>NC_044500.1:33122057-33469557 GCF_902362185.1 Chanos chanos
TAAAGTGAATGTTGCTGCCGGTACCAAACTACAGATGAGGATACAGTCTAGGTGACACTGTGAATGGAGAGAATTGAGCATTACCTCAGCTCTTTTCTCCATGAACATTGCAGTATCAGCATACAGGTTTTTCCTGTTTTTTTTTTTTTTTCTTGCCAGCTTAAATATAACACTTGGTCACACAAGTTCAGTTATGACTTTGCGGATGGTCACTTTTCTATGTTTTAGGAGCACTGGTGAAATTGGGCTGGACAGTGTGACTGGTAAACCAGTTTGGCTTCAATGCCCTTGCTTGATTAAGACATCACTGATTCTGACGAGAATTTTTGTGGCATGTGAATCATATCAGATGCCCTGTTTTTCTGTGAAAGATCACACATCCTCATTTTTATGATGGGAGTTACTCTTCAGTGAGTCTTAAAAGCTGTCATTCTGTATCGCCAACATGAAAGTCAAGTTATTTTCTATGCTAAAAGTGCTTGCGTCTCATAAAACAACTGAATTCTTGCTATTGCCTGCAATGAGAAACCAATCCTCATAGGGGACAAAGTCTTTTCATCCAAATCACAAAGCTTATCATCAGCTCAGCTGCTGTAAAGTTGATCTGAATGTCGAGAAGCTGAGCTACCACTGAAAGTTAACAACTGACTCCTTATGAAAGCCAGAGGTAAATTGATTTGATCTTCGATTCACCAATCCGTTTTTGCTATTGTGATGCACTCACGGTCAGTAGGCGATTTGTGGGGGGATGAAGGGGGATGCCATACCCCTTGTTAACAAAATGACCAAAATGCATCCCCCTTGTTAACCTGCCATTCCCATATATACTCTATAGAGTAGTGCCAGTGTCCACTGGGCCATCCCCCCTGTTAAAAAATAACAAATCTCCCACTGCTTATACTAATTAATACAAGTATTTCCAGTTTTCTCCCTCCTTTTTTCTAGCTATTGCATATGCCCTTTCACTTGTTGATTTACCAGAAGGGGACAGTGGCAGATTGCACTTAATTAGGCTGTACTGGGCATTCTGGGACAAATAAAGTAGCATTTTTAAAACAGCATGGTTGCAATATAATCAAGAGTGGCAATTCATGCTTTAGTGGCTTGTTAATGACATCATTTCAAAACGAGTCTTTGATTTCATGGTCTGCCAGCGTCTCCTATCCACATGCTAAGCCCAGCATTTTAAGAGTGTGGTTATACTGTAAATGTCAGACCACCACTGACTTCCACCGTGTAATGTTTAACACAGTTGAGAACCGTGAGAACCTGGTAAAGATGTGGTCAGCAAAATAGTGACAGTGAATTTAATCAAATGTGAAATAGTTGGTACCTCAGATTTTAGTCTAAGTTGCAAAATTTTCTATGGCTCGTAAGTCCACAATAACAGATGTTTGAAACTTTTGACTGTTGGGAAATTTTGACAGTACAGTCTCTTTTTGGAAGTTGTACACTGTCAATTTTGTCTTATAGATCAAGTCAGTGGTTTATTGAGCACATATAATTACTTTTGCGAAATATATTGTCTAATGTATTTTGAAAGCAAAGAAATTGGATAAAATTGGATATTTAATCCAATAACCTCATGCTGTTACAAATGTCCATCCTACTATCTGCTAACTCTTAGCCTAAGAATGTACACTATCCATGTATAACATCAATTAACCATACACAGCTATTACAGGAGCAATATTACGTTTCAGAACCACAAGCCCAATGACAGTCTCTGTCCACCCTTAAAAGATCATGGTACACCTTAAATTGTGAGAAGTTATTTAAGAAGTAGTATAAAGAGAGCGACAGTAAGTGCTTCGCACTGTTTTGAGTCTCCCATGAGTAATGCAGTATCAGCACTTAGCGAACCAATTAAAGGAAGCACACTACACTTCTTAGAGTTTCCAGGCTGGGATGACTCCATCGTTGCAGATAATTATTTTCATACCCTACGGGTTATTTTTCAATGAAACTTAAAAGAAAAAAAAAAAAAACGGTAATAAAACCCGTTGTGTTCGTCAACCTTGAATGTTTAGCCAGAAAAAAAAAAAGAAATTATTTAACTGCCTTTTTGAATCTGCTCATGAACCATGGCATAAGCAAACAGCCTCAGTTGCTGGGCTCTCTTAGCCATAGGATAGCACAATCCTTACCCCAGTCGTGTTCCTGAAATAAGAACATAAATGTCTCGTCTTTTTCACTTTACACAGACTGCAGGGCCCCAATCTTACAAAAAGAAAAGCCAGATCCAAGTTGTAAAGGCAAACCTGTGGCCATCTTTATTTAATAGCCAGTGGGAACAGTTTGTGGTTAATCTTTGTTTAGCCCCTCAGTAGCTGTAAAAAAGAACCTCTTATAAATATATTGACAATTTATCAAACTAGGTTTGTATATCAAAATTATAGGCGTAGGTAGAGATATAGACCCCACTGTCAACAAGGACAAGGCAGTACAAATAGCCTTTTGTATTTTTCTTTCACAGTTTCTTTTTGAAAGTAAAGAACAGTGATACATTAAGTTAAGATAAGTTAAAAAGTAGTTGAAAACTCAGCTGTATTGACAGATTTGCAGATACTGATGCTTTCATTCAGACGCCATCCTTGGATCAAATGCAGAAAGAAAGGTTACACAGAGCAAGAGAAAAGTACAGTACCACTATAACAAAACATACTGTTGTGTTGTAATTGTGTTGTACTGTGCATTGTTGTGTGGTCTCAAAGACTCCTCATTCTCTGAGATTCAAAGATGCTCTTTTTTGTATTACATGCAATCAACCAGCCTACGCCAGTGTATTTGTGTTTTCAAGACAATTTTGCACTTGATATATAGATGAAGGGAGAAAATAACATTTGCAATCTGTAGATCAATAACACCTATGCTGTTCAGCAATCCTGCACCTGAAACAAGAGTGAACCACTGTCAACAAAATGCTCAGTTTTGAAACTGAAGAAACTGTAATTCCACTACATCACATTTATTTCCAAAATGAACACCAGTGTTTGAACATCCAAATGAGTAAATAAGCATCTAAACACATGACGCAGATGGATGTAACATGTTCCGTGTGCTAGGCTTTCACACATGAGCTGCTCTGTCGTCTGTGGAGTGTGGGAACCAGTGCTGCTTTTACACTGTCGAGAAAAGTGACCTATTTCTGATTTCATTTGTTACATTTCACACAGATTGAATATTTTTACTGCCATTCATACAGCAGAAGCCATGTGGAATTGCATAATGTCAAAATTGTTTTGAACCACATTCCTATGGGCTTATACATCTGAGGATAATTAGATATCTGTGTACAAGCACAGAATGAAAAAAAAGATGTCTAAACGCTCAGATCGGATTTCCTCGTTACTCGTCTCTCTCTCTCTCTCTCTCTCTCTTTTTTTTTTTGCAACTCAGAATACCACATACACTTTTGTCTTCATTATTTGGCTAAACACTACCATAATGAGGACAGCAGGTGTTAGTTAATTATCACACGGTGAAGTGACAATGGCTCATAAATTTGTGAAGAAATGAGTCAGTGCAGGTTATAATGCAGGGCTGCTACCGTAACTGGATATGAAGACCTCTGTAAGAGACATGATCAACTAAAAAATTAACCTGGACACTTCTTTTTTGTTGCCCTGTCTTTAAAACGTTGGGCTATGAAATACTGACCTCTAAAGCATCTTCAGAGAGACTGGACCTGAACAACAGTCTCAGTCGGGGTTTTGTTTACATAGCAAACAACAGGAATAATTCACCTCATCCGAAAAAAGCTCTCATCGATGACACTGAACACTATTTGACCACATATTTGAGGAATTTTGAATGTATGTTTGATGAAGAGACAAATACTCAGTAAAGGTCACTTTGAAAAGTTAACATAAACAGTTGAGCCAAATAACTGGATTGGGACAAAAAAACAGAACTGAACATTAAGATCTGGTGTGTAGACAAAGGCAAGACCAGTTTTGACTGGAAGCCAGTTTATCCGACACATGTAACTGTAACTGTCAACCCCATTCTTAAGTGTCTTTCTGTAGCTTGTTGAGGACAGAGGAATCTGCTTTTCGGTTTTTCTGTTTTGTCTGTTTGTTTTTTCTGTTTGTCCGTTATGTAAAGTCAAACAAAACCTTTGTCTATTTTGATACTAATCTTGAAGTATTTTGATACAAAACTCCTCTCTAGTGATGAAGAAGGACAGGTTTCTGAGAGACTTTTTTTTATTAGTGGGTTAATCAGGTGAAATCATTGCACTGGTGATGTCTGGAGCTCTCAGAAATATAGTGATTGTTGTGTCACGTCATTTAACTGGTGTTTTTGGACACGCTCACAAAACACTGGGCTCCAGGCAAAGAGATGAAAAAATGAACAAGGTAAAATACACCAGTGGACTCTGCGTCTCTCTGACACTGGTCATGAAGAGGACAAACAAAGTGCTCCCTCACTTTCCTGAGGCATAACAGTTAAACAAGTTGTGTAAGGCTAGTAGGTTAATATATTTCATGGAGCAGATGTTAAACTTTAGCTGTCTCGATTCGTATAATTCTGTTTTATCTCTTGAGTCCCTGTGGTGTAATTAGAGCAATAAAACCATTTACTCATTAGCATAGTTATGTAATCTGAACTAATGAACTGTGCCGAATTGCACGGCAAATGAGACTGTACGCTCTTCAAATGATTTGATACGTGTTCCATATTTGTAGCTTTTATAAATATTTTTGTAGCCGTCATCTTGAACAACTTCTGAAATTTGAGTGAAATCTAATGAAACCAATACAGACTCATTTGCAGGCATGACCTTGTTTTCATAATGGTCTCTTGATAACAAGTTTGTGTTACTGACAGCCAGAAATGAAATTCGGGAAAATGAACAGGCGATATCATGATGCTAGTGAGTATTCCAGGGGGATCCAAGCTTTCATATAATAAAGTTATGCATTGAATATTTGAAAGTGTATCTGTAACTGTGGTTTATTTTGACTGTTTAACCCCCTGTGACCAAAGGTTCATCTTTTATAGAAGAGACCGGATGATCACAGGAGGGTTCATTTTTATTGCTTCATTTGAATCTCAGTACTGTGTAATGGACGTTGCTTGACACAAGGGGACACATGCATTTGCCAGATCCTCCCTGGTCGTGAGCTGGTAAACCATGTCTCCATCAGTCAGTGACAGTGATGCTCTCACTGCACATTAGGGACCAATCAATGCACACAGAGTGAAATGTCATGGCCTATCTTGCTTCTGACAATCCCCAACACTCCTCCAGACAACCTCCACACCCATAGATGGTGGGGGATGGATGGGGGATGGATGGGGGTTGGGAGGGGGGAACAGCACTGCTGTGACACAGCATGGAGGGAGTATCAGCAGGCTGTCATGTTGTGTCATTGATCTGACATAGAGAAACGGGGGCACAAGGGTACAGAGAGAGACATCATCCTCCAAAAAAAAGTGACTTTTGTGCAATCCTTATTGTTAATTCCTCACTTCAAAAAGTATGTTTTTCTCTTCCCCTAAGATGGAAATAGATACAAATAGATTCAACATGTCTAACGCATGAATGCTTAACTGAAGCTGAAATAGTCAGTGAGATGTATCAGTTAGGACTTGAGTAGTTCTCCCAGAGAAGCTGAGATAGTCAATGGCATGTATTAATATGGACTTGAGTCTTTTGTCCGGAGTCTACATTCTGGTGAGTTGTCCCATTGGTAATTTGATGGTCATGCCTGAATGTTTTTTTTCTTTGTCAACTCTCCACCCTCCGACCTCGTCACAACTCAGTCGCACTCTTGTGCATTTGTTCTCTCTCCCACCGAGTGCTCTGCCGAGTTGCATGTTATATTTCTATTCTGTTCACGAAAGTGGCTTTGTGCATTGCTTTGCCTGTGTGCTCTCTGCAGTACTGTGTTTCTGGCTATACAGTAGTATGATCTGCCAGGGCCTATCTGCTGAATTAGAGCTGGAAACAGAGATAAGCCTCTCCAAAATGGAGAGAGATCGTCAGAGCTGTACGCAGTAGTGAAAGATTAGGTACACCCATTCTGCCAGCCAGGCATAGCTTTTCATTTCTCCATGCCTGCCTCCCCTGCACTGGAGTCCCTCTTTCCCTCTTGCAATTTCCACATTTTCAAAGTTGTGCAGTTCCAGATTACAGCTGTCTGGGATTGTTCTTATCTTTTTGTTTCGGGGGAGGAAGTGTGAGGTTCTAATAATTGTAACTTGGTTGTATTAATTATGTCCAACCTCTGGTGAGGCGACAGTCTGGAGTCCGGTACTGCTTTGCTTTGTCTGGTGTGTTGATTTGAACGGGAGTTGCCCTGACAACAACCGAAATGATGGCCCTCTTTTTTTCCCTCTTGCCCACACTTGTGATGGGAATGTATATTAATTGAAAAAGACAAGACTAAAAATACATTTATAATACAAAACAGATTTTTTATTTTTATAGTATAATGCTTTTAAAAGATATTTGAAATAGGATTCCAACATTCTACTTCTTCTTCCTCTTCTTCTTCCTCTTCTTCTTCTCCTTCTTAGCATCATCATCAATGTATTTAAGCAGTATTGCTCTGTACATGATATTTGTCTCAATTACTTTTACTCTGTACAACCAGACACAGACATTGCCAAAGGTAGACCTGCTTGGTTTTAACTTTCTTTATTGACAGTGATGTGATTATCATTCTCCACCGCGACACATGTAGGCTGTCAGCAGCTGGCCAAATGACCCAAAGCCACCTGCCAGCTGATACAGCGTTCACTGTCCAGACAACCTTGATTTGTTTTTCAGCGTCATGGTCCCTCCAGTGTTTACGTGTAAAATTCCTGAGAGATTTCCCTTACATCCCAGACTCCGAATCTCACAGAATATGAGATGCCATTTGCACACGGACCCTATAAAGCAATATAGGTTGAACGCTCTTCATCAAGTTTAGCTCGGTGACTGATTACGGAGACAATGCAAAATAATTGGAAAAGATAGCAACTTCAAACAGCACTTCAAAGAGCTTTGTAGGAATGAGCCTTGGGCACTGAAGATGGATATCATATGGATTTGTCGCTTTTCTCGTCTAAACTCCAATGACTCACGTCAAACAATGATGCGCACCATGTGTTTTTGAGAATAACTCATAACAGCTCGGAAGAACACTGGGAGGGTGGGCGCAAGCTTGACGTCTTGATAGAGACATGTCATCTTGTTGATGAAGAACAAGCGGCACGCAAAAATGATGTTTCCAGAGAAAGCTGATAGGTTTTGACAGGTGTATGTCACATGGTTAAAGAAAACTAAAAATGTGAGATTGTCAAGTCTTGTCCTTGCCTCAAACTCGCTTCTTTTTCCTCCCAATTAACCAGCCACGGTGCGGTTTTTCTTTTTCAGTTTTTTTTTTTTTCTTCTGGAATGGTAACCATCAGGTGTCCACCGGGTCCAGGCACGTTGTAGACCATGCACGAGCTCTATTAGTCCGATGGCTTGGATGCTGAACGTAAACACACGTAGAGATGCTCTAGCTTGACCCACAAGATCCCTGTTTCAGAGGGCCTGTCACTGAAGAGGTCTTTCAGACATCCTGTCATGTTGAGTGGCTAGTCTAGGAGGAGCAGAGGCTATTCTACAGTTCATAAGTTGTGTGACACTGTGTCTGAAGCTCTCATCCCGCTCTCACTTAAAGCATCACAGCAGCTCTGTCCCCTGTGTGCTCTGTCAAAGGAAGCTGTCCACTCTATGGCCAGGGTCAAGAGCAGACTTACAACGCAACTGCCAGAATACACTGCTGGGAAACAGTTGGACACGCAAGTGTGTGCCTGAATACGCTATGAGGAGCCCCACAACAACACAGAGAGAGAAAGATAATATATGCCATATTTTATATATATATATATATGTATATGAACACTTGGACTTAGTTTTCCCCTTATACCAATTAATTTGATCTCATTAGCATCAAGACAGAGATACATACTAGAGGATGTGACTTCCAGAAGAAGGATGGCAGTGTGTGTCTACTCAAGCTGGTTGAAAACACAGACATGTGGACCTCTGCTACCATGTTTTATTTATGGCTCAGTACAGGTACTTGCTTATGGGAAGAACAGAAGATATGAATGCTTTTGACAGAGCCATGATAAAAGTATCTCCAATCCAGTAAAACCATGATTGCTTCAGTCATCAGTGGGGCATCTGTCTTTTTCCCCCCACCACATGGTCTTCACAGATTTTAACTGGCATTTCAACTGTCCTCATTTCATTGCAGCCTCCCAATTATCTCTGATTTAGATGATTGTCATAACCATCTAAGAGCACTAATTGCAGTTGTTAATTTGCTGTAGCAGACGAATGAAATGCCTGGTCAAATTGTTCCATAAATTGTTTGTTATCTAAAGAGAGTGATATAATAAATGATAAAACCCACGGTCTTATGTCTATAACTGACACACCTTTTAAATGGTGTATTTGTGTGTGGAATTTTGAGTGAAACAATCAAGCAAAAAACTGACAGGCAGAATGCATGTAAGAGAAGAGTGAAGTTCTACTGTAAGAAAACAACAACAACATTAATAATAATAATAATAATAATAATAATAATAATAATAATAATAATAATAATAATAATAACAATAATAATAAAAACAACAACAACAACAGCAATAATAATAATAACAGCAGCATTGGTACATAGGAGCATCTGTGAACACTACTAGATTCCAGAACATTGAAAGCCGTGGCTGCATAAGCCTGAAGCTGTGAGAGAGGATAACAGGGTAAAGATCAGACATGGAAATCAGAATTGTCAGGTAGCTCCGTGCAACTTGGCTGGACATCACGGTGAACGACAAGGATACCAGAAGAGCAATGATCATCGACTGCACAATTCCAAATGACAGGAATGTCTCAACCAAGGAGCAGGGGAAAATCAGCAAGTATGAGGACCTACCACTTGAAGGGCAAAAAATCTGGAATGTGGGCCCAAGTCATCTCAGGAGTCATCAGAGACCTGGAAAGCCCAGAACTGAACAAACACCTAGGATGCCTGCTAGGAGCACGCAAGGCAGCAGCCCTCATGAGAGCGATGGTGCTTGGAAGCTAATACATCCTTCACAAGATCAGGAAAGTCCCAGAGGACTGGTGGGAACTCCAGAAGAACAACAACTGACCCATGGAAGAGTACTGATGAAAGAACAGATGATGATACTATTACTGCTACTACTGCTACTACTACTACTACTACTAATAATAATAATAAATAGAGTGTTATGCATATTAACAATAACAACAATTGTCTAAACTCTGTGTCTGTGTGGACGTCTGTATCTCTTTGATCATAGTGAGGTCATCCCTCTTGTATTAAATTGCACAAGCAGTTGACCGTCTAATTTTGACCTTCCATCTCAGTGAGATACGCTCAACATGCAAATCAATCTGTAATACCAACCATTTGGTGCCCTCACCAATTATAGGGTGCTACCCACTTATTACTTTGTGGGCACTATTTATGAAAGAAAATTGCAACTTGTGCTAATCACCCTTTTAATGCAGGTATTGTAACTTTTGTGGTATTGAGATTTTTTGTGTGTGTTCACACCTTGATCCATATTGGAATGCCAAGGCCTTGAATGGCTAACCAAATGCAATAATACAAAAGTGAGCATTTGACCAATAGGAGGGAAAGAGGAGTAATGAAGGGAAAGTTTTCCAACTGATGCTTTGAAGGTTGTGTCGATGCCTGGTGTCAGAATTCTGTGGACAAGTTGCAAAAAGCTGAATGCCAAAGTTGTTAGTAATTGTCCACTTCAAAATACACAATACTTGGAACTATTTTCACCTTTCGTCACCCCTAGATTCATTGTTGTCCAAACAGGATAAAAATTGCAGTCGTTAAACTCTATAAATGTATGAATTTTGCAAATATAATAAAGAGACATCCTAATTTATGTACACAGATTTACATATCAAACGTTAGTCAAGAACTGCACTGCTTAGAAATCCTTACAATTGTTTACCTCCCTCAGATGTGACAGGTTGAATGTAATCAAGAAAAGCAGAACTGAGGCTAGTTTTGTCTGTGGTTGCTATGGTAGCGCCACAGCACTGCCCTGCAATGTTTTAAGTTGACGTGGAAATCAATGAGGTAAAGCACTCTCCATGCCCTCAGTTACCTTAGCGTAAATCACATCAGGTTCACCATAAATAGTTTTCCCATATTTTCCCCACATAACTGCTGTAAGATGGATAAACGACAGACCTTATTTTGACAAGTCTTAAATCCTTAGTTGCATCCCTCAACTCCCACCGTAAAGATTTATAGCGGCGTGAGACAGCAGTGAGTCGGCTTGCTAACATCACGACCTCATTGCTCTGGGATAAAACTGCAATAACCGAATATGGCTCATGATTACTTTGTACTTGCAAAATTCAACAATTGCCATCTCTTAAAGCATTCTACAAGTCAGTTATCAGAGCCATAATAACAATCTCCTAACAACCATTTCACACAAACGATCCCCACTCTATCCGTAGGGCCCACACAAATTTTGAGGCATGCTGATTTTTCAGAAGTTTTCCGCTCCAAACCCTTTTATTTTGCCCATCTCTACCAATTTAATAGCCTTTAACATAGTACAGTGCTGCACTGGTGACAAAGAGAGGCTTCCCCCACCATTAATCATCCTGACAAGCCTTTTGTTGTCAGTTAGCAGCTGGGCATGAAGGAACATTACTCTTCTATTCTGGCCTGCAGTGCAGCACTGGGCTGCACCATCCCCTTTTCATGAGACATCGGAACTGGTGGCTCCAACTCCTGCACTCTTATCAGCTGCTAAATTAACACCCAGCTGTTAAGAAAATAGCTCCTGTGTGTTTCCCTTTTTCAGTTTGGCAGCTATTTTGCCCGCAAGTGAACTCCTTCAAATTAGAGTTGTTTGTAGTATTTTAGGATAGTTCTTTAGTTCTTGGAAAAAAAAAAAAGTTGCTGTCTGATTTTTTTTTTTTTTTCTTTTCCAATTTTGGGAACTGTAATCTTTTAACATCCGTGTAGCGCTAATCCTAGGGTACACAACTTTGTTAGAATTTACTGAAAGCCGCTAGTCTGTGTAATATTCAAAGAAATATGACCTGAAGGTTGAAATATTTCTTTTTATAGTAGACTGTGCACTGGGAACAGCTTTTTTAAATGATGTGTTGGGAGAACCTCAGTACTACGCATGTATTTGTTTTCTCTTCAGTTGATAAAGTTACAGTCACTGCTGGAAATAGCAGAGATGCATAACAGTTGTGCATATCGTATTCACAACTGTTTGATTACGTTCCTTTGTTTTAAGTGTGGATACGTGCCAGTAATTTACACATCACTACATTCTATCTATCTATCTATATATATATATATGTGTATATATATAGCTCACGCTTATATTGAGGCATACACTACCCTAATGTGAAACTCTCAAAATGGCCGTGAAGTGAGATTTATCCCGAAGGTACACGGAGACAAAGCAGGATAAAAGGCTCTCATTTTTGATTGAATACATAACAAAGTAAACAGCTGCTGTAATGCACGTATGAATGAAAGACATGTGATTTGTGAAAGATGATATTTTGTGGTTTAGATGAGGACGTGTGAAGCGACTGCGGTGGCTGTATTAGCGTAGTGTGCTGCTGGGAAAGACTGTTGACTGCTGGAGTGCCAAAACCCTGAGTCAATCCATGTCTCTGGAGCAGCTTTGGAGTTGAGAGTATCTAACTGAACTCTACCTCACCCTGCCTACCACAGCCAGACGGCCGCCTGCTCACTCACACACCACACTGAGAGTGACAAAAAAAAAATTTATATAAATATATATTTACCGCCGCACAGTGACAGGCCTTTCTTCCCCATCTTCCCCCTCCTTCATTTCATGCTCTCCTGAAGTACATCTCGGAGAAGAGCGGGAGAGAGAGGGGGAGAGAAGGAGAGAGAGGGAGAGAGAGAGACGGAAAAAGAGGGATAAGAAAGTTGAGCGGTGAAAGAGATTCAGAGTGCCTCTGTCGGCTCAGCAAAATCCCTCTCTAATGAAGTCCTTCCTGTCACCATCTGAGGGTGTTTACTTTGTTCTTGATTTTGCATAACATCTGTGTGTGTGTGCGTGTGTGTGTGTGTGCGCGTGTGTGTGCGCGTGCGTGTGCGTGTGTGTGCGCGCCCGCGTGTGCACGCACCTGTGTGTGTGTGTGTGGTGTGTGCACATGCATCAGGAATAGAGATAATTGGCTACCGGAAAAGACGTATTCCGTTATTGTGAAGAAGAGCGTTAAAGTAAAATTAAGCAATAACACACTCATATATCAATATTAATGACAACAAATAAATAGCAATTAATGAGCAACGCTGCCTGTATCGTGGAGCATTTGGATTTTTTCCTTTAATTAAATCAGTCGAGTTGTCCACAGCTCCAGCAAACAAATAAACATGCGAGAAACGATTTACAAACATTTCTATGGCTATGACACCCATGTCTTGTATGATGGAATGACTGTCTAATCATGTACAATTTGTAATTGCCTTTCACAAATTTGCATTGAGACTCAAAAAAAACCCTGAAACTTGAAATTAGCACTTGGTTTAGTTTAGAAAGCTAAGGCAAATATTCACTTTCTACTCTTACTTAAAGAAATTGTCCTGGTACATTAACTCCAGAGATCCTATGTCCCCTTCAAGGGAACCTATGTCACTGTCGCTCCCAAGAGCGAGGCTGTGCAGTGAATAACTATGGTAAACTGGCCAATCCGGAAGTGACAGACAGACAAGTCAAAACCAGTCTACCTTATTTAAGGAACCTGAGCTTAAGGTCTGGTAGTGAACTGATGTGACTGTCAGCATTATTCACCAAACTGTAGGAGCTCTGGTCAGACAGAGTCAGTGCACGTCTTCAGGGGTAATAAAAAACAGAGTATGGTTTCTTCAAGGCTAAGGAATTCCTAAAAAAGAAATGAAGATGTACAAAGAATGCATCTACTGCTTCCATTTTTTTCTTCATCCACATATAGGCTAGCAAAGCCTTGTGTTACTCGCTGATTTGTTCATATGTGTTCATAAAGAGAGCGATGCAATTTATATGAAGAATATGAGAAAATCACACTCTTTGTCATGTGTTCATCAAATTTCCTTATCTTGTAAGCAGGTGACAGTGGAGTTAATATGAGCTCAAAGCTTTTCTATTATCGTGAATGTGCTGACAGAGTTTATCTTAAGTAACGAGTTCCAGAACATCAGCTGATAATGTTTAGCTTACGTAGCAAAGGTTTGTTATATGAGCCATACGGAAAATAATAAGTAGGCCTATAAATGCATAGAAAACACATATCCCATACAATTCTGCATGAATGAAATTATTTATGAATTTCCAGTAGCTGACTTCAGAGTGACTTCACATTTAAAAGTCAGTGGATTTTTTTAACCACTTATATAATCATTTAGACATCATTTCACATGGACATGAAGCAGTCCTTGACTGACATATACTCAGCAGATGGTTTAGTGACACCCATTGACATCCACTGAATCAGTTACTGTGCTTTATTGCATCAAACCTGTTCTTTAATAACCTTTCCATGAAAATAACTTGCCAGTAAATGAAAGCTTTCTCATTGTTTTTAACCTCGGGGTCTTCCAAACTGTGAGAGAAGTGGCTTATCCAAGACTGAGATTTAGCTTCTTAATTGCTCCTGCTTTTAGACAACAAAAACACCTATTCTTTTGTATGAGCTTAACTACAGTGACCTATCACTCAAAAAGTTCGTCAGTTTAAGATCCTCTCAGGACCTTTACAGTTTCAAGATCAATAAAGGAGAATCCAGGCAACCCCAGACATACACTTATTCAGGCATCTGAACATGAACTCAAAGCTAAATAATCTCCTCATTGCATTTGCATGCCTTTCATCCCATAGGAGAAAACAGCAGGATTAAGAAGAAAGCAGACAGCACAGGAGAGTGCAATACCCTCTGATTTTTCTGTGAATTTACACTGAGTGGCCACAATGCTCGTGTCAGTGTTAAGGTCTAGGGGTATATTTTTGTCAGACACATTGGGTCCTCTCTTATAATTGGAGCAATTCTGGAGCAAGACTTAAATGCCATGGGAGATATGAACATCATAGCTGTTTGAGAGCATCTAGTCGTGGTAGCAATGGTAGTATCTGTGAGCAGATTTGTTCTCTCAGCAGTACAGCACTCCATGACAAAGGGCCAGGATTTTAAAAGAGTGCTTCTGATAACATGACAGAGAATTTAGCTTTCTGCAATCACATCCCCAGTCACCGGATCTGAATCTGCGGACCGAGATGGAATGAGTTACTTTGAGCAGAGATCCTCTGGGTAGTTGGCGACAACTATGGGAGGCAATTGCATCACTGTTTGTGAGTTTTCAATCTCTTGCGAGTCTTTGGTCCAAAAAGTTTAAACTCCTCTGAGGACAAAAAGAAGGAGCAACTTGCTATTCAATTAGTATTTTCAAGAAGGGTCGATTTTGTGTATTAATGTGATTGTTCATGATGAAAGTTAAAGTGCAAGGTATTATAGTATGAATGAAATGATCAGTCTTTCTTCATTTAAGTTTTCAACAATAATAGTCTTGTGCAGTGTGAAACAGTGGCTAATAGAAAAAGTGTCTGTCATAACTTGCCTCAATGGATAGCAACCTCTGTGTCATCTAGAAGTGATTAATCATAATCTAGCAGCCTTTCAGTGGTCACACCATGACTGAATTCCATCTCTAGGCCACTGATGAAGTGATAATTGGCTTCTAATTATGTCCCTATTCACAGTGTATTAGCACTCCTAAGGGAGAAGAGGAATGTCTTCTACAACTGGCATCATGTATGGAATCTGTAATGGTAAGCTAATATATTTAACATAATGGACCCCATGCCCTGGATTACCATGGATATTCATGTGTGAGAAACATGGAAAAATCAGTGGAATACCTTTTATCATCCAATGTTTGCATTTTGCAGGGATCCCAACCATGTACAATGTCACGTTCAACAGAGCCACAAGCTAATTTGCAAAGTGTATGAGGAGAAGACCACATTAATCACTGCTTTGAATTGTGAGTGCTGGCACTGTCACGCAAGGCAGCTTCCCTGCCTTTAAGGGAGATAAAGCAATCTTTCACCATCTTTTAAGTGTGAGGAAAGACAGAGGGAGAGTGAGAGAGAGACGGAGAAAGAGAAAGAGAAAGAGAGAGAGAGAGAGAGAGAGAGAGAGAGAGAGAGAGAGAGAGTAAGGAAGTTAGATTGTCCACTCTTGATTTAATCCGACCAGGCCAGTAGTCCATTAGCTTGCTCATACTATGTACTTTTCATTATTCATAAAGCAGTGTTTAAAGTTAATTACGCACAGAGAACATAACCTCCTAACTGTGGACGATGTTCAATTTGGCTCAATGTGGTATATGAAAGGATCAACACAAGACATTAAAAAATTTAAACATGAATTAAATATTACCTCGGTTTGACTCTACCTTTGTAAAAGTGATAACAAAGGAGAAAGTCATTGATTCAGCTATTTCTCCCCTGCCTGAACCACCAAACATCATTATGCTGTCAGTCAGAGCTATAATAGACTCAGGGGCATGAGTTTGGTATAGGACAACATATATTTTTCAGATCACAGTGATGCATTATTGAAAACAAGCTGTCAGTGAAAAATCCAAATGGGTGTGTAAACCAGACTCAAAAGTTCATCAACACTTTTCAGGTGTTAATATGAAGACCTCCGATTTGGCTCCATGTTTGGCTGACTAGTTTTACACGTCCTCATTCTAAGTGCGATCAGGACGTAGAGCTCACTTGGCACAAACTTCTCACAGAAATTTACACAAGATGTACTCTTGAAGGATTGAGGCTGACATATAATTTCTTTACAAAAGACTTTCCTTTGTGAATGTCACATTGAAAACTACAGCTAATGTAGCTGTCTAGAGCAGAACTAATGGCTTGTCAGATGTTCCCATACTGTCATTCAAGATAAAAATGGGCTTTATGTGTTATATAGAGGTCCTGTGACTCATGTTTCGTTTCAGTTTTATATTATAAGCGTTGTAACATTTTCAAAAATGATTAGTTTTAGCTATCATTAGCTATCATGGTAAACAGTTAGCAGACAAACTTGAACTAACTAGGCCTAACTAAAAAACAAGTCAGATTTTTTCCTTAATCTAATTTTTAACATATATTAAAGGGCAAGGTTAAGGTTAAGGTACACTTTATTGTCCCACACAAAAACTTGCCTTGGGCTCCACGCCGCTACATCACACAACACTCTTGTCAACAAGGCTAACCTGCACAGATTCTGAGGGGCCAATAATTAAGGCTTTTCTGAAAACATTGGTTACTTTTTGGGTATCATTTTGGACCTTATTTTTTTTTTATTATGAGCAAAACTTCTCAAAATGGCAGTGCAGACTATACACAAATTATGTGTCTCCTTTATGCTGAAACATGACAAAGCTTGTTGCTCCCTGGCCCTGCCCTGTCCACCTACTCTTGCTCCCACATATGTGTAAGCATGTACTTTTGTATATTCTTCCTTGTCCACCGTTCTCATACTCATTTTAAGCATTTTTCTGAACATGAGTTAGATAGAAAGTGACAAATTTCTTACCTTAGTCATGCTTAAAAAAAGAGCCTTAGCCATTTCCAATGTGATTAACTGAGAGCTGGCACAGAGCGCTGCCATGGAAAAAGTGATTTATGGATATGATTTCAGTTAGTGAACAATTTTAGAAGGCTTCTCAATGTCCATTTGAACTAAATTTGACCCTTTCAAACTGTCCTGTGTGTGCCTGCAACCTATCTCTTCTTTACTGAGTTGGTTTTAGTTGAATTAAAACTTACCCCTGTGAGCCGTGGCACATTAGCGTTTCCTGTCTGAATGACTTCTCCATCTGGAAGATTGAGTACAGAAAGTGAGGACCCCACTGCAACCCTTAAGTAGCTATCCAGCCACAATAAACATTTCCACTCACCTGGTTCAGGTAATCCAGACACTATTATTTTCAGTAAGCCTCATTTATCATTTGTGTCAGAACAGGCTGCCTCAAATTCATCAAAGTATTTCTCGTGGGCTTTTTTTTTTTCTTTCTGTCCTTTTTTTTTTCTTTTTTTTTCTCCTTTTTTTTTTGGGTAATATAAACAAATGTCACAGCTGCTCAAGAAGGCATATAATGTTCTTTTCTTATTTTTTAATTTGATTTTTTTTTTAAAAAATATTTATTTATTTTAAGATATTGCTGAGGGCAAATTAAGATTTGTACTTGGAATTATGTCACCAGTTTGATAGACTGAATATAATAATGTCTCATGATTCAAACTGTGATGAACATCACTGTCATGTTGCATATTTTTTGAGCATCACAAGGGAACTAGTATCCAAAAAGACAAATCTCTGAAATAAGCTTATAATCAGCTTGAGGGTTGTCATTATCTCTGTGGTTCTAGTGAAGCTGAGATTTTGAGCTTGCAGACTGTGTCACTAGAACATTATGGTTATAACTCTCCTTTACCTATGGTGATTAAACCCATCAATTATATCGTATCAAAAGAAAAAAAATGGTAATAGTGGGAGCTATTCAACAGTACAATTCAACAGTGCAACCTCCTTCTCGATACTGAGGGCCTGGATTTTATGGTAACTGTGCTGTACGTGGATACATGTCTTAAGTGAAAGAAACAGAGATAACTTGATTCAATCAAACCCCACCTCTGCATTCTGCATCATTCTGCTTTTGCTGGCATTTAGGAACATTCGGTCCTTAGTAAATTCTTGGCGTTGTGATGAAGACAACTATTTGTTTTCATTTTTACACTGAGAGCTGTCGCCATGTGTCACTGGTGAATCACACTGAAATACTGAGATATTTTAATGGCTTTAAATGGAAGTACATCAAGAAAACTGCTGAAAAAAACCTGTTGTGATATTTTAGTCTATTTTTTTAATTTACTTAACCTACTTTATAGATACCAGCCAACAGACATACTCATAAAGATTAGTCTTAATGATGTGCATTTAAGTTAGATTTACACTTTAGTATATACAAATGATTATAATTGCTAAAAATGCATTGATGTGAATTGCTTTCGCTGATATAGTAGTCATTGCATTACTGTTGCTCAGTTACTGTTACAATAGGTCTAGTTTTTCTGGCATCAAATTATTATATATAATGGGCTGGTCTTTTATTTTAAAAATGTTCACTCCAATATAAAAGTAATGGAGAATCATAGGTGTCTTCACCGTATGGTATGGGCTATAGGAAGGGAAAACAAAATATTACACAAAATTACTCTGTCATTGCTGGTCTATATATAGAAGATACATGGTGTCCAAGACTTGCGTAGTGACCCCTACCATCTGCCCTCACACAGAGACACAAAATGGCAAACCACGGGGTAGCCAGGCAGGTAATTCAAGGTTACTGCGTGCCAACTGCTTCCTCCGAACCACACCCCCCCCCCCCCCCCCCCCCCCCCATGCCCGCACCCCTCCCTTTTTCGGCATGCACAGATGCACTGCAGGAAAGAGCTAGGTGCACTTCTCAAATCAAGCCTGTGTGGTTCGTAAAGCTGCCCAAGGCAAGCATGCCTGGGCGTGATGACTTCACCACCCATAATTCAGTTAGGACAAGAAGAAAGTTTTTCCACATATACAGTACATAGCTATAGGGATTCGATGCAGATTTTCTTTTCTTTTTTTCATTTTTGATGATTGGATTATTTTTGAGACCAGCTTACTGTTGTGCTGTTTTGGCAGAACAGAGACACAGCTTGGGGCCACACTTCATTGATAGTGCTTACAGAAGACAGGCATACCAAAGCTCCCATACGATGAGCCGCTGTGGAACAGCAAGCTCCTTCCCAATTCCAATCGGTTATTTTGCACAAGTGCATGCATTTTGTACTCACTTAAATTGTAACAGCTTCTAATTTTGATTGTGTTAGTAACAATGCCCCTTTGACAATTTGACTGCAAACTAAGGACCACACTTGAAAAAAAACAAAACAGAACAAAAAGCAAAAAACTCTGAAATGTTCTTGATTTTAATGAGAGGGTTTAGATATTGAACTGGGAGACATATGGCTTATACTGATTACAAGAGATTCCTCTCAGTAGCTCCAAAAAGTACCTGCCATGTGTGTGCAGTCTTTGTGTACCAGCTCTGAGACTGAACAGAATCCTTGTGTTTTTTCGTTTGAATTGAACAGATGAAAGTTTAAATGGTAATAAGGCAGCATCATCTCGGCTAGTGTTTTCTCTGCACGTCAGACTAAAGCGCACGGTGCTACAGCTTAGCCGTCAGCCTCTCTTCTCCTGGGGATTAGGAGCTAAACAGCTGAAGGAGCTACTCTCAGTTACAAACACACTAGTCATTTCTGAGCCCAACTGAAGCCAGCACAGATCCTGAAGGATGACTTCAAGGAAAACATTCTCATATTTTTTTTTTCCCTGTGAATTGAATGCCTCAGTTCTTTTTCCGACTAAACACAGGATGATTGTGCTGTCGTCTCTTCAGGAGTGTGGCGTGATGGGCAACTTTCATGCAGGATTTGACAAAGTTCTGTTGATAAATTAAATACATTTGACATGTATGCAACCTCTCCACCAACACTATTCAGTATCATGAACTGGCTGTAAAACTATTGGATGGTAGGTGATTAAAAGAAGAAATCAGCTTTAAAGTAAGTCCCCATTTACAGCTCGTTTTCCATCATTACATGTATCTGAGCTTGATTTTTTAATTATTTTTTTTTTAACTTTTTATCGGCATTACACAGACATTTAGTAGACACTATTGTATCACTTATGCTATAGAAGAGCAGTGCAGCCTAGTGGCAGCATACTGTAGGATCAATCGGATCAGGACACCTAAAGGATGAGCAGAGCATTAAAGTGTCTGGGTGAAAGTAATATTAACCACACAGAGATCCACTTTTGCATTGAGAAGTAATCATATATTACAGGAAGCACTCTTGTACCTGAGAGAATATACAGATGAAGAGACAGGGTTTTTTTCATTGTGTGGCAAGCTCAAAAATATGAACTGGAAAATTGCCTCTGTGCAAAGGATTATTACAATGTGTTTGTACTGTACTGTTTGGCTGTGGAGCAGAAATGATATAGACATCCTTGTAACCCCACAGCAACTGTGAGGAGCCTTTGGCACAATATCTTTCCCTGGGGGTCTCAGTCTCATCTAAATGAACGGTCTTAAAAGAACAGTGTACGTAGGCAAACTACAAGCAGTTGGCTGGGGAGGGGACGGAAAGAGCACTGGCCATTGTAGCAAACACAGAATATCCCCTGTATTCTCAGTCTGCAGGGGGGTGGGGGGGGGGGGGGGTTACTGGCAAGACTACAGCAATCCCTGGGTTTGGCTCTAACTCTCATCACCGTTTCTCCTCTCGCCCCTTTTTCTCTCCTCAGTGTCTCTCCATTCTGTCAGCCAGCTGCATCAGCACAGCAAGAGAAGACATATGAAGACTGGGAGATCCAGAGGTGCTCTGATACTGTAGGAAAAAAAAAGGAACAGAGGCTTGATGTAGTGTCGCTATGGGAAAGCCACTGCTTTCAGTTTTCTGTGGTCCTGACACAGAAAGCTTTTCCCCTGCTCCGGCAGGATCTTGTCCATAGAGGAAAACTAGTTTTCATTGACCTGATCTGTTCTTAAATTCAATTATGTACTTAAATATGTCTTATTAAGATTGTTAAGATTGTTAACTATATAAATATTCATTACAGCATTTAAAAAATATATTACGTTCAATTTTTCAGGCTCTACATCTGACACGGCATTCATAAATGTGATGAATTAGTGCTAAGTCAGGTGAAGAACGTGTGTAGCACAGTGCACATGGTTACAGTTTAACAGCGTAACTACTCAAATGACTCTCCATAATGTCATTATATGTCATTAAGTCCAATTTCATTTAGTGTATTTTTGATGTACATGGAATTATTCTTTTTGATAGCAATATTTTCCCAAAGTAACAGTGAGTGAAAG
Organism: Chanos chanos; assembly: GCF_902362185.1. NCBI lineage: Eukaryota > Metazoa > Chordata > Actinopteri > Gonorynchiformes > Chanidae > Chanos > Chanos chanos. The sequence continues at coordinate 33,143,081 of NC_044500.1, forward strand.
GTATACACTAGATGGGGTAAATATAAACAATAAATACATGCCAGAGGATCTCATGCATTTGTCAACGGCTTCTCTCAGGCAGTATAAATAATTACATTTGCTGTACATTTTGTCTTTAATATCCTCTCAATTAAACAATATTTACATTTATCACAGATATGCACATTTTGTTTATGTACACATTGCAATCATCTTGCAACGCTAATACAGAGAAATAAAATGTTAATATGGCAAATTTTTTAATGACATTATAATTATTGAAATCGTCTCATACATAGGTTACAATGTGGAAGCGTCACAAGCGAATGTCGAAAATATTTCATATCAAGTCAATGGTTTTGACATTTTTTGTTTTGTGAACTAAATTATATTATGTAATGTAATTCATCTTCCAAGTTGGCAGGATCCATTGTCTGGTGGGAAGACAGTGATGTGGGGAGGGCACCATTTCTAAAGAGGATATCTGAGTAAGTCAGATATTGCCATGAGAAATATTTTCATGGAAAACAATTATGGACAATAAACCAATATGCAATCTGTGCCTCAAGCATTTTACATCAAAAAAATATCAAATGTTGTTGCCTGGAGATGACCTCAGGCTCTCTGTCTTATGAGTGGGATAAATGAACAGCATTTTGTATGATCCCATTTTAGACAATCATTATAACGATTTGCAGGTTAAGAGACTTTGTGTTGTGTCTTGAATATGTTTCAGAATACATTTATATTTAAGTAATTATTGCTGTATAAATGGGAGAATATGAAAGACATGTACAAAAATACTTTTCACTTTTTTTTTATTGAGCTTTCTGTCGCATAAATATGTAATTCTTTTCCCTTCTATTTCTGAAGGAAAAAAAAAATGCACAATTTCTCATTCACAGTGCCCGTGCATGAAAATCAGAGAAATGCCAGTACAGGAAGAATGCAGAACACTTAGCTCATTAATAGTTAAGCAGGGAATGTAAGTGTGCATGTAGTATGAAGAGGAGACATGGGGCTGGCAGGGGGCTGTATTGGAGGGAGTATTTGGTTTGTGGATGGTTCTAAGCCTATACTCTAATTGGCTGGTAAATCGTGATAGGCAGGTTGCACCCTCCCCCGTGCTGCGCTTGGTGGTTGTTGCATGTGCCCAAGTGCAGGCAGGCAGTTTTGAAGTCAGCCCGAATGTGCACACAGTTCCTGATTGAGTCAACGCTGCTTCTACACTGGCAGAAAGAAAGAGAGAGCGAGTGAGGGAGAGGGAGAGAGAGAGGGAGAGAGTGAGAGTGAGATTCCCCTGTGCGCTGGGTCCTCATTTGCACGATGGCATCAGATCCAGGGTTACTGCCTCTCTTACTGTGGACTATATCCATACAGACACTTGGCTCCAGAGGCACCAGCAACAACGAAGGTAAGATTTAATATAATGAGGAGGAAATCTGGGATTTTTTTTTTGCCAGCAGCTGAGATTAGCACATTAAAAGGCAAGCTTTTATATCTAAAGGAACAAGCATCGTAAACTTGCATGCACTCTTAATACCTTGAAAATCTTATAGCCGTTACTGCCATGTATCTCTACTGGAAAAACTTCATCCCAGAGGAGTGATGAGTGTGTGTGTGTGTGTGTGTGTGTGTGTGTGTGTGTGTGTGTGTGTGCACATGTGCATGCATCTGTACGTGTGGCAAAGTTTCCCTAAAGCAGTCTAAACTCAAGGGGATGCTTTAAGCACATCTATGTGTGTGTGCCGCTGCCACAAGTCCTTGAGTGTGTGTTGTGTTTGTGTGGTCCGTTGTGAGCATTTAATACAGTGATGTACAATGATGTGTACTGAGCATGGTGTTAAGTACTTAACCTCATATATGTGTCTAAAGTAGAGAGATGAACAAAGGAAGTGTACGCGGCTCTTTAACTTTGACCATTCGGAGCACTGACCCTATGCACTTTACTCTGTCAAACAGTGAATTTCTTACCAAGTGAATGTGTGTGTGTGTGTGATTGAGTATGGTACTTCAAATGTCCGAGGCTTCATACCACAGCAACAGATGTTCATTCAAAATCAAACATCAAAAAGATGAAAAGTCACCACCAAACACACACACACACATACACACACACACACATACACACACACACACACACACACACACACACACACCATCTTGACAATAGCAAGAAAACTATAAAATAATAAAGTGATAAAATAGACATTCTTGTTTATGTTCCATAGAACCAGCACAGGGTTCGGGCAGCAATAGATGGTGTTATGGCTTCATCGAATGGAATTTGCCCATATTGATTCGCAGGAAGCTTTGCTTTACCTCCTACATATTCTCCATTATGCGTGTGACTGAAATGTAAGCCTGATGTGCCTAACCCTTCTGACACTCCGAGTGATCTCACGCTTTGTATGTCTGCTGGCTCTTACCACTGTCTTGTCCACTTTAAAACAGCATGAGGGCTCAGTCGAGAGAGAGAAAGAGAAAGAGAAAGAGAAAGAGAAAGAGAAAGAGAAAGAAAAAGAGAAAGAGAAAGAGAAAGAGAGAGAAAGATAGAGAGATGCATGACTGCTGAAGCCCTCTGCGAAGCTTTGCTTTTCGTTCAAACTGAAAGATTTTTTTTAATTGAAAAAATCTGTCATGGAAACTTAGAATGCATAACTGCTCCTGCATATACAACAGAAAGGATTTCATCTCTTTCTTTCTTTCTTTCTTTCTTTCTTTCTTTCTTTCTTTCTTTCAAGATGTTGCTCCCTCTTATTTATTAAAATTGGAGTTTACAGCTGATAAGTTTTTATTGTGCAGTTTGATGACATACAGAGCAACCATCACATATCTAGTTTATCAAAAAATGACCGTAACTGTGCTTGACATACTAAATCACTTGGATCTTATTTTCATATGATTTCTTTTCCTTTTTGTGATTTATCATTCCATGAAATGAAAAATATAGAAGATTCAAGCATATAAAACCTTCTAAAAAATAAATATAAGTCTTTCACATCTCTAGATATGTAATATTTATTTGCATGCCTACAATGATTTAATCAACATTCTGTGTAGTGTCAAGCTGTGTAAAATTTGATCTCACAGCATATTCTGAGACAGACTTGCAAGAAACTGCAAATAGTGAGAGAAACAGAGTCAAATGGGCTCTTAAACAGAACAGAGTTAAATGAGATTGTAATGAAAGCATTTTGATGTGGGCCTGAAGTACAGAGATCTAATGAAAAGTGTGCAAAAAATGAATGTAGATTGAAAGTTCAAAAGTTGAAATGTAACAAATACAACGTCTGCTTGGGCCATCATGAATTAATGATTAAAGGATCCCAATTAGTTGACCTAATAAAGCAACTTTCAGATATCTGGAGCATTTTGAAATTCTGTGTTGGACATCTAGTTTTTTTTCTTTCTTTCTTTTCTGTAAAATGTGGCACCAAATTAATTTCACATCCTGGTTGCTTGTGGCTGGAAGGCAATTACAAACATCACAAGACCATACAAAGACGATATGCTTGAAAAACAAGGTAAAAAAGAGGAAAAAAAAATCTCTAGAAGATGTCTATGAAAAAGTCCTTGGTCTGAGGTACCTCCTCAATAACTCTCTTATAATAAAAGAAAAAAAAAAGAATCTGTTATACAAAACCACCTTAACCCTGATCTGTTGATCTGTAGTGCTACTCAATGAACATTTTCCCTGAACCGATGCATATGAAGATATCATTTTATGGACACATGACATGTTGAGTCATTTTCATAAACAAGCCACGGACAGAGAGACAGGGCAAACTGAATTCGGCCAACGCGAGTGGCACTCGTCCCATACGCCGTTCGCTGCGCAGCAGTTGGCCGCAGTAAGGCCAGGTTCACTCTGTAGAGCGCTATGATTTCATAGAACAGACTGGAGATATGACTCGCAGCACCTGGTCTACCACATCCTTATTACGACAGTTAAAAATATGAAGGACGTGGAATTAAGCAGGGACATCCTATTATTCGGTTGCTTCCTTATTTTTCCACTGTGCTGTAATTCAGCATGAAAAAGAGCCTGAGCAAAGCACCTGCTACAGTAAAACTTTTTTTTTTTTCCCTTTCTTTTTTCATCTTTGAATTATGCAAAACGCATTGCAACATTTAAAATGTAAATGCTGAAGGTACAGGGAGAAATCCTTTTTAGTCCAAGATATACTGTAATGACCTAATATTGATAAAATTCCACAACAGCAAGAAAATGGACTTCAACAAGCTCTTGTGTTGTGTGTAACAAATATTATTTTTCATTAAATTCAAACAAACTGTAAATTACGTAATGTATAACTGTAAAAAAAAACTGTCTGACATGTCTGTGTGCCAACATTTTCATGTTACATGGTGACACCAAACAAAACTTCTTTTTTGTGTGTGTGTTCATGTGTGTCTGTGTGTGTGTAAGAGAGAGAGAAAGAGAGAGAGAGAAAGAGAGAGAGAGAGAGAGAGAGAGAGAGAGAGAGAGTGAGAGTGAGAGAAAGAGAGAGAGAGTGAGAGAGACAGAGACAGAGACAGAGACAGAGACAGAGAGAGAGAGAGAGAGAGAGAGAGTGAGAGTGAGAGAAAGAGAGAGAGAGAGAGAGACACAGAGAGAGAGAGAGAGAGAGAGAGAGAAAAGGGGGGCTCAAGAAGTGTGACAGAAGAGAAAAAAAAATAATCCCAAAGCAAATCCTTATCTTCCCCTGGAGAAAAACAATAATTCCACCACAGAATTGTAAAATCCTTCTACTACCTTTTTTCTTCCCCTCTCTGGTGGGTGTCTGTGCAGAGAGCAGCCAGACATGCTATGTAACTCTACCTCAGCATCCCTGGGTTCAGAGAGGGTACCAGACAATTTCCCCAGTCCTACTCTGCTCTGTGTGCAGGCACATTGGTCTTGTGGTACTCAGCTAAACCTCAGTATTTTTACAGCTGCTGGGACAGCTTTACCAAAGACCAGAGTGTCTCTCATCCTTTTGACTCTTCTACTTAAAAAGGAAAAAAAGAGGTTCATAAAAAGGCACAAATGGAGAGAGAGAGAGAGAGAGAGAGAGAGAGAGAAAGAGAGAGAGAGAGGGAGATGTATAATGAGTTCTCATGTGTGATTATTATATTCTGTCTGTGGGGGGTGAGTGCAGCCAGGGTGTGTCCTGCATTTAGCTGTCAGGGATTCAATCCACATGAATCAATGTTTTCATTGATTTTTATTCCCTTCTCACATTTAGCATGTCAGTATTTGCTAATATCATTTAAGAGGTAGGAGAGGTACATCTGCCAGGTAACTGGATCACGTCGACATTCTTTACAGACATGTGTTTTGATACAACCTTGGACAAAAGCATTACTCATACACTCTGCACAGATTAGATGATCATCTATATACGGTCATTCAGTTATTTAAGGAAGGAATTAAAATAGTTTCAGAGTGTTTTGAGACTGTATGGATCCATGCCACCAAACAAGAGCTGCGTTTGCTGCGTTTTGGATTCTCGCTCTATTCCGGCGTGGTAGTGCGTAAGACCTTCCTATTATAATGACGAGCAAGAAACTCAGCAAAAAGTCTGGCAGTTCCCCCCATTTGAATTCTGCTCACATCCACTTTATCCAAGTAAGCAATTAGTGTCACTGCAAGACAATAGTTTATTTACATATCTAATACTTCAAAAAGACAGCACGGGACTTTTGGTGGACAGAAACGGTTGTGCATGTATACACAGAAGTTCTACCCTTACCAAAGTGGTGCTCTCTCTCACACTGTGCCAGGATGTGTCGAGAGTGTCCTTGTTAGCAGAGAATTGTGTGGATCTGGAATTGCTACTGTTAATCAATACAAAAGGATGTTGTACGGTTTGGAGTGCCAAGCCCCAGTGAGCACACCATTCTCCTGAGATTTCTTCCCCTCTCATGGCTGTGTCATGCCTCATTATGACACATACTAACTTCTCCTGACATGGGGGATATGAACAACTTCAGTTATCACTTAACCTGACCTAAACCTAACCCCTCTCTGGTCCCATGTGTTTTAAAAGGAGGATTTGATACAGAATAATCCGGAAACAGGAGCTAATTCTGTTAATTGGGTAGAAGTCTTTGAATTATGAATCTTGATTTATCATACTTTGGCTTAAAAAAGAGAGAGAGAGAGAGAGAGAGAGAGAGAGAGAAGCTGTGACTTAAGAACTGTAAGAACTGATATTGATCAAGTGTAGTCATGGACAATTCTGCATTTTGATAGCGTTTTAATTTTTTTTTTTTTTTGCATGTATCCATTAATGCATGTATCTATTAATAGCGTACAGTGTTGACAGCTGTATTGTGCATTTCCTTTTTTTGGTTAAAATATGTCTCTGTTAGAATAAAGTGTGAAGATAGCGAATCCCTCAGCTCAAGATAAGAGAAATGTGGAAGGAAATTTGTACAGAACAAAACTGTGTCAGGCAGTTTTATTATGTTTTCATGTTAAATATTCATCTTCTAATACCAGGTACTAAAGAACGTGTTACATCAGAAAATTTGCTTTTTATGTACACTTCTAAAACTCACAAACCAAGAGGAGAATTGAGGATTGAGAGCGAAAAAGAGGTGGGGTGGGGGGTGTTGAATCTCGTTATTCTAAAATAGTGGAAAAAAAGCAAGACAGGTATGGAGACCATAGTCAACACATAAACAGTTATGATCACCACAAAACCATGAAACTTAAGTTCTACACTCCTGAGTGGAAAAAGAAAAACTCTTCCACACCCCTTTTCTTAAAAAAAAAAAAAATCTAGTTCCTTAGTCTGCTATGACACGTGTCTCCACTTACCACTTGAAAAGTGGAATGACCATCGCCATTTTCAGCTTTCCCCTGGTGTGACTTTACAATAACTAGCTTGGCCTGGTCATTTGAACAGTTCCCTGCTGTGAAATGTGCACTGCGCCTGGGTATACACCTACAACCAAAGAAAAAAAATGGCTTCTAAAGAACGAAAACTCTAGCCATCTGATGACCCTGTCAAGCAGTACAAACAGTGGGAAACAGTCATATATTTTTATTCCAAAAAACAGAGCACAGTAGCACTGGACAAAAAACCCCACATCACTAGCAATCATACCATGAGGCATTTCCCAGTGTAGGCACCCAGACCATTTTGCCGTAGATGCTTCATGGAGTAGTTTCCAGAGAAAGTTCCTGTAATGCTAAAGTTTCCCTACAGTTTGTATCACACTGCTCTCTAAGCTGCTGAAAGCAAAGCAGTCTAGTAAATGATATGACTTATGTCTGGATTGTTTAGAAATTGAGCCCTTTAAAAGACAGTAGCTGCCCTGTATTCTCTACAGAACCGCAAACTGTTAGGGAATCTTTTGGTCTGGAGAACACATGGTCGGTCCATCCTGCTTGTTCCTGTCTCAAAAACAGGACCCCTCAGAACCCCAGTTGAACCAACTGCAGTTCCTTCCGATCTACAGCCAACCTTATCAGCAAAAGACCACACAGACTGCCACTTTCTGGGCCCAGGCTAACCAAGTACCATAACTTACAGAGAGAGAGAGAGAGAGAGAGAGAGTGTAAAAGATGAATGACATTCTGCTACAGTGTGAAATGGAGTGCCCCACAGCAGGCAGTAAAGAGTGTCGGTGTTGAGCAATGTGGCACTGCCCGGACTGTCACAAAATGCTATTCCAGCCCAAGGGCTGTTTCCTGTTTCACTAACTCATTCTACCGGCTGTAGCTCAACAGTTCTGGATGCAATACACATCCCAAAGATCTTCGCACTTGTGCACAATATTTAGCTCGTTATTTTAACAGGAACACAGCAGCAGGCCAAAAGCATGCCCAATAAGTAAAAGATTATCAACTTAACCTTTTGTGCTTGACAGAAACAATCTCAAACAACCTTGTACTTTTTATATTTTTTTCTACATCATAAGGGACATCTTTTTGTTCTTTCTAAGTGGGTATTAACTGACTGGTTCTTTGTTGAAAAAATCCCTGAATAAAAGTCCTGTGTGCTAAATGTCTACCAGAGATTCATGGATGTCTAGCTGTGTAACAAAGCTGGCTAATATGACGCAGTGATCCTTAAACTCTTTCTGATCCACGCTGATGGATTTTTCTCTCATATTTTCATGAGGAAATAATGCATTTTCGGTCTCATAATTTGCACATAAATCACAGGCTGAGCATAATTAAGAGAGGGATGAAGGTGGAGGTAGTCTTCAGTAGACCTACCTCTCACAACAAAAAACACACTGTCTTCTGTAATATTAATGCCTTGTTCGTAATCATTACAACAATGCATTCATAATGCCCAGCTGACGTACTGAATCCCAGAAAGAGAAACAATATAATATTCCTGTGAGACTTAAAAAAATAGAAATACTAGGGGGAAAAAGTTCATATTGTTTATTTCACAATGTTGCATCAGAATTTAGTCTGCGATTTAACCGGTGGGCCAAATCATTGGAGAAACTGCCAAACCCATGGTCTATAGGTTCATTAGTGGCCCAGTGAAAAGCTAAATATTCCTTACCGTGTAGTACAGGCTGAGTAATTCTATTAAAAGCAAACTTTCTAAGGGCTAGTTTATTTCAAGGAAGATATCATGCACAGTGCAGTACAATAAACAAGATTTGTTTTCTTTCCCAAGCTGTTATGTCAGACATCAGTGTTTCTCTGTAGTGTTGTTTGTCATTTCACTTATAATAACATTTTTGCAGTGCATTGTGTCAGAGTGACAGAATATCAACAGCTTGTGGCTTCGAGGTGTATGTGTGTGTGCGTGTGTGTGTGTGTGTGTGTGTGTGTGTGTGCGCGCGCGTGCGTGCGTGCGTGTGCGTGCATGTGTGTGCGTGTGTGTGTGTGTGTGTGTGTGTGTGTGTGCAACCAAGCATGCTTCATCAGAACTCCAGCAGAATACGCCGCATGATATTGTACACAAAAGAGGACACGGACCAATCCAGACCATTATCCTCTCATCATTTATTCTGTGTCGGAGCTATACCATTTCCAAACCTATCTCTGGTAAATACCAGCGTAGACTAAAAGCTCAGCCTATTGATACAGGTCAGTGATTCTGATGAATGCCAGAGAAACACTAGAGCCATTTATACAGATTAAAATGTATCTTGGGGAAATGGTCTGCCAACAGGAGTCTGTTTTCCATATTCATGTATGGTGGGATTTAGACAGATCACAATATGGTACTGCATTCCAGTTAGTCTTCAACAAGACTAATTACAAGGCCAAAAGTGTTAATAAAATCACTCTGTTACAGCCCAGAAATGTAGACATCAACAAGACTCTTTTTCACGTTGAAGGAGAGAGTTTTATTTTTTTGGAGTCTTTGAGTACTGGAAATGCAGGCGGTGGGAACTGAAAGAGGGGAAATAAGCTAAATAAAATATAGACTTTATTAATTGATGAGGATTGTAGACATTAGGTCCCCAACAGTGAAAATGTGTAATGTAGTATGTTCACCAGGAACTGGTGCACCAACTTACTCAGAGAGAGTGAGCCAGGTCTTAAGCTGAAACAAGACTGCTATTCAACTGTATTTTGACAATTTATTTGTCTTTGGAACACGGCATGATCTACTATGACATGAAAAAGTAGCAGCTCTGAGAAAATTAGAATTTGTCTGCACAATATGTAGCTCTAAAATAATACACTTTCAAAAACCTCCACAGATAGCCTCTGATAGGCTTGATGGGCTAAATGTATTTCCTACATGCTGGTTGTCTATTTAAGGGCTCCATAGCTGAGTCCAACCTGACTGACCAAATGGACAAAATGCATCCTCACTCACCTCTAGAGATGGCCAGACCTTCTTTTGTGGAGACCCTCAACCAGATGTCTCCAGTCTCATTCAATCCATTCCCAGGTGGAACAAACTGACACAATACCAAAGCCAGTTTTACTGTAGATGATCTCTAATGTGAGGTTTTACGAGGATAGCAGAGTGATTACACAAGAAACAAAATGGAATGTGTGTATAATGGCTATTCAGGTATGTGTGTATTGGAGTTATTTATATGATAAAACAACTTAAGAGAGGGTCCGTTGGTCGTTCGATGGCTGTCGATAGCTGCTGTAATTTATGAGATGAATCCTGCTCCAGATTGGATTTTTTTTTTGTCTTTTTCTGCCATACTTTACCTGATCTAAAAATAGCTTGACATCCTTCCAGCAAACAAGTGAGAAAATGCTCCCTCGAGGGGTTTGGCTTTGACGCCGGCTGCCCACTTCTACCCAACATGTCCTCTAGGGAGTGATGGAAGCTCCAGTGTGTGCTACACCATAAGGCTGAGGAGCTAATGCCATGTAGCGTGTGGATGTTCAGAGAAACAGATCCACCCTTACAAAAACAATAGTAACACTGATCCAGCTGAAACAATTGACAATGAATGCAATAGCTGTAAAGTATTGACAGTGGAGGCATGGAGGACATGTATAGTTAAGTTCAGATTCAAAAACACTGACAGATGTGCTTTCCTTTATCAGAGCACCATGTGGCTGGTTACCAGAAATGCTAATTAGGATAAACCATTTCTTCAGTAAGCTACAACGCAAAAGAGGAAGCACTGATAAGTACTTTCAGTGACACTATGTAAGAATGTCTACAGATTTGACTGTGATTTTCTTTAGACAATGAAACCCAGAAGACTTTGATGGCGTCAGAAATAAAAAAAGCAGTTTTGAGAGCGTTCAGATTGCACTGTAAATGGACTCCCCACAGCATCCCTCTGGTGAACACAAGGGCTTTTCAACGATGCATCTGTTGTTCTGTAAAGTGTTCAAAGAACCAAATATTCAAACTGAGTGCTAGAACACACTGACAGAGACAGAGAGAGAAAGAAAGAGGGAGAGAGAGAGAGAGAGAGAGAGAGAGAGAGAGAGAGAGAGAGAGAGAGAAAGAAAGAAGGGATCATGTATCATGCAGAAGAAACAAACGTAAATGATCGGGGCCATGTTGAAATAAAACCCCAAAATACCCACAAAATTTAGGAAAATCATAAATAACTGTGTATATTATAGTTCTCAGCCTTTTAATAAAGGTTTTCCTCACAGCTCACAGTTAGCACAAAGATTACAGTGTTAAAGGTGTTCTTTCAAGTGAATAAAATGGCAAGAAACCTTTATGAGTCTCAGAGTAGGAATCACACTCTTGAGAAAGAAAAATCATTGTAATGCTCAGAGTCTTTTGAACCCATTAGGACTTATTGAACAGTTTTGAGTCTGAATAGGTATACGTGAATATTTCTTTTAATCGTGGCGTTTCAGTGCATTTTTACTGATTTAGTTCTGGTTGGTGACGTATAATGGTACATTTTAAAGCAGACAATGCAGCATGGCGTTTGATAAGAAGATGAGGATATTGATTTATGCAAGGCTTATAGTCTTTCTTAGACGTCTCTCTGACAGGCTGTCAACTGGAAACTGGATTAATTCCTTTCAATTTATACACAGTTCCTGCAAATCTGTTTCTTATATTTGATATCTTTCATTGTTGTAGGTTTTTATCAGACCAGCTTAGTGCCTCCTATCATCTCGGGCATTACCCATAAGATTTAAGTTTATTGACTGGTCTGTTATTATGACTTATACATTTTACAGCACATTTCAAAATTCAGAGACAAGTTGGCTGCCTTTTTACACAAATGCCACCTGTCACAGACAAAATGTAATCTTGTTTTACATTGAATTAGGTTCTTAAATATGAAATTTTATTGCAAGGAATTCAGTGGTTCTCACCAAACAGTATAGAATACTCGAAAATTTATTTGTAACATTTATCTATGTATTAAACGTGCAGGATCTGAAATTAGAATTATTGCAATATGAAGTAAGACACTATGAAAATGAGATTTTTACATTTAGATTTCGTCACTGTGTTTTTAAATTCATTTATTTACTTGGAGTTAATGTTAATTTGTCAGGATGAAATAATTTTAGATGCTGAATACTAGGATGTGTTGACCATTAACATCCCCCTGAAGGAATCTGCCAGTGTTTTTCACAATTGGATCCACTTGATTGCCATTACTGTGAGTCAGACTGACTGAGAAGACACCTGACGCCTGCAGTGGTTTTAGCATCACCTTGGAAGAATTTCAATCACTTTGTTGACAAAGGATTAATTGGATAGCTTTTTTTTTTTTTTTTTTTTTTTTTTAGTCAGAGCAATGGAAAGGAAGCAGCTTTCTCCCACGAGAGTCTAAAAACATTTAAGCATTTAATCAACGCTAAGACTGTATAACAAATTCACTTTAACCTCATAACCCTCTGTGTGACAACACATTTAAAGTAGTTTCAAAGGTAAATTTTAAAAACTCGTTAAAGAGAGATTTTAGAGTTTCTACAGAAATGTCAAAGATGTATTCACAGTAGCACAAATTCACATATCAGAGGATGAGAGGATGAGTTCCACAGATATTTGAACGTCATGTTCTCTGTGTTGTGGACCGAGCACAGAGAGCTGGAGGCAGTACCCTTAATGTTTGTACCTCAACGGCCAGTATTTTACCTAGTGTCACCGGAGCACTGGAGACATACTGCCCAGTTTCTCCTTCAGTAACCCTGACTGTTCTGGGGCCTGAATGCCCTCTATCAATCCTCGGTGTTAATCCATGTTACTGTGTGAGCGGCCAGGGGAGGAGAAAAACAGAGAACATGGCCAGGAGAGTAAAGGAATGACTACTGACGTCAACCAGTTCTCTAAGAAACAGAATGTTTCAGCTCTCTGAAAAATAAAATAATAAAATAAAGCAAAATAAAAAATTCCTTTTACAGTGAGGGTCACTCAGAGAGCACGTGAAAATCCAACCGTGCTTTTTTTTTTGTTTTATAGGTGTTTGAAAAATAAGATGTTTTTTTTCTTTTCACACAGAGAGCTGTAATGTTCTGTGGGGCACTGAAAATCGAGCATTTACTTGCTATCGTAATCTCACTGGATAATGTAAGACTTTTTAGATAAATGAAAGAATTAGGCTGATTAATGGTTTAACTCTGTGGAAGGCTGTAGCACAGGACTCCCCATGTAAGAATGTGAACCAATATACTTACAGTATTGTTCTGCATTTCTGGATTTCAAATATTCATTGCAAACCTAAACATCTAAACCAAAAGTCTAAACCAACAGCACTTTCAAAAATGTGTCTTTAGGCTAGTTAGTTAGATAGCAGCAAGACAGACAGAAACATAAATAATTCCATTTGTGGTTTATGTTGTTTGTAGTCCTGGCCAAGCCAAGAGGTAGTCCAATGGTTGGTGAAAATATGAAAGCATGGACCCCTTTATTCATTTCAGTGCATCATTTATCAGCTCTGGCAAACAACACAAATCTCTGAGGTATGTAATTGTGACATGAATCTCTGACCATAGATCCAGCAAAATGCTAGTGCCTCTTCAAACCAAGATGATGTGATGATGTAACATCGAGGGGAGGAGGAGGAGGAGGAGGAGAGGGAGGAGAGGGAGGAAGGCGTAGAAAGAGAAAGCAAGGGAGAGCTCCATCTGTTCATGCTCCATGACCCAGTGCCCCCATCTGTGCCAGACTTCTCAAAATTAGGAAGTCTATCACCACAACAACCTGGATTAAAACATAATCTGAGAGAGAGAGAGAGAGAGAGAGAGAGTGAGATGAAGAAACTTTGTTTGCTCTGGAATTTGTGCAATGTGACCTCTAAGGAAAATGCGAGAGAAGTGAGAGAAGTGGAGGCATTTTCTAAACCTCACCATGTGTTACCTGGTAATGAGGAGGTAGGAGCTGAGGGGAATGCTTTATAGATGAAATACAGTGCTGCGTGAAGAAGCATCTGTTTGTACCTTGCCAGTGGTTCTCCCTTGCTGGTAGGAAATTTAAGCACCGGAAAGATGCATTTTGTGAATGAGCTGCTTGGTAGCCATCATACGATAATTTGGCAGTTGGCATTTGTCAAGACAAGTGAAAAAGTCCCTGTTTGCCCATTTCTGGTCGGGCGTGTGTGATGAATATGAAGCAGCTTGCTGGGGTTTAGGTACATGGTGTGTGTGTGTGTGTGTGTGTTTGGGGGGCGGGTGCAAGTGGGTCAGGTTAATGTTTCTCACTCACTCTTTCCTCATGAGGGAGTGCTCATCTGTCACAGGTCTCTCAGTGTCCTGTCAGGTGTCACCCCTCTCAGCTCAGGGCCATGCGAAGAAGCTAACGCTCTCTCCTTTTTTTCCAGATTGGGGTAGAAAAAAAAACAGTTTGGTGTTTATCCATTAAAAGAATATAGGATGATGTGACCCCTCAGTCCCACTGACAGATAATAAATGGCACAAATTCACTGGAAACTCTGCGGCTGAATCTTATCCCAGGGTCACCTTGGAGTAGCAAAACAGATCCGGGTGTCAGGCCATCAATAAATTAAAGGAAGACCCACAGCGGATGTCCATGTTGTGGTTAAAAATATTTCATCATGCTAAATATGAGGCTAGACAATGACTGGAGTCTATCAGGCTGTGTGTGTGTGTACAGTCAGTGTTTTCACGACCTGTCTGCTTTATCGGTGTTTGTGTCTTTGGAGGTAATCAGCATATTGATCTGCCTGTAAAGGACTTCAAATAAATTGAGTGGCAATTAATCAGACAGTTAGAATGTCGTTCAAAGGCAGTCACCCCTAACATCAGCACAACAATATCCGGTCAATTCCTATTGTGAACTACATCAAGTTGGTAAAAAGAGGAATGATTCAAAGTCAAAGTCAGTGGAGGTCTTGCAGAATGTCCTCACTTACTTTAGACACATAACAGTCTTTCACAGCTGTAAGGCATTTGAATTATTTTAAAATTTGCATAAACCTTTTTGGCAAGGGAAATGATACATCACATGTGTAGTGTAATGAATCTAAGTTTGAAAAAAAAAAGAAAAAAAGAAAATTCTAAACAACTAGACCAATGAATTCATTTGACTTTTCGTCATTCAGGTTGAATGATCCATTGAGTGTGGATGGGTTTCATAGCTGCCTGGTTTCCGTAAATGCACATTTTATCAGAACATATGAATGGACACAACTCTCTTCCTTTTTTGCAGTGAGTCTCCTCGACACATCCACAATATCAGGAGACTGGGGCTGGCTGACGTATCCTTCTCACGGGGTAAGAATGTAAATTTGATCTCTCGGGTCATTCTTAACATTAGAGACACATGCTTGGCCTATTTTGGTGTGTCTAGTTCAACGGTTGGTAATCTGATGGTAATATGTAAATTCGATATATTGGTATTATGCAAGAATTAAGATTTTATTGTGTTAATTCGCTAAATTTCTAAATGATATATTTGAATTTCAGACAAATATTACTGAAAATGAAAAGGAAGCCGTGTGTCACAGAATGTGGATGAGAAACCGAATGTTATGGGCAATGGGGATTTCTAGATCTACACATTTTCTCTATCTTCCTATTCTGTCTATCTCACCTGTCACATTGACATGCTATTCAACTGTGCCCGGCTTTAGCGAGAGGATAGGATGAAGAGGCAAGGTAGGCTGGTGACAGAACGATGGAGAGAGGGAGAGAGTGACAGGAAAAAAGAGAAGGAAAAACAGGCAAGGTGAAAGAAAGAAAGAGATGGAGAGAGAGAGACAGACAGACAGAGAGAGGGAGACAGAGAGAATGGGAACAACTGAGAGCTGTTGACTGTTTTCAAGTCGGGCAAATTTGCATATTCTAATGGAGAAAATGATGCATGGGGTATTGAATTAGCAGCACACAAAGTGATCTAAGCATTGAACTGTCACAATTAGCGCAAAGCGGCTGTCAGAGCTGACGGGGACGTGTTTTCCCCCAGTGTGAGGTGCTCCCCTGTCAGACGACAATTACTCAGCCAAACACATCAGACGAAATGATGTAACAGCCACCTTATTGTCTGCCTCCATGTTTAACACAGACACAGTGCCAGTAAATGAAATCTTCTGCTCAGACAGGAACCCTCTGTAGCTTTTCTTAAAGCACTGTCCTTACATGTACACAATAAGCATCTCACCTTGAGCTGTCCAACGTTGAGATTTATGAAGGATTTGGAAAACAATAAACTATCAACATAATTAGAGCCACATTCAAAAAACAGCTGTGGATATTATCACACAAGCTTAATGGGAGAAAAAAAAGTCTTCCTTGTGATTTCTGACCTGAATCAATTAACAAATCTTAAGTTTGTTAATTGTTTTAAAAATGTTTCCCCATGTAGTTTTTCAGCCGCACTTTTCTTTTTGAGAGCTTCACAGTTTTCACGCTGCCTCGTTATGTTTGCAGCACCATTAGTGCTTGCTTTGTGAGACTCATTTAGTGATGTGTTAATGTCAGTTATGTGACCTCTACCCCCTTTTATTCCTTGGAAGTGCGTCTACATTTAGTCAATTGCCTTAGTCCCACCACTAAAAGCCACCTACAACTGGTACATAAACATTTCCAATAGAGTACACATGAGTGAGTTCCATCAAGTTTATTCATTTATGTTTAAAATTGATCTGCTCTCAGCTTTGTGTTTGTTGATGAAAAATGTCATCTGTCCAACATGTAAATCCGTCTCTTCGCTAGATACTTCGTACGGATACCTCAGTGACACTGCTTGACATTCATAGAGAGTATTAAGAAAATTGCTTATCATAATGGACTCACTTACATATCAGACGTATATGTGGATTCACACTGTGCTCTTCCACTTCAAGGGGCAGGATCTTTAAGATATTTTTAATGGTATTAGGACAAAGTAAAAGATCTTTCTCTGTAGCTCAAATGCATTCATTTGCACTTCCTCTGTCCGGAATAATTTGTATGAGAGAATGTTAATTTTTGCATCCACTTAAAGAAATACTAGTTTTATGTTGATCACATTTACAAGTTAACTTTCTTTCTTTCTTTCTTTCTTTCTTTCTTTCTTTCTTTCTTTCTTTCTTTAGCATCAGTTGTCATCTTTTCTCTTAAAAGTGACAGGATTCCCAGCCGTTTACCAAACACCTTAAGAATATTTTATATGTTACAATGCCAAGCCGTTACATTCTGGGTCTTTAATCTAAATTAAATGCGTGTGGATGTTTATTATGGCACTGTCCCTGCTGGGCAAGACTGCTGTCTGTATTAGACACTGACAGAGTCTGGCCTCAGCATAAAGGACAGAGGAAAAAAAAAAAAAGGCTAGCAGTCTTAGCTGAGCCTCCTGTGCTGGTGTTAGCATTAATAGATTAAGGAGGCCTTTTGCCCTGTTTATGTCCTGCATGGGCCTCCTCAGAAAAGGATTTGCTGCATGGACAATTTCTCAACATCCATCTTTCTTTTTCATGGACTTGGCATTTCCATTTCCAGAAGATTCCCTCTGAGTGTTGTGAGATTTTAGAAATGTGCACTGCACCACACAATACGTCCAACTGCAGCGGAAGAGACAAAAGTACGGTAAAATATTACATAGCAGAAACATTCACATTTTGATTAGTGATGTCTTTGTCCCCCCAAAATGTTGTGCATTCCACCACAATAGATTTAGTCTGACCTGAGGTGTCATGATGGACACAGTGTTTTCTCTGTTTTTCCTTTCCCTGGTACTGAAGTTTGTTTATAAAAATCATTTAGTCATATTTTCTTGCTCAAACCAAAAACCAAATCAAACAAAACAAAGGATTTCAGTGAGCCCAAAAGCTACTGAAAATGATGACTATTCACCTCTCGACATCTGAGTTTAGGGGATTGCAATGCAAAACAGTTTGACTGAATACCGGAATTAGTAGCACGGGAATGAAAAGATGCAGTGAGTGGTTAAATACATGCCTCTGTATCAACCACTGTTAAGGGACGTCCAAAGAGATTAGTGTCAGGGTATGTGGACCTCCAGCTCACTGGACCATTTCATTGATCTGATTTCATTACAGGTGAAAAAAAACACCCCATAAACAACTGAGTCAGCCTGCTGGGTGTTTGTGCTGCATTCACAGCAGGTGTCTGACAGGATGAATAATAACAAAATAAAATCCATTAAATCTTGGTTTCTAGAGATGCATTAAAATAGGATTAAAGTAACACATTAACTATGAAATCCTACACACCTTTAGCATGAAGGTGTCATGTTACCACGTGTCTGTGTATGAGCTGGAGCTGGACTGCGTGGGAAAGCGAGATGCTGTTATATGCAAAGAGAAATGGACAGGAATAGAACTATTTTAGTTGACGAAAACAGTAGTCTTCTCTTGTTCTTGGAGAGATTTTTAAAGGCCCAGTCAGGGAGATTTACCTCTTTCCATGGAGCACAAAGCATTATCTACCAGGCTCCAGCACCAGGGCTCTTCAAAATGAGACTTTTTTGCCCTATTCAGGACTGTTTTCATACTTAACACGTCATGTGTGTTTAAATGATGTTTGGAATACCTAACAGCCATGCAGTCACATCACTGGATAAACACAGAGGCAAACAGGACTAATTTGCAGCATTAGTTGAGGTGAGAAAGAACAACATACATTAACAAGCTGGTTTTCCAGCAGTTCTGGGGAAATAAATTCCAATTCTGCAGTCCCCCTGGGGGTAGTGGTTATATCTAACGTTCTGTTGTGTTACAGGAATGCAGGAATTACACTATTTTATTTTTCCATAAATACTTGCATTTAAGCTAAGACACACCATTTTGCTACCTTAACAGTGCTCAAGTTGCCATTATCATACCAGTATGGATAATTTGGGATCTTAGTGCCTGGGTCTGTTGTTACAGATCTCTGCCCGGGACCAGTGAGTGTGAATCATTTATGTCCCTTCATGAACTCACAATGGCAATGCCCTGGCTGCCTAATTTGAGCAGATAGTGAGATAGCTGGCCTTTCACTGACCCCCTTACACATGGTTCTCTTCACTGTCTGTCTAACAGGATAACTCTTCCAGGTAGCTGCCAGTCAGTCTGCTCACCCAGGGCCTTGACAGCACCTGTCGGATGACTTCATTATTTTCCTATCGCTCTTTTGTTTGCTTTGACAAGTGCATTGGAATTCCTCCTCAGTGTCTACAGCTCAATCGATAACATTGATAAGAAAGCTAGAGATGATGACAAATGAGTTTGGATTGAGGGATGATATGGAGGAGTCTGGCTCCACTCTTTCTATCTTCTCCTTCATTTGGGGTAGTTATTTTCAGCCATCTTCTCATGGATGGATGATGGCACCTTTGGGCCCCCAAAGCCCTTCTGAGACCCTATCAGTCTCTCACCTCCACCATGGAGGGGAAGTATCAAGCCTCTGTATCTTGGCATGACCATGGATTGCTTCAATTATCTATAAAAGCAGAGATGCACTGTGAGAGCTGTGGACAGAACCTGAAATTGGTGCAATCCATCCATACAACCAATTCTCAACTATCATGTCTACTAGAACTACATGAACACAGATATCACCCCATAGATACTGTGACTGATAGATTATTGTGGAATGAACATCTCCATTTGCCCTGTAGTAGGGGGGAAAAAAACTTTTGCAAAAAAAAAAAGAAAAAAAAGAATTGCTCCCTTCCTTTGGCTTGACTGGAGACGAACAAAAGAGAAATGATGGCCTTCAGTGTACTGTAAGTGAAGAATTTACTGGACTATATACAGCATATGCAAGGCAGCAAGTGAATCTAGAGCAATAACCACAAATATTTTAATTAACTATCTCTCCCTGTCTCTTTCTCCATCTCTCTTTCACACACACACACACACACACACACACACACACACACACACACACACACACACACACACACACAAACTCATTCTCCCACTGCTCAAGAGTTTAGACATGTCAGTAAATATTGGTATTTCATAACCTCACAGTGGTGATGAGATGAAGATACAGCCAAGCTCTTGAACAAATGTCAGGCCTGGTCCACAGAGCTGCAGCCAGCTGCTGTCACACGCCTCTGTTTGTCCAGGGCATCTCTTGTGGCCACTGAGGGTGTTGTAGGAGGGTTTGAGCCGGCTGACCTGAAATCATACATTAATAGAGCTGGAGGTTATTTGATGCACTGTGATCCTTTTCCATGTTATTACAGTGGAAAAGTGATCACTTTTACAACTAAATAAAAATAAGCTCAAATGATTAGCATGCATTAACTTAAGGGAGACAAAATGTTTCAAGGAAAAAAAAAATTACTTTACCATTTCAAATAAATGTAAAGGATATTACTTGATATAAATAAAAAGTACTGAAAATGTTATGACTTACAGAGCAATATTTTAGAAGATAAAACAGAGAGGGCATCTAGCAAAAATAAAAGCAGATTGAAAATGTGTCGGATGTTGCAATAAACCAGTCATTGCACTCATCTCTCTCCCTCTCTCTCTCTCTCTCTCTCTCTCTCTCTCTCTCTTTCTCTCTCTCTCAAATTCAAAAAGAACAATAAATTACCCTATGGTCTCTCACACAATGTTAAATTAATTTTTACAGTTTCCCGTGCTGCGCTCTAGGCTTTGAGATACTCCCGGTAAATGATTCCCAGAATAGATAACAATTACAGAGGAACCCGATCACAGCCCACATGTTCCTGGATTTGAGCTGGTCTGCGCTACATTCACATTCACTCATACAATTAAGAGTCATAATTCCAGAAAGGTTAGAGCTGTCAAAATCCAGCATTCTAATCAGACGGCCCAGAATTCAATTCAAACCTAGATTTCACGTGGTGGGGAAGAAACAGCAGAGGGTGATATTTTATGTATTAATATTCAGTGCTGTCACCTCATGAAGCTAACTCTGTCACCCGAAATGCCACCCAAAGATGGGCAGTCATTATGTACTGCCACTCTGCCGCCATTCAAACAAGTTCAGAGGATTTTTTCCCTAATCTGAAATTGGATCTTTTTGAATTCGTGCAAAGACTTTCACTTTTTTCTGTGCAATTCCTTCTTCATAACCATCTTGTTTCACTAAACACGCGTTGTGCATTTTGATGAAAATGAAGCAGTCATTGCTTGAGCTTTAATGTACAATATTCAGTAAACTGTGTTCTGATGTTCTGGTCCTGGTATTTAAAAAAAAAGAAAGAAAAACTATAATCATCCCTGAGAACTATAGAGGGATAAATATTCAGCAACGTTTTTATGTGGTTTCATATCTAATAACTCTACCCTGGGGACGTTTTAACATAAAGAGTGATGTAAAAACTGCAGGTTTCACTGTGCGGAGCTTGGAGGTAATAGAACATAAAAAAACAGACCCCTGTTAGAAAAAAAAAAAAAACAGACCCTGTTACTTGTTGACAAAATCCCAATATAGCCCTTACTGACAAAACTCTTTAATAATTTATAGCATTGTATGCAATACAACTGAGATAATTTTTGCTGTTTCAAATGGATGCTTTTGTGTTTACAGATGTTGTTGGTCCCAAAGTAGCTCTCGCTACAATGATTTGCAAAAAAAATTAAGAATGTGTGCAGAGATAAACTCTTTCAGAGTTACGTATTCTTTCTTTGACAGAGAATATATTCTGTTGCTGTGACAGAGGTTTGACAGGTGTCATGGAAAAAAAGAAAAGAAAAGAAAACACTTCAAGGTTTTATTCCTTACACAAGACTGAATGAGTTTCTTGATGAGGGAATCCAAAGCACAGTGTAGCACATCACTTAGTGAAAGATCCTATCTCTCTTTCTGTCATTCTCAAAAACGTATTTTTCCCCCGCTTGTTTCAAAGAAACAAATGCCCCAAAGTCCTATGTTTCTCTTGAAAAGGCATGTCAGCACAACACTTTGAACATTTTAAACAAAGGGAACCTTTTACCCCCTCAAAGAAACCAAAAGCTCAGCGGAACAAAAGGTCATGGAAAATAGCTGTATTTTTAATCAAGCTAATTTTACCTACATGAGTTAAGTTAATTATAAAGTACTTCTGGCAAATGATTCCCAGAATATGTAACAATGGAATCTAAAGTGTACCACTTTTCTGGGGTGTTTTAGGTCGAAGCAAGCACAGTGTAAAATGGTCAAGGTATTTGTTAGTCCACGATAAAATGAATGTCTGAATGTAAAACAGTGTATATGATAACTTTCAGGACAGGCTATGATGATTGGGCGTGTGTGTGTGTGTGTGTGTGTGTGTGTGTGTGTGTGTACGTGAGAGAGAGCTTACTTCGTTCCTTTGTTTGTCACACCCCAGGTATGTTTCCTTTCTTGCTAAAGATAGTCAGGTGTGATACTGAACTGCAGATGTGACACTTGACTCTTCTACTTTTATTTTAAGCTGCAATTCCATTTCTTTCTTCGTATATCTTATGTTCTTTTCTTTTTTTTTCTTTTACATGTACATGTGCTGTGCTTTGGCAGTCCTGTTGAAATAGTCTTAATTAGAGCAGTGTATTTAAAAGAATATGGTATTTTGCCACTTATATCTGCTCCTCCTCTTGTTTCTTTTCTTCATGTGGAAACCAGCATATCATCAGATCATTAGGGATTGAATAACATGACATATTTTGAAAACACTATCAGCCATCTGCTGTGTTAAACATTAGAACAAAAAAAAAACCAAACCAGTCCTCATAACCTGTGTGTACGTTGTTTCAGTCAGTGTGTGAGATGACTGTAATGCTGACATATTAATGATTGCTCAGCTTATCAGAGAAGGTCCTTAGTGGTTCAAGGACGTATTCACTTTACCAGATTAAGACACAAGGTATGAGGGCATGAGCTCTGTGTGCTGGAATTCACAAGCTTAATTATGGCAATGAGCTCAGGAAAGGAGGTGGAAATAAGTTAAATAAGCTATTCTGGAAACCCTAACATCTGAGGAGAGGCCAAGTTCAATGCGCCGAGGGCCTTTCTGAGGTCAAGGCAAGCGCTTTCAATTAGGCAAGCTGCTCCAATAATGAATTCAGGGGAGGAGATCCATTCTGACACCTCATGGAGCAGCATCTTCAAACAGCATTCAGACCGTGTTCACTACACTTTTGATGTGAAGCTTTAAAAAGAAAAAAAAAAAATTTTAATTATCAGTAACAGTTCCATAAATTCAAAACCTGACCAGTCTGCTCTTGAAAAGGCAGATTCAAATGCATGCAGCGCTCCTGGCCAATCTGTCTGGACTTGTAATTCAATGTGCCTAGCAGTTAAAAGATAGGGGAAATTGAAAGGCAGAAGTCAGTGGTCATTGCAGTGTAACGTTTTTGACTGCTGTAATACTACTATAATAGTCAGCAAACTTAAGGACATCAGAGGCCTTCGCCCATGGCTGTCTGACTTGGCCTGTGTTATGTAAGCTGTTTATCATGTTGGTGCTGTGAGGCCTGCAGAGAAGAGTGGGCAGGTGTGAGATTAACTTCAGAGAGCAGAGAGTAACAGGTGAGCCCTAAGGCTAGCTTTCCAACAAGGAGTAAATCCACAACGCAAGGAGAACCACTTAGCATTCTCTCTCTCTCACTCTCTCTCTCTCTCTCTCTCACACACACACACACACACACACACACACACACACACACATACTTGCCCTCCTTCTTCCTTACAAAGACACACTCACACACATACATCTAACCACACACACGGTTTGTGTGCACAATGATATAATAATGTATTCATTATTCAGTAAATTCTTTCCTTTGCATAAACACATTACTAAATCCTAAGTGTCAACTGTCTGACCGTCTGTGCTTATCCAATGCTTCCACTTTTAATTGGTGTGAAAATTCTGCGCTCTATCTGTGTCTGTGATCAGAGTGTATGGTGCAGGCACTTGGCTCTGTAAGATGAAAGCCAGGCTGCATGGCTTAAAAACCAAACAGCCCCTCCTCCTGGGGCTAGATGCTTGGGCCTGTGCGAGGTCTTCTAAAGTGCAGCTAGCCTCCAACTCGCCCTTTTTTTTTTTTTATTATTTCATGAGCAAGTGAAGGGAGATAAGTTAATTGCCCACAGTCAGCCAGACCAAGCTGTCAGCACTATCAGATCCCCTTTCCACACCAGACACCCCTTTCCCAGACCCCATTTGAACAGGATTCCTCTGAAGAAATGTGAGGATGTTCTTAGTCTTTGTACATCAAGATGTGAATTTGCCATTAAAATCTCACTACATACACGCAACTGTTCTACGATATTACGGCAATCTTGCCAAACCCACTGATGACTTCATTCAGTTCTCAAAAATATTTTACAGCACATACCTTTTTCTGACAATTATATTCATGCTAACCCAGAGTACAGATAAAAATCCTACATTGTAAACAGCTACTTTTTCTTTATCCTGTTCTCTGTTTACCAGTGGGATGCTATCAATGAAATGGATGAGTATTTCAGCCCCATACACACATACCAGGTGTGCAACGTCATGAGCCCCAGCCAGAATAACTGGCTACGAACCAACTGGATCCAACGAGACGGCGCAAGGCGTATCTACATTGAGATCAAATTTACACTGCGCGACTGCAACAGCATGCCAGGAGTGCTGGGTACCTGCAAAGAGACTTTCAACCTTTACTACTACGAGATTGATCGGGACATTGGGACCAACATTTGGGAGAGCCAGTTTACCAAGATTGACACCATCGCGGCTGATGAGAGCTTCACCAGCGTGGATCTGGGAGTTCGGAGGCTGAAGCTGAATACAGAGGTGCGAGGTGTGGGGCCTCTCACAAAGCGTGGCTTCTACTTGGCTTTCCAGGACATTGGCGCCTGTATTGCCATAGTGTCTGTTCGTGTCTATTACAAGCGTTGCTCTGGCATGGCGCGTAACCTGGCCGTATTCACTGATGTGGTGACGGGTGCTGACTCCTCTTCATTGGTGGAAGTCAGGGGGCAGTGCGTGGACCATGCAGAGGAGAGGGACACGCCCAAAATGTACTGCAGTGCAGAAGGCGAATGGCTGGTTCCTATTGGCAGGTGTGTGTGCAGTGCTGGGTTCGAGGAGCATAGGGAGTCCTGCATAGGTAAGTGACGGTATTCTCTTCTTTCTTTTTAATGAAAGGTTTAATTATTTGGTAATGATTTCTGGACTTTTTAGTTTTTTTGCTCTGACCTCTTGTAGACACCTTTAAATCTTTGGACTGTTATAAGTTCCAGTAAGTAAAGACAATTAATCAAAGACAGCAGGTAATTAAACATTCAGCGGCAGCTAAAAGCATCCATCCACAAATGAGTTACGGGACACTAATTTCAACAAAAATACCTGCGAAGCCTGTTCACCTACCAAAGAAAACACACTCGGGCCTGTTATGACAGCTCACTGGTAAAGCACTTGCTCAGAACTTTGAATTATGAAGGGATTCTCAGAATGCCCGCATGTGTCATCATTTTCAGATTCTATCTATTAACATTCCATTCAAAGAATCCCACATCTATCTCATTTATTTTTAGGAAAGAACTTATTCTATTTGGACACATTAGATATTATGTTACAGAGACTGGCAGAATCTTGTAGTAGAACTTGTTTTTGGCACAGGATTGTCATTTTGTTACTTTCACAGTGGATTATAATTTGTCTCTCTGGTGTCATTGTTAAGGAGGTAGATGTGAGGCATGTTTGTTCAGAGTCATTCTTAAAGAGTAGTGTGTTCATGGGCTTTCAGTGCAACTTTAGATGTTTTTTTTTTGGCTCATTAAAGGAATGATTGGCTTGAGACTACTCTGACTTGGTTTAACAGACGATACTTAACATCTGATTAAAAGATTAATCCAAATACCTTGCATAAATTTCGGTCCTCCAGGAATGACTTTGGAAAGCCCTGGTTTCAGGTAGAGTAAATAGTTATCAGTGAAAGCTTAACAGTATTGCTAACATTATTTATCATTCACGTATTACATGGCCAAACCAGCGAGACCATACATGTAGGAAAGGACATGCCTTTGCAGAGAGGGTAGAGGGAATTGGAGAGTAGAGTCTGCTATTTAGGTCTGAAACAAAGTTAATGACAAAGCATGAAAGACTGTTTTCCTTCTGTGAATAATCACACAAAATTAAGTTAATTCATTCAATCACCTTACAGATTTGCAAAAAGCTGTTAAATAGCAATGTGCTACTTTTGCTGTTGGGGGTATTTCAAATGTTCAGAACAAGTTTTCTGTATCAAAGCCCTATTTAGTCTGTATGACAGACAACCATGGATGCTCGATTTTATATTATGAATATGGATATCATACTGTTAAATGTAGCCATTATGTGTTACCAGTTTCTCAATGGCTGCATTTTCTGCTAGTGTATGCTGAGAGTGGATCTCTGTGGTTGAAAATATAATCGGATATTTGGCTTTCAAGCGTAAATAGCCATATATAGCTTTCATTGCCTGTCATGTTTTCATGTGACAACCGCGTCAAAGTCACCAGATCCATACTGACAGTAGCAAACTGTTAGCAAATCATCAGATTAGCAACCACAGCAATACCATGATTTTCTGAATATAAAACTTACAATTCCAAGACCATTCATGAATATTTACACTCTAAGCTGAGTTCCTAAATAGAGTCTCCTTTCTTTACTTGTTAATGTGAATCAGGAAATATAGTCTTAGTCACCCTTCTTTTTCTGTGATAAGGTGAATTTGCAAATATTCGCTGGAGCTGCAGGATTTTACTTAAAACAAATCTCTTTGGGCACTGTGTTTCATGCCCAGTCAAGCACTACTTAATATGTGACTGAAACACCATAAATCAACTCATCTTCTTTTGCACAGTGCTTTGATGTAAGTGGGAAATGTGTCTCTTTGCCTGGCTAAAGGTTAAGTGTTTGAATGAAAGAGTCAGGACTGTGTGATTAAACTAGGTCACTGTGCTAATTCTGCCAGAGACCGTGCCATTTGCTAGTCACGCACATCTCCAGAGCCAAAGAGAGCAAGGGCACAGACAGACTGTGAGCAGAAAAGAAATTGTGGCTTTTTTTAAACGGTTCTGCAATGTTAAAAGCCAGGCTCCCAGACTCAGCCGCAATACTAGCGCATAGCCCTGGTCACTGGTAGGACTTGCGTGTTTCCACTAGAAAGGCACGTCATGGGTAATGGCATGTTCTTTTAAACGAAGACTGAATGACAGCTTCCCACTCGCTTTTTAAGTGGCCATCAAAACAGTGCGTGAGATTCACATGTCTGCACCATCCACATGGCTTGGGATTTTCCTCAGCTTCCATCGAGACTTGGGGGCCTCCCGGGCCAGCGAGAAAATGGAGTAAAATATCCCTTTCAAAGGGAGACGGTACAGTATATGCTCATTGGTGTGGCAGGGGGAGATGTCACATTCACTGCACTCGGCGACTTGATTTAACCCACTTAGATTCATGAAGAGTCTCCATCCCACATGCTCAGCCTTGTCTGTGGGCTAACTTATTCATGAAGGTTGTAAACACAATTTCATCTAGTAGTATTAAGGTTACTGAACTTTGCTAGTATTGTAATGATCTTTAAACTACCACATGGGGCACAACAAAATCTAATCTGTAAGTTTTGAAATGTGACTGTATGTCTTTTTTTTTCACAATTAAAGATAATAGCCAGCAGTTTGATTATTCCCATGTTGGTTCAAGAATTGTCTTGTGCTGTACTGTCAAAAACCTGTGTTTGTTACCTCACAGATTGTTGACTGGTTAAATGCCACATCAGTCCGAAGATGAAGTAGCCTATTGTACAGGATTGTTCAGAAACATATTGCTTTTATTTCTGACACTTTGTCGGTTGAAAATTTATTCTTACACATAACTGCTTCTTTGGTTCATCTAAATGTGTATTCAAATTTGTAAAATAGAGGCTTGTCAGAGGCCTCGCTTTTCTATGCAGCGGTTTTATGCTCAGAAGTGATTTCCAAGCACAAGTGATACAAAAGACATACACTTCAAAAAGCTGAGTTTTTCACAATCTTGTCTGACAAATGAGGTAATTTTTCATTTCCCTCGTTTTAGCAGATAACAATTATTGGGTCGACCAAACAATCTGGCATGTGGTTGTGATTGCTAGACGACAGTGCTTTCAGAGGGTGAGACATTGGACCCTGTCAGGAGCTCAAAGGCAAACGATCATTTAATGCATGGTGGAATGTTGGAGAGCAACTTCAGTCTGTCACTTTTGAATAATAAGATTATTGTGTGTCGATGTGCAGGCATATTAAATTTTTTAAAAAGTTCTTCTGTATTGACATAGGATTTATTTATCTGTTTCATTAGACAAAGCGCCTTTAACCCTAAAGGGAGCGTACCGTCTGGCCTCTCAAAGGCATTAAAAAAAAAGCTTTTTCCTCAAAGACACCAATGAGATGTCTGATACTTTTATACTAGCTGTAAGGAAACTGAGCAGACAAGCTCAAGGACTATGAGTGTACCCACAGGTATGTACAGGAACTCTTGATATTCATCTCAAAAACAACAACAAATGTATAATAGTCCAACAGTCCAGCAAAGCTTTTCAGTGTAGTAATCATGAGAAATATTGTTTTATCATTTTTTTCTGTCTGACGCATAACATTTATCAAACCAATTAGATGATGCCTCCGATCTTGCTGGGTTTTGAAAGGAAACTAAAATCTCATATTTTCTTCTTGCAAAAGCAGGCATGACCAGCCTTGTCACGTTTTTCAGAGAAGTCAAAGTTCACTGGAAAAATCAGAATTGTCCCCTAAACATTTATCAAAAGCTTAGCAGTTTTAGACAGTCCTCTTTACATCATATTGTAGGAGAGTCACAGGGAGATTAAATCATTCAATTGAAATTAATCTGTCGCAAAGCAAAGCACTTTGCTGTGTGTCTGATAATTAAACCCTCTGTGCACAGAGCAATTAAAGAATATGTGATGGGAAAAAATCTTAAACAATTGTTTTCTCTCTTAGCAGTATTTCACATATGTATTTACAAAACTATATTGTTGTTTTGTAATGTGTGTATGGGTGTTGTCACAATATCAGAAATTTCACATATTTGGCACTGTATTATACCTCCAAGAAACCTGTTTCACCCTCTAATTTCAATCACTCCTCAGGTTTTCCACAGCCTAAGGATAAAGAGCCTAGATATACTGAGGACAAATGATGTTATATAGGTGTTTGTTACATCCATGCTAAAGCCAAAAAAA
This sequence comes from Chanos chanos, assembly GCF_902362185.1. NCBI lineage: Eukaryota > Metazoa > Chordata > Actinopteri > Gonorynchiformes > Chanidae > Chanos > Chanos chanos. Next base: position 33,172,037 of record NC_044500.1, read on the forward strand.
GCTTAAATATAGTAAACCCAGTGATACAATCAAAGGTTAATGTTATTTAAGGACAAAACAGATTTGGTGATGAATCAGAGCATAATGCATATTCATAGTTTAAAATACCCACTCAGTATTTTGTGAGTGTTTTGCTCAAAAAGTGAAAAATTTGCATATTTACAATACTGACCTTATATTCTTTGTTTTAACCTTTTATTATTTTGCATACTTTTTACTCACGCACACACACACACACACACACACACACACACACACACACACACATATATATATATATATATATATATATATATGGAGAGAGAGAATGTATAGAAACTATTTATTTTATATAAGTGAACAAGTTACATTTGATACACTTTAAATTCCAATTAAATGCCAAAGGAATGAACAATATAGTTTAAATATGTAAAGTCTGAATAAGTTAAAGTTTTAGATAATATCCGATGATTAGAAAGGGATTTCAAAGAAAGTTTCAACCAGACTACCATAGACTGTACATTTTACATTCTGTCCTTAGTTCTTCTTCACAAAGTTTGATGGGCTTCAGTGTTGTTTTTGTTTTTAGGTAAATGTCACGAGGCCAGAGGAGCCTCCTACACACTGGTACATTCCCTTCAGGGCAGGCTGAGAAATTTTGTGACCACACTTCTTAATTACCTTATGGGGCTGTCAGTTGGCTCTCTCTGGAGAATTCTCTGACCATGAGGCTGCTCTGTCGTGCACAGTTAAAAACAGCATTTACCATGTCTGTGCAAAGACACCATCTGTATGTGAGCTATACTGTCAGGAGACAGGGTGAGGTCAGGTTCCATGGGAAAAAATGGTCGGTTGCGTGGTTGGCTTCACTCATTGTTTTTTGGGTTTTTTGCATATTTTGCTTCCTTTACGTTCACAGTTTTTACTTTTCATACAGGCTCAATATGACACATGAATTTGCCTCTAGGTTAGCAAGTTTCGACTGTATACGGTTTCCCAATGCTAATGTCTCCCATAGCATGTCGCTTACTGTTGAAAAAATTACTATCTGGAGCCTAGCCAAGTGTTGTTTCATGTGATGTGTGATCTCTCACTGGTGAGTGCTAAAAGCTTCATAAGCTGTTTTGTCAAAATTAGATATTTTTCATCATTCTATGTCATTTACTTACATCTCCAAAGCATCTACACATACATTTATAGAAGCAATTGTTATATCTTTTTGGGGGTTTAATTGTATTGTTCTGTTTGAAAAAGGCTAACAAACAAACACACAGACACAGAGAGACAGTTAGACAGACAGGCAAATCAACTGATCAATCAATTAACTGATCAATCAATCAATCAATCAATCAGTCAGTTAATCTCTGTGTACTCATGTCATCAGTAAAATCTTCTGGGTATGAGGTAAGTGAATTAAATAAACTAAATCTACTCAAACTTGGTGCCTGACCTTAAATAGGAAAATATTGTTTCATTAATGTTATTTGTGATGCTTAACGGACAATAAAAGACAGTAATTGCAAAAGTCATAAACATGAAAAAGTCTGGATAATTGAAAGAAATTGATTCAAATGGATTACCTAAAAAAAAATATGGTATGAAATTCAGTTAATTCAAGTTACACTCTACCGAAAATGACAAGTTTCACTGTTTAATAGTTTGATACAACCACTTGCCTCAATCTTTTTCAGTCACTCCAGAGCTGTTGGGTTTAGGGTGTAGAGAGCCAGGAGTACAGGGGCCAGAATGGGAATTTAACTAGAACAGAGAAATATGTCTCCACAGCTTGAAATGTTTATGTGTTGATTGTAAGATACTAAACTCATATAAAGAATTGGAATGAATCAATTTGCATGTACATTCACTGATATGCTGCCTGAAAGATGGCTTCACATTTTCTCAATGCCAGGTAATCAAATTGCTGAGAAAAAATTCAGCGGGAACACATACAATAATCAATTTTCTTGGAGTTTATTTTTCTGACATATGGCACAACTTCTTCTGCCACATTGTACAAGAACAAAAAAACAATATAAACAAACCATTTGCAGTACTGATAACAAAAGCAGATACTGGCTGTGAGAATGGAATGAATTTGGATTCAGTGAAGGGGACAGGGGAAGAGGATGGGGGGACTAATTAGCCTTCTTTGTGTCTTACCCTGGTGTGCATTGTGTAGCACATAAGGGTTTTTCTGGCCAACAAATTACATTGGGATTAAACAGGGAGCTGAAGGCTCCAATCGACGTTATTAAAGCTGCCTCGCACCAATGTGCCATTGTGACAGGAACCTGTTTTAATCTGCAGGCCCAGAGCACGGGTAGGGGGAGCTGCACAGACGGGCAGGGGGCTTCCCGATAACACAATGAATTGTATCTCGTCCAGACGGGGGCTGCGTTGTGTCACTCAAAACCACCCCTCCCCCTTTACATTTTCCCCAAATCATGATGGTGCTCATATCTCCCCAGCAGGTAGAGCGGAATGGTCCGTACAATCAGAGACAGGCAGACAAAAGCCCGCCACACATTCATACTACATTCCTTTTTATTAATATTTCATCCTGTGACTGATTCTGAACCCACAGTATCTGGATTTTTTTTTTTTTTCGTCCATTTGAGTTTAATGATGCTGGAAGGATAGTACTGATAATGGACAAACCCTTTCTCATGTGGCAAAATGACTCAAGCAGTGTCAGCTGTCATCTGATCTTTAGTTTGTGACTTATCACAGGTGGAATGGGAACATTCCAATATGCAAACATGAAAACAAGAAAAAAAGAAAAAAGAAAAATTATCATACACATACTTACTTTGCATGCTTCACAGAAAACCAATTCCCTATCTACCACAATTTCTTTTGTTCTATAGAAAAAAAATTAAAAATTGAAGCCTTGTGTTCGTATAAAAAAGCAGATTCAAAGCGATGTTATACAAAAGACCACGCGTTTCCTTGTCGCCTCTATAAACCTCATTTAGATCTTTTCTTTTTGTTAGAGGCTTTGGTAAAGAAAGTAGTTTCTGTCTCCCTCTTACTCTTTCTCTCTCACCACACAGATCAATTAGCCACGCTTAGATAGGTGACAGCAATTCAATCAAACAATTAATAGCCGTTTAATGCTCATTAAATGAAATGCATTTGTCTCATTTGATGTGCAATTACACAATGTTTTCAAAGGAAAACATTATTAGATCTGTGCTGCATCCTGTTTCTGACAGTTTTGTCGCCTTCTGGCAATACTAATATTAACAAATAGCAATCACGCATTATGCTGTGTTATAGTGTAAAGAAATCATGCTCCCCCATCTGTGACACAAGGGACTCTTCCCTTACTATTTATTACACAACTCTCTTCAATACTGTGACGACTAAAATTTAATCGGTAAAGAAATGAACAGATATTGATATTGAGTGATGTTTTCACACAGATCAGTCATTGTGTCATATCTTGGCTTATAAGATACTGGAAATATATAGAGACAGAGATATAATTCTGAAAGGAAACATAAAGAAGATTAAAATAATAACAAAGGAAGGCTCAAATGATCAATGATTCAATAAGTCTAGACTAGTCAGTGTGACTTTAGAGCATGTGGACAAATGACAGAGGGGTCATTTTTATAATGTGACTGTTCTAAAATAACCTGGTTAAGAAAGGTATGAATGCAAAGCAGGTCATCCAGCCATAGAACAGACAATAAAGGTGTCAGTCGCTTTGATGGGTAATCACCCCCAAGCTCTCCACAATAAGATTTTTCCCGCACATGAGTTACCAAAGCTTGTATATCCACAAAGTTTTCCCTCCACAATGTCAGTGAACCTACCAAAACTTTCTCATTCATTTAAACTCGTTTTCTCTGCTTGACCAAAGAACACAGACATACAATCATAAATCACTTATTTTTTTTAACATAAGCGATTCAAGCAAGTCGTCGAAAAAACATTCATTTAACATGGGTGACCAGTTGTGCCGTTTGGGGTGCACAACAAATGGAGAAAAATGCACTTAATTCTGCATACCCAATGGGGCATCTGCTAATCATGTGCTCACAACCCTATGAGCCAGATTCATCTTTGTAAAGCTTTAAATTAATACTAGCAGTGAGGTCTTTAATAGCTACGGTTAGGTCCATTTCCTCCACCAGGGCTTCTTGGTAAAGTGGCATGTTTCCCTCCTGCCTATAGAGCATGTGAGAGATGTTTAATAACATAATTAAAATGGGAGGCCCCAGAGGGAGCGTTCAGGTAGATTAAACTTCTTCATTAGACCTGAGCAACAGCGTAAAGGAGCCACTGGACTAAAGCAGCAGCTCCAACACAACTGGATTCCTGCTGGGAGCCCACTGCCAGAGATCTTATGTCATGTGTGTCATAGCGTAACTAAGCCTCTGTGCTATGTGCTGTCATTAGACACTTCTGTAAACACCAGCCAAATAAATTAGCATCAGTATGCAACACAGCACTGCCTATTATGTTTGTGTTTAATTTGAAGGATTTGGTTTTGTCATTCTGACCAAATGTGTTATCCTACAAATGGTTTGATGGTGTTGGTGCTGCGTTGTTCTTGAAATAAAGTCATACACAAGATCTTTAAAAAGAAGTCATAGAACACTTCTACCCATTCATTTTATAAGGTGGGGTGACAGAATTAAAGGTGAAAACCTGCTCATTTTCGTCCTCTTTGTCCAGTTAACAGTAAATAGCCAAGTCCATTTGTTGTGACATGCTACAAGGGGAACATGCTTACATCGGAGAGACCAGCAAGCCGCACATTCCAAAGTTAATGTGTCCTCAAGGTCACTCTCAATTTCAGGCAAGTTTGGTTCTATCTATCAAGCACTTAGAGAGAGCCACCACATTTCTTTAGTAAATTGATCTGTTAGTAATGCCTTCCCCCAATTTCAATTCCCCACTTGTAAAGTTTCTAGATTAAACTGGATTGGATAAAAGGATAGAGGGTAAAGAGGACAGAACAGTAAAGGTTACAAATATGTACATTTTAGTCATTTATTATTATTATTATTGTTGTTGTTGTTGTTGTTGATGTTGTTTTCAATGCAGCACCTTTCTTGGATGTTTCTCTTTTTGTACTTGCTGGAAACACACAAAAAATCTAAAATAATAATAATAATAGTAATAATAATGATAATAATAATAATAATAATAATTACACTTGTGATGAAATGACTATATGTTGCAAACAGCTGTCTAGGGAGCTGTGTTAATCATATTCTTTATATCTTAATATTGTCTCATTTTTCTGCTTTCTAATATTTAGATGTTAATTTAACACAACACAGCATTTTGCCACAGATAGGTACGGGCTAGCAGAAACCCAGTGTAATATTTAGAGTAGACTGCAATATTTACAGTTACATAAAAAATTAAATTTCATTGTCCAGCTTCCATTCTCCATGGCCCCATTCTTCCTGTGATGTTAAATCCCAATATTAAGGAGTCTTGAGTGCTTGAAGGGTGGCAGAAAGCCCCATAACCAAAGCAAATCAAAGGCTTTCCAATGTAATGATCAAAAGGTCATGTCTGAATAACTGGATATTATTGTCCCTCTGCTACAGCCAGAATTTCATGCATGAATTGGCATTTTGTGAGCCACAGGAAAAGCTGGAGATGTGATAATCTGGAGGATGAGATTTTTTTCCTCCCCTCATTCATTGTATTAGATTTGGACCGGTTCGTCCCCCCCTGGGACTGGACAGCCAACTGGTATCAGTGCACTTATCGTGACGGAGCTGCTCCAGGTTACAGATGCGGCCAGTCATGGTCAGTTGCTCCGCTCGGGGACAGATTGGCCTGGCTGCAAATGTCACTAACCTCTAATAATGTCATCCCTGAAAAAAAACAAAAACAAAACAAAACAAACAAACAAACAAAAAAAAACAAGTACTGTCTTCTTTTGCCACAACATGACAGCGACTGTCAAGTACATAATCCAAGTTTGTCCTTATTTATTTATTTATTTGTTTGTTTTGTCATGACACGGACCTTAACACTAATCCAGAGCAGCCATAATGAGTGGTTAAATGAGGGAGGGCAGCTGAGGGCAATCTGTACTGTCCGAATAAAACCACAGTTTTTATACAGTGCATCAAACATTTAAATATTTATTTACTGTGGACATTCATACTAAATAATCCATTTACCACGACACACAGCACACAGACAACCTGATAGGAGGAGAAAATTCAGGGAGGGCTACACTTCAAAGACTTACACTGTGTTTGTTTACATATATTTAGCCTGATAATCAACCTCTAATTAGACCTCACTCTCCAGTCCACCTTAAGAAGGAATTTGTCACTAATAACGACGTTAATAATGACAAAGAATGACATATCATGTCATATATCATGATGTAATTTATGAAAGCTTTGGTCATGACAGCTTTCATTGTCTTTACTTGACCCTTATCTGCAGAGAGCAGCACTAGACATCATTCAAGTTTATCAAACTTGTACTTAAGTATAGTGTTCCACAGCGGCTTAAGAGAGACTTACATAAATTGAAAACAGGACACTGTGTTTCAGAATGATCCTCAGCTGCAGACAGTGTAAACTGTAAACTCTCTAGCCTCTGAACAAGTCAGTAAGCCCCTACAGTGAGGAAAGGGACACAGGAGCCATTTACAGGACACGTGTATGAAAGCACCGTGATCGAGTGGCCCATTTCCAACCATGATTTTGATGACAGAATCATTCATCACTTGGACAATCCTCAGAGCTCGTTAGCAGCTGTTGTTTGTCCCAGAAGTGTGTGTGTGTGTGTGTGTGTGTGTATGTGTGTGTGTGTGTGTTACTGTGTTTGTGTATATGTGTATGCGTGTGTGTGTGTGTGTGTGTGTGTGTGTGTGTGTGTGTCTGTCTCTTTTGGTATGTATGTGTATGTCTACTGGTCTGTGTGTGAGATTCCAAGCAGTAAATATCTGTTACCTGATATACTTGTAAATCTAAGCCATTGTTTCATGAGAGTTGTAACAAAAAAAGTAATAATGAATATATTTAACACATTTGAAAATACAATAATTTGCTGCTTAGCCTTCTGTGACTCAGACCTTTCATGGTCTGGGCATCTCTCTCCATGCCTAGTTTCATTATTACATTGTTCAATTATACAATATCCACAACTTACATCAAGCATATATTCTGTTTAGAGAATAACGTAATTTTAAATTTTTGGTATGTCATCTAATTGGGGGAAATTATTACTAAATGGTTTCTAACACTGTAAAATCACAAAGTGTCACAAAGAATCCCAGCTACTCACTATACCAGTCCTTACATAATCCTGTCACGTGTGAACAAATAATTTTCTTTCACATTCTCCCCCCCCTCCCCCCCTCCATTTTCCCCCAGATTTATTTATCAATTCATTCTGAAAGTAAAATCAAGGTCAGTATACAATGGCTGCAAATATTCATTAAAATTCATTGTCATGCAAATTCCTCTGCAAAGGGAGAAGTGCACTGACAGGTGCTGACAATCCAAACAATGTGGAGCTCCATAAAAACCTGCCGTCCCTAATGTAGAGTGTGTAAACATCTCTGGGTAAAAGAGCTGGGCGTTGAAGTCTTCTTCACCTCCCTCATTTTCTTTACATGCATGAGAGGTCTACGGGAGGGTTTCATTAACAATCAAAAGGTCACCATAGGTCATCTAGATACATTTATCACAGACACACACACACACACAAAACAAAAAAGAACAGAAAAACGCCACACACCGCCTCAGTTTGTGGGTATATCGGTGTTTGTGTGTTGCCGTTTGTGTAGCTGCTGATAAATCCGTCAGAACTTCAAAGGGAAAGATGGAGCTGTACTTGATGAGCGTGCAGTCCTGATGTTTATCGTGACCTGCTTTTCAACCCAGGAGCTTTTCAAAAAAACATCAAGGGATGGAGGGATTACTGGGATACAAAGAAGACAGAAAATAGTCTCGGATAAATATTGCAAGCATAGATACTTTTTTGGGGTCCCTAAGGACTTTCTAAGGGAGACAGACTTGCTATCACTTTCTGCTAATTGTTTCGTATCTTATTTTTGAGTTCGTAACGTATGTCAATAAACTACTTTTATACACCTTAAAAATCCCACCATAAATTCTGTATCAGTGTTGATGAATGTGTATTGATTGTCACTTCTACTACAGTGAATGAAATGTTTCTTGCTTGCTTTCTATGTATAAAACAAACAGGATGCTAATGTGAGCTATGTAGGACAAAGGCACACTGTTCGATAAATGTTAAGCGAAAGCTTTGACAGTTCCTCTGCTAATGTGCTTTTTAGCTTGCGAGGTTGGCTACTATAAACCATCTGCCGGAGACCAGCTCTGCGCTAAATGTCCTCTCCACAGTCACTCAGAGACCAGAGCAGCCCTCTTCTGCCCCTGTGATGCCAACTACTACCGGTCATCCAACGACCCTCCCGCAGCTCCCTGCACTAGTGAGTGCTTATTGTGGTGGTTATTGTAATTGAATATACACTTTGTAAAACTGAATAAGTGGTAGCTGGTCATGTATGATTTCAGTTTTTTTTGTCTAAACGGAGGGGTGTTTTGCGATACTGACGTGTATTACCATGCCATTTGGGCAAATTCATTCATCTCTTTTTGATCAGTAAGTCACAGCAGACAAACAACAAACAACAAAAGTCTTCATCAAAAGAATATCCTCAACTTTTCTGAGGGATTCTAACTTAAAGATTTCTGGGTTGCACTCTTTCTTTCCAGGGCCTCCATCAGCTCCAGTCAATGTGATCTCATCAGTAAACGGGACCTCTGTTAGTCTGGAATGGGGCTCTCCCTTAGACACTGGTGGCCGTGCCGATATCATCTATGATGTGCTGTGCCAGAGGTGTACCAGTGATGGAGGGCAATGTGAGGACTGCAGTGTGGGCACCACTGGAAATGTAGCAGTCAATATCAACGGAGGAACTAGTGGTACTGCTGGTATACTTGGAAATGTAGGCGGGAATGTTGGTGGCACTGGAACTGGGGCTGGTTCTGGCCAAGGGGGAGGAAGCAATGTCGTTGCACGGACAGGGGCGGCTCCTGTTCGATTCATCCCCCAGCAAAGAGGTCTGACAGAGCCATGGGTCACTGTGTTGAACCTCATAGCACATTCCAACTATACCTTCCGCATTCTGGTGCTGAACGGAGTGACTCACCTCAGTAACGAACCACCACAATATGCTATGGTCAACATCACAACAAACCAGGCAGGTAGGATACTTTTACAAAACCTACTTTTAATGCTTAATTCCAGGAGTCTGAAAGATGTCCTTGGATTTAGACTAGATTGAATTCCTGTCTTTTGAAATCAGCTGACACCCTATGTGGTGAATAAGTTTTCTATGCGGAGAACATCCAGAAATGTAATAGAGAAATATAACAGAATTGTCATGGCACTGAATTATTGAATGCCCACCTTTTTGTAGCTCCCTCTCAGGTGATTGCAGTACGACAAGAGAATACCAGTCAAAACAGCATCACCCTCCACTGGCACGAACCAAACCAACCCAACGGTGTTATACTGGAGTATGACATCAAATACCATGAAAAGGTATGGTGCCCCCCTTTCACTGTAATGGAATTCTGTGTGTGAAATTCACTTTACAGAAAGGGAAAAACGTGATTTGACTTTGTAGAATCTTGAACAGCAGCAAGAACCATTGTGTTTGATCTGTAGGAGTTAAAATTGAAACCCTGAGTATGGTTATGCGCTTGTCAAACAATACAAATGGTTAGAGATGGCCATTAAGTGAAGGGTCAAATTTGATGAGCTAGCCCAGCTTCAGAGATCTCAATTTAAATACATGGCTCAATGGTAGCTTCATTAATTGAAAGGAAATTACCAACCAGTGGCAGTTTGTAACTGATTTGGTACGATTATTGAAAGTGACAATGACAGCAAACAGTGGAGCCTCGCCAGATGCCAGAGAGAAGTTAATTGCTGTTCGAGCTGGGCGCTTTGCTGGCTAATGGGCCAAAAGTGATCTCAGCTGTGCCAGGAATTAGCAAATAGTGGCCACTCAACGAGGCAGCTATGTAAATAAGATTTACATGCATTTCTGTTTGCCGAGTCTCGGTCTGGGGAGTGATCCCCCTGAGAACAAGACTCCACAATGACCACGCAGTGGACTGTGACTGATGAAGCAGTGGTGACTGGCTCCACAGAGACAGAACAGATAGAAACTTAGCTGCACAATGTAGGTGACACAGTCACAGGCAATTAAACAGCGTGAAGGGGAGGCCGCTAAGAGATTAGCATGTGCGATTGCTGAAGCCATTGGTAAATCTCAGCATGTCGTGATCATCAAGGAAGCTTTTAGCTAGTCTAGAAAATGACCACTGACAGCTTTATAGATGCCTGGACTGGAAGAAATGAGGAATTTACAATGTTGAACACTCTCTTCTATTTGATTTTCAACCGCAGGATAAGGAACAGCAGAGTTACTCTACCCTGAAGTCAAAGAGCACCAGTGCCACGGTGTCAGGCCTAAAGCCAGGCACCAGTTATATCTTCCAGGTGAGGGCAAGAACCTCGGCTGGCTGCGGGCGTTTCAGCCAATCAGTGGAGATTCAGACAGGCAAAGCAGGTGAGAGACTAGTCATAGTATTCTCACGGCAGCCAATGGTCTTTTATCAGCCCCTCAGTCTGGATGAAACTTTAGCACTGGAAATGGATTAGGGATAGTTATCAGATAATTGACTACAGTTATACACAAAAAAGTTAGTTTCTTCTTTCAAAACTTGACAATATGTTTATGCTGCAGCACTGCATAATAACCCTAAAATGTATCTGAAGTTGATTCAGAAATATGTGGCTCAGGTTTTGAGTCCTTCAGTATGTTGCTGTCAACCCTTTGTAACATGGCAACTGTTCAAGCCGTATTTTCGTGCCAGATTTAATATAAGCTCTCTTTTTAAAACATCCTGCTTGTTCTGGCACAAGCACTGTAGATTTAATGGAAAATATTTAGTGAAATAGAGGGCACTAACAGAAAAGGTGAATATTTTTGTATTAATGATTGTGCTAATCTCTGGTGTTGATATTTTTCTAGTTCCCCTGAGGTACAACACCATGACAATTATCTGGATCTGTATGGTGCTGGTCACAGGCCTGGTGACCTTTCTGGCTATTGTCATCTGCAGAAAACGGCAAGAGGAGTACTTTGAATTGTCTGCCCTTTCTTTTCTCATCACTGTGTTGTAAACATAGACAGACTGGAGCTGAGCAATTTTTACTTATAGCTCTCTATTAGAATTTTCCCAGCTCAAAATGAGTTGTAATCATAATTTATGGCAAACAGATTATAGTAGACATATACTTTACCATTATCTGATGTAGGGAAATGTATTCTACAGTTTTAAAAATAGTTTTCAATCAATCAAATGAATCCTCTACTGATACTTAAAGATGTAAATCTACAAAATACAAACATTTTACCTTTGATTATTGTTCTAAACTCAGTGCAGTATAGACTGTGGATAACCGCACCATCAATTTGTAGCTTTGTGTCAGATTTTGCACAAGCGCAGTATTTGTCTGAAACAGTAAAGTTAATTATGTTCACGGATTTTTAACGTAATAGGATGTTCTCAGTTATTCTCACTCTTCTGTTTTGATGTCTGCAACCAATATCTCCATACGTCTTTGTGGATTCATTAATATGACTGTAGTTTATCATCAATCACTTCAATGAATTTGAACTTTTTCAGCTGTAGTTAATTTAATGTACATAGCAAAGGATAAAGACTCTGAGAAGTCTTTTTATCCCCATGTGACTGAAAAGCATTCAAAAGATTTTGAAGTCTCAACTTTATTCAGTAATTAAAGTTAGTTAATTAACTTCTGTTCTGAGATGCCAGTGTCTCTGCTAATTTAATTAATTGCACATGACATTTGTTAAAAGTGTTTAGACATGTCTATGAGTATAGATATTAAAGGTGGCACACTTTTAATAATCTATTTACCTATTTATTTTTTCTGCGTTGTATGGTGCAGACACTGTGGTTACAGCAAAGCCTTCCAGGACTCAGATGAGGAGAAGATGCACTACCAAAATGGTCATGGTACCTCAAGTACACCTCGTACTTACAGTTCCAATTTTAACTTATTTTAGTCAGCCAGACTCTTTTTGGTCCAGTATCTTAGTATAATATACCATGTAGCTTTATCAGCTGTCTCAGAGCCTCAGTGATTGTGACTGTGATTGGAAATTGCTTTCATCCTGCAATATGTGACCAAATGCTAATTCTGTTTATTTTAGTATCATTCCCTGAAGCTCGGTTTTATATTGATCCCCACACATATGAAGACCCATGCCAGGCTGTGCATGAGTTTGCCAGAGAAATTGAAGCTTCCAGGATCAAAATTGAAAAAATCATTGGCTCAGGTATATTTGTATTGTGGAACACAGTGCAATACACACTAGAATTAAAATAGTATATTAGTTCTCACCATTGGTAGAATGTGAGAAAAATAAGAAATGATTTCTTTTCTTCCAATATCTTTTTTTTTTTTGCACAACATTGTCAAAAAAAATTGAATGCAAAAAAGCCTTTTCATCTTGCTGGTAGGTGTTCAATATGCCTTTGAAAACTAAAACTAAATTGAAAGCCTTACTGTAATTGTCATAAATGTCAACTGCATTGATTCGTAGGCGAGTTTGGAGAGGTTTGCTATGGGCGTTTGAGGCTTCCCGGGAAAAGAGACATCCCAGTGGCGCTGAAGACGCTGAAAGCTGGTTACAGTGAGAAACAGCGTCGTGACTTCCTCAGCGAAGCCAGCATCATGGCACAGTTTGACCATCCAAACGTCATTCGTCTGGAGGGTGTTGTTACACGCAGTACGGTTAATCAAAGCTTTGTGATACTAGACATTACAGCATATTTATGACTGATATTTGCTCACCAGAGTCCATGAATAATTCATCAAACTAAAAACATATTTGTTTGATAGATTATATGTTATAACAACTTACTTTTTTCCTATTTATTGTAATGCTTTGTAGTTTTACATATACAAGATAAATAATTCCATTTTTTTTGTCTCAGGATCTATTTTTTTTATCTCTCTTGCTCTCTTCTTCTCTCACCCTCTGTCGTTTTCTCTGTCTCACTCCTTCCCTGCCTCTAGGTAAACCGGTAATGATTATCACAGAGTACATGGAGAATGGATCTTTGGATTCTTTCTTGAGGGTCTGTGCTCACACCATCTTTTATTTTCCTTTTTCACACCATCTATCATTTCTGACTTATGATGTTCATTTTTGCCGAGCTTCCTATTCGTGTGCAGTTTGATAAAGAAATTGATTGACCTGATGGACCTTCATATTACACTGCTTTGTCCTTGTCCTCTTACACAGAGACACGACGGTCAGTTCACCATTATTCAGCTAGTTGGAATTCTTCGAGGCATTGCAGCTGGCATGACTTATCTAGCTGACCTTGGATACATTCATCGAGACCTGGCAGCTCGCAACATTCTGGTCAACAGTAATCTGGTTTGCAAGGTCTCTGACTTTGGACTCTCGCGGGTACTTGAGGATGATCCAGATGCAGCCTACACCACAAGTGTGAGTTTACAATTCGTCAGAACCCATGATAAGAATTATAACACTGATCATAAGAATTTATACATCTACCAGAGAGTGTGCCTTCAGGGGTATATAGAAGTGTAAATGATTACATAGCTGACCCGTCCACAGCTCCAACCTTCCCTTACATGTGGTTACTAAGTCAGCCAAGATTTGACCAAGCCATTGTAGAAACCTATGAGCAAAATCCCAGTGAAAACTTTAATATCAACCTTTAATAATTACGGAGTAATCAGTCATAAGTCCACAGTCAACTGGGTCCAAAGTTCTGCATAATTTAATCATAAAAGTAGTATGGACTGTATACATGTGCAGGAAAAACTAACATTGTGCCTATAATGATAATGCCAATTTTATATTAACAGCTATCTCACATGTATGAACTTGTTATTGGAAATAAAACAATTTAATTTGCCCTTATGACCCGCAAAACATAACACAAGCTTTTTTTTTTTTTTGGTATTTTTGACTCGTATATCTGGCATATTTAACTTTTACACATATAACAAAGATAGATTAACAACAACCAAAAAAAAAATGGTGGTCAATAAACCATGTAAAATGATGGCTCGTCCCAAAGATACATTCATTTTATATTTCACATGGTTTCTTTGACACTCTGACTGGTTCACTGACATGACAAAGTATCTGATTTTTTGATGCATGTTTGACTCCTTTATTTTCATCAGGGAGGAAAAATCCCAATTCGCTGGACAGCTCCTGAGGCCATAGCATATCGCAAGTTCTCCTCCTCCAGTGATGTATGGAGTTACGGTGTTGTCATGTGGGAAGTCATGTCCTATGGAGAGCGGCCGTACTGGAACCTCACCAACAGAGATGTATGTGAAATATACAGAATAACCTAAATGTCACATTGTAACTGAGTTCAACAAATGAGATATACAATATCCAAAGGCATTGTTAAAGAACATGTGGTTGTTACCCTTTACCTTCCTCTTTGTATTCACAGGTGATAAAGTCGGTGGAGGAGGGGTACAGGCTACCAGCACCTATGGGCTGTCCAGGAGCACTGCACACCTTAATGCTAGACTGCTGGCAGAAAGACCGGAATGAAAGGCCTAAATTCTGCCAGATTGTCACCGTCTTAGATAAGCTTATCCGAAACCCTGAGAACCTTAAATCAGTGGACACATTGTGCAGGTAACAATCCAGTGATCGATACTTGGCCATCATAGGGATTTGCTCAACAAATGCACTGGTGAATGGACTGTCAGTGTCAGATATGATGATTCATCACAAAAGTCCTGCAAAAGTTGGTCAAAGGAAAAAAGTTTCTCAGGACTTGACAATAAGTCAAGTTGCTTCAAGAGGGATCAAGTGCAAGTGTACATTTTCCAATAAGCTCATTTCAAATAGATGTGTTCTCTGTTAAATAAAAGGGCTCTGTGTGATATTGACATTGATCTGTAGTGAATCAAAAGAGAGAGAAAAAAGTCTTCAGCATTTACAATTGGACTTGTATAAATTGCTCAGTTCAGAGTCGGGGTCCTGCAAAGTTAGTGGTGCATATCGTGATGGGGCAAAGTGGTGATGGGGAGAAGGAGGATTTCTCTCTACATTAATCTACCCAAACCAGTCATCCCGCAATCAGATCCACCTCCCCCTTTCTCAATCATTTTAACTGGTATTGATTTTCTGCCTGAATGGGTTGCATTTCAAAAGCTCTCATGCTCTCTCCCTCTCTTTCTCACTCTCATTTCAGGCTAAACAGTCCTTTGACGAACAGAAGCATTCCTGATTTCAGCAGCTGCAGATCAGTAGATGAGTGGTTGGACACCATTAAAATGGGTCGTTACAAAGACCACTTTGCTGCTGGAGGGTTTTTGACACTGGGACACGTGATGGGGATGAATCAACAGTGAGTCAATTCAGAAAAACGTATTCATAAAAAACATCAGAGTCCTAATGATATGTAAAGATATGGAGATATATAGAAACAATGCAATAGATGACTTCACTCTACTGGCTCTATTGAAGAGACAACAGCATCTGACTTTGGTTCTGTTTGTTCTTGTGAATTGAAGAGACATCCAGAAGCTGGGGGTGACACTCATGGGTCATCAGAAGAAGATCATGACCAGTGTGCAGTTGATGCGAGCCCAAGTGCTTAACAGGAGTGTGCCCTCAGTGCACATATAATCCAACACCCAACGGCCTATGTGCAAATAAATACGTATTCATCTGAAATGTGTTTTGATTAAAGTGTATGAACTTTTAAAGATTTTGTCTGAAAGAAAATGAACTTAAAGTGAGTTAATATGTGGAGAATTTCATCAGGACCTAATTTTTGGTGGGACTATTCCTCTTTTTTTTGTAAATGAATGGACTGCCTTAAACTTCCAGTGTAAATTTTGATGTATTGTACATGAATAAAGATTTTATGAATACTGGTATATATAGACATCTTCGGATATATATATACATATGGTGACTTTGGGGGTATCAAACAGACAAAAAAATTTAAGCTTAAAGAACATCCACCACGGCACCTAAATGGCATGGATGCAACAATGTGTGCCTCAATTGACGAGATAAACATATTTAATAAAATGAATTTAAGAAATGTATAGAATTTAAAACGAGATGAACGGACCATTGTACAAAGCTAACTGGTCTATAGACAAAAGCTGCATTGCGCACAAGCACACAGTTGAGTCTTGTTAAGTGATTCGTCACTGTATTGCCTCTGTGGTTGTGAGAAGGGAAAATAAAATTATGAATGTTATGTATTTGATTAAATGCCATAAAGCGATGTATTACAACCTGCTGTAAATTATCACATGTGCAGTTGAGAAAATGGTTTCTCCTGCAACCTCTGCTGTAAATGGTCTATGTTTGTTTTAAAGAGAGCGATCACATGTGTGTTGTCCAACCGAAATAGAAACATTAAGAGGGTTAATAATTTATCCCTTTAACTTAAAAATGCTTTGAGTTCGTTTTGGATTTTTTTGACCTCTTGTGACATTTCTGTGTTCAGTAAATAATGTGAATATTGCAGTTCACAGGAATTTGACCTTACCTCAGATGGGGTGATAACAGGGTATGTTCCAGTTTCAATGTTTGAATTTGACAAATCAGATAATGAACGAGAAATAAATGAATCAGTCTTCTCCGTGCAAGTCGAAACGTACAAGTCGAACACGTGCAAGGTTGTACATATGACCATGATGAAAAACATTTTCTTTCTGTATTTTTTGAGACAGCAATACCCTTCTGTATGCAAATGCAAATAAAGATAGAACACTGCCATAAGTGGTCTGTCAGTGAATAATGATAGTAATGTGAATAATGATAAAAAAACAGGTTTCAGAGATCATGCATGACATACCCACCAATGACTTTGCATCTTCATTTTTGATTTTTTGTATTTAGAATGTTGTCAAGAAATAAAGAGAACGACACCAGTGCCAGAAAAAAATTTCTTTCTACAAATTAAGCCGTATATTCTCATACTGGAGTTTTTAAAATTTATTTGGTGCAGTTGTTCCCAGCGCTTAAGTAAGCACAAATCTGAAGAAAATAAAAACTGATATTGGCCAACTCATGTGGCTTCACTGTGAGTTTTTCTTATTGTACTCATGGCCATAAATAGTTTGAATTGGCATAGTTTGTTAACAAAGGACTGGCAGTAGGAGATTCTGGAGGGTTGACAATGTTTTATAGATTATCTTACTCTAATATCCTTACATTAAACACCTTCCCAGGACCATGATCAAAGTCAGATAAAAGTGACATTGTTGTAAGTCAGCCCTAATGAGAAGAACCAGAGCTTCTTATTGTTTCATCTCTGGATTTCACCGAATACCTAAAGTGAGAGAGGAGCACTAAACTCATACCTGCATGCAAATGTTTCAGTTTGTTTAATCGGGATGTCAAATCAAGTTCATATTTTAGGTTTCCTGCCTCTGAATATGCTGTTCCTTGTTTACTCTCTGTGCAGCACTTTTGCTATGGTGGTAAATTGCAAAATAATACAAGGAATAGAGTAAAAAACAGAAACATCTTTATGTAGGAACAAAGCCCTTTCTAGGGTGTCACTGGCAACAAAGGTAAAACACAACAGCTGAGAACATCAACATGACACAGAAGCACCAAAGTAAAACAGCTATTTCCACCGTGTCCCACTTTTCATTATCAGCTGTCAGTTCCATCCCACGATGCCAGTCTTCATCGCCCCATCCATCTCTGACCATAAACATACAGATCTCTTGCCTCTGCATCTTAATTGTGCTGGATATGAAACCATTTCAGTGTAATAGCTTTTATGTCCAAGGGACACTGCATCCACCTTTCATGAGATTTCCTGCTAACTTTTATTTTAACTTGTGAATACCAAGCAAATGCCTTGATTCTGAGGACTAAAACTACGTTAGCATGTCTAGTGCATCATTTTTAAATCCTATCATTCTATCATTTTTTAAAATCACTTATTATTTGCCATTATGGACGTTCCAAGAAGATGCTTCGATCTGGTATATGTTACAAAAGACAAGGCAGGTTGTTGTGATATTTTTTTGTGACACAGACCAAAGATTGTTTCTACATTATTTTAGGTTGGTCTGATGTCTGAGACAGACAATAATACGACACTGAAATGTCTTTAATCTGCCCCCTCTCATCCCTGTGGCAGACAGACTAAAGGGCATAACAGTATAATTCTTTTCACTCTCTCCTTTAAAATGAAAGATCTAGTAGATAATCATTATAGAAGGAATCACGCCTGGTCTCACTTGCAAGCTCATCCACTTCAATTAACTTTTAGTTTCATGAAGTGATCAGTCTCTCAGTTATTCTAAGGCAGTATTCCTACATTTTTAGACGTTAAAAAAATGACACTTTATCGTTCACAGAAGTACTGCGTCATGAAAAAAAAAAAAAAGAATTCTGTGCAGCACCTCTGCCAAGTTTATACTTTTACACCATGTCACGATAAAGAGATACACCAGGCAAAATCCTTGTTACTCAAAATAACAGCTGCGTGCTGCTACCAAAAATACGTTCATGCAAATCAATGTGTCCTGGCACTGTTTGCCACTTATTCTCCATCACACTCAAATTTCTGTTGAGCGAGCACAGAAAGAGAGATGACAACAGGGTGGCATGAAGCATGCTGCGCAGCAATGTGCTATCCTCCAAGCCTGTGAGACAAACAGCTTGTTGACAAGGAGAAACATTCAATGCAATTTGTATTTAGCATGAATTTATTAACTCGCATTTTTGTCAACGATGACCACCGTCATTAAAGCCTTTTCAAAACCTTGAAATTTTTTGCAATGGATTTAGACAAATTTTCTCATGCAATAGCCTGTATAAAGGTAAATTTTACCTTTAGGTTTCAGCTGAGCTATCATATCATATTAATTATCACAATCACTGTGCAGCAACTGCCATAAAGATAAGGACTATCATCTATACAAACACTGGACCTATAGATGGGATTCCATAGAAAAAAAACCCCCACAAAAACCACCAGTTCTATGAAATGCTTGTTCACCTTTCACTGTAATGGATCTTCTCTAAATGTTGATAAAAAAAAGGCCATTCTGTGCATTTATCAAATCTATTTAATTATGACATTCGCACATAAGACATGAATAGTGTAGTCATGGCTTACTGGTATTATGTACATAGCATATATTATGCAGGCAGTACATGGATGCTGACCATAGTTTTACAAAAGGTTAACTTTCCTTAAAATGTCTTAAGATTATAAATGCATTAATGTTAAAAATGTTATAAATGCATTAATGAGACATTATAAAGCCTTTATGATGATCCTGTATAATGCCACAGGTGTTTATAAAGCATCTCTTAACTATATCCGTGGTACCCATTTAGAAAATAAAAATGAATACGTTAATTAAAAAATGCCTCTGTGTGTGAATTATGAGAAACAAACAGGTCCCTCAGTGACAGCTTATAGCGTGTAAATGTAAAATTATTATGCTAGGACTGAAGTTATGCTGCTCTAACTTTAGCTGGTAGCTGGTAGTAATATTTTACCTGTCCTCATATGCATGTAAATTAAATGAAACAGACAGAAATGACATTCAGTCCAATTCTTTCATTTGGAAAAGTGAGCATTCTGCATTCATCATATGCCCATTTCTGTGATTTCACAGACAATATACGGCTCCAAAAAGATTTAGCATGTTAACTTATTCAAATAAAGTTTATTTTCTGTTTTTTAATAATCCATGCCTTCATACCCACAGAAGAGGAAGAATTGCAAATCCCATTTCATAGCTATCTGCTACATAAAAAAAAGAAGAAAAAAAAAATCACATGTAGGTCTAACTATCAGTAGTCTTAGTATGGTTTTCAGTTGGCTAAGTCAAAATTATTCCTATAATGATGTTACGAACAATTTTCAGGGAAAGGAATGTACAATATCCTCATCCTAGTTGGCACAATTCTAAAACCTTGGATAAGGATTTCCCCGTCGCTTGGGTGAAATACATAACCTATGAATAAAAAAAAAAAAGAAATCCACTGTTTTGTAATTCAATAGGGTAGTCATTTCCATATATGCAAATGAACATCATTTTGAAGTGCAACCTTTTCCTCTCATGGCCTCTCAATGCACTCCTCTCCCCGCTTCGAAAAGAAACTTTCCCTTTGATGTTACCAAGTAAAGTCTGTCACCGATGATCTCTATTTGCATGGATCTGATGCCAGCCATGCTTAGCAAATTATTAAGCCCTGAAGATATCAACAGAAAGAGGAAAAAATTAAGCTATTTCAGGAGATAAGATTTAAGGAACAAAAAAAAAATGGGGTGGGGGGGGGTGAAGGAGGGGGATGGTGCAGACTGACTACAGGGGGGTTGTTGCTGAATCAGGGGGCACCATGAACGTTGTTGGCCAGGATTACACCATGTTAGTCACAGAGAGTCTGACCGCTGATTCAACTTCACGGGGCTTATTACAAAAGAGATTCTCACAATGGAGCTTGTGTGTTGTCTTGCTTGGCTCAGCGCTAGGTTTCCCTCCGTGGATTTGGAGCTAATTCTAAGGGTAATGAGCATCACCTATAAAAATCTAGTCTGTGCTTGGGCTACTTCCTTTTAACTGAGTGTTCAAATTTAGAACAGCCCTCTCTAAGGAGCATGTCATTCACAACTCTACTATCTCAACTCAAAGAAAATGAGATCACTGAGACACTGCAGCCCAACCACAAGTTTGATACAAAAAAAATGGCACTCTAGACAGCTCTACACAGTGATACTTGCATAAAACCAGTGAAAATGACTCATTTTAGAGGAGAATTTTGTATTTGACATGTATCTACAGTATGAAGTGAAGTCTCAAGTTCTCAAGTGAAGTCTCAAAGTTCTTATCAAAGACATAGAACCATTAGAGCAGCAATACAGGATCTGAGCTGCCTCCATTTCTTCCAAATAAAAGTAGTCTGAAAATTAACATAGTGCTTTTTTAGACATTGCCTAGAGCCGAGTCTACTGGCTGTGGAGTTGGCACTCCAGACAGCTCTTCACACCTAGCTTAGCCCAAGTTCAGTGAACTGCTGGTGTTTGTTCTTTTTTGAGTGATAAGGTGTCGTCTTTTGTTTTCTCTTAATCTACAAAGTGGCACATTTTGGAACCATGCTACATTTGGCAAAGGAATATCAGTCCACCTCACGGCAAGGTCTGATCACTAAATGTTCATGAGCAAATGGAGCAGAGTTTCCACACTATCTTAGCATATGGAAGAAGAAACGCTTTTGAAAAGCTATTCGAACTGATGTTTTCCACAAGAAAATAGCAGATATATGCATTTTTTGCAGTTGGAATTGTGATTTTGGTTTGTGCGATGTAGAAGTTAAGTAAAGTTAATTATTAGACAAAGAAAGAAGAGAAGCAGAGGAGAAAGAGATGAAGATGAAGTCTCATTTTGGGATAAAACTGTTCTTTTTCATAGATGTTTGTTTGACTTTGTCCTAGATTTTCCACAGATCTTGCCAATAGCTTGTTCTTTCTAAACGCAGTAGCTCCCCTGCTGGCGTCGTCTAAAGTGGTAACTTCGGGTGTAGCCTCATACTGGTGAAGCCAGAAACACAGAAAACTGATCGGGAAAAAAAGGAAGAGGAAATAATTTATACTAAATAGTGACTGAAAGTGTTACTCCACCAAAAAAAAAAAAGATGCCACATATGTTCTGTTTGGTCCCAAAAGGCAAACTCTTTTAATCCATTTTTAGTATTGAACTCAAAAGTAGGTTGATAGGACTTTGATACTTCACTGACAAAATATGGTCTAATTTGGCGAGTCTTTACTATTTTTTCAGTTTAATTCAATGACATATTTTCTCTCACATTTTCCTCCATTTGTAAACAAATATACAAAATAAACAGGCAAACTTTTAAAAAGATGCAATTAGTATTCAGGCAAACATTTATTCAAACCATTTGAGATCCACCACATCTTCTCAGGGGTATTCGTTTTCACTGTGAGTCTGCAGAGGGGTATCACCATCCACCTCAGTTACATATGCCAGCATTTAATATTAAAATAACATGCAAAGTAGGTGGTTATTATTCAGAAACATAACACAATTAGGATCAGCAGATTTTTGTCCTTTCCCATAACACGTGGAAAGATAGCAGCAAAACATTCAGGGAAATGGAGATAAAACACAGAGTGTTTTTTATGTTCCTTGATTTCTCAACCCCTAGAGCTTCTACCCCAGCCTGGCCTGCCTTTCCCTGAAGTCTATCCTGTGGCTAGGTGTGTTCGCTGGCTGAACCTCTCTGTGTTGGTCTGAGCCTCCAAGCTGTAACCTGAAGGCCAGTGTTTCCCCTTGAGCATGTTGGAGACGAGCAATGAGCCTAAATTTGCTCTCGCCATCCCCCACTCCTTGTAAATCAACTGTGTTTCAGATGAATCCAAGCCCCGTCACATTGTGTGCAGGGTAAGTTAACCTTACGTCGAAATAGAAACAATGTTTTCCTCCCATACAACATTACTCAAGACATCACACATATAGTTCTCTTAAATCATGTTCATAATTCATGCCTAAATATGTACCCACGATTGGTCATATTTTTAGTACCATATGACAGTAGAAGCATTAGAAAACTATGGACCATTTAAACGAAGTCTACTGGTATCCCCCTCTTACAGAAAACACTGGAGAATGGGAGTACCCAATCAATAACTCTTGTTTCCTCAATGTCCACCAGACAGACAAAGAGAAACAGGTATCATATGGAAAACACTGATCGCCAGGCACTTTGCCAATTGACCTTGCTTTACTTTTGCCTGAACAGCGTCTGTGCTGAGTCACGCAGACCGCAACACGGCACGGTGGCCTCATGGGCTGCAAGGGCTGCTAGGTTAGCACATCTGCACGCACATGCTCTGACTGAAGCTCCCTTTCTCACGGAAACCTGGCACCAACACTCTGTCACTTGCTCATGCAATCCATTCCCCTCTCTTCTTTTCCGCCTCTATCTAGGTCTTATAGCATGAAGGAAAAACCACTATCTCTAACATAAATAATGAATGGTCTACTCGTGCATGTTGTGGTGTGCGTTGCGTTGTGAGCGGATATGTTTGTGTCTGTGCGAGTGTGTGAGAGAGAACTGTAGCTCTTCATTTCATTAGCTACAATGTTTCATTCATGAGCAAACTTTCCCTCTCACGTTCCCCCATTGCGCAAAGCAGGAAACAGTCACGGAATGAAACACTGAGCAGCAAATGCCAATACTGAGAACCGACAACCACATTATCCCTCAGTGTAAACAAGAGCTCAATTCTCTAAATTCTCTAACAATGATGATGATGATGATGACCAAAGCCATTAGCATTCTGCACCATTTTCACTGAAAATGTTTATTCAAACAAATCGAGAGATTCATTTGCACACTTTTAGTAATTTGCGTCCTCACTGCAACTTGAAACAAAGCAGATAATACTTCTTCAGTACTAACAACGACTGATCTTACTATGAGCATAATTCCAATTATAATTCAACATATAAGGCACATCCAATTTTAATAACAGAAGAACCGTGGTCTGAAGAACGGACTTCCGGGTCAAAGTGCATCATTCAGGGGTTAAAAAGTTGCATATTAAATCATTATGTGATACTAATTGGGTCACCTGTGAATAGGGCAACCGTACGAGAATTAATTGGTTGTCAGAGAGACGTTTCAAGGACATCTCCAGCAGTGACATCTGTTGTTCTCAGCAGTAGAGACTGGGTGAGCTTATGTGACTGTGTCCTCTTTACTTAGGTGTGCATTCTGTTCCAGTAGTGTCCTTTAACAAAGCCCCTCGTTGTCACTTTCACTTATGGATTTTCGTTTTGCATGATTAGAGTTGATAATTTACATGCAATCTCTGTGAAGACTTGGATCTGCTGAGTTGTGTCCATTTGTCTGTTTGTTACACACATATATTTAATGCATCAGTAAACATAGTTTGCAACTTGACTTTGACATCGGATTCACCTAATGTGTTGCATTCATCACAGTCTAAAAATTCTAGAGGACTCAGAAAGTGAAATAACTTTTAAGAAAGGAAGGGCAAACCTCACACTCATCAAATCCACCCACATCAAAACGCAGTAGTGCCAGCCTTTCTCCCTTCTGAAGTAAAGGATTAGCAATTCTTAATGTGGCACAATGGCCACGCTACTGTGCTGATAAAGCGGTGGCCCATAAGTATTGCATTTCCCTTTCCTCCTGGCATCGGACACACAGTGTGGATTTGAGTTTGCTCCAAATCCGACTATGCACTTGCACGAACAGGCACTATGGGACCATGCTGTGGGTCCTATCTGTACAAGCAATCAAATCAAATGGCTAATGCTTCCATACTGGCTTACTGGCTTATTCTTGAACTTATACACACTACACTGAGGAGAGACTGGCAAAAGACAATTGTTCTCTCTCTCTCTCTCTCCCTGTCTCTGTCTCTGTCTCTCTCTCTCTGTCTCTCTTTCTCTCACTACACTGAGGAGAGACTGGCAAAAGACAATTGTTCTCTTTCTCTCTCTCCCTTCTTTTGTACTCCTCTCTTTCAAAGTAACAAAGTAACTGATGAGGCAAAAGACTATGAAAGTCCTAACAACTAAAATCCCCTTTTTCGATTTAAGACCAAGTACAAAAATGGTTAAAATCAATATCCTTTATTCATTTTGTTAAATCCAACAGTGGTTTATCATCCCATAAACAGAGACCAAATTTGACACCTTTCTTTTATAGCGTCTTGTACTTGAACGGGAGCCAAACCAGAATCATTCTCAAGCGTCTTCTCATTGTAATTGCGTTTTAAATGTTGAATAATTGTGTTTCTGAAGTGAACGGCAGTGTCAGTGTTGTCTGGCAATACGCACTGCTGGACTAGTGTCTGGAGCTCTTCCAGTGCCTCCGTATGGCAAGCAGCCCCTGGGAGTCAGGATTGTGTGATAACACTTTGAAATGATAGTTTAGCCCAGGAGAGCACTTGACATGCAATATCTTAGAGTCCTCAGATCGACAGGCAGAG
Source organism: Chanos chanos (assembly GCF_902362185.1). NCBI lineage: Eukaryota > Metazoa > Chordata > Actinopteri > Gonorynchiformes > Chanidae > Chanos > Chanos chanos. Next base: position 33,197,137 of record NC_044500.1, read on the forward strand.
CGAGCACAGTGCAGGGTAAACAGGGCCGCCCAAGGCACAGAGACAGGGAATAGCACCAGAAGACAGACACAGCTTTCAATGTTGTGTTCATCACACATCGAAATGGAAAATATATTGAGTCCACTGCACAATTACCATGCTGTCCATCACAACACTCATCACCGTTGGCTCTTCTTACACAAAGCATTAACTTTTATCCCTCTGGGCTCAGACTTCAAATTTAGACTCAGCAATTTCTAATGCATACAAGACATTGTATTGATAAAACTTGTTGATATTTTAAATGTCTTCTTATTTAGAACTTGACATCATTGCATTTGAGTGTGATGTAACTTGATTTCACTTATTTGGTGAAGATTTGTTCATTATGAAAAGGATTAGGAAAGCGCTGAGATGGAGAATGTGTGTTTTTTTTTGTTTTTTTTTTTTACCACTTTGAGTCAGATTTTCAGTGGCAGCCATTTGACCTTGAGCAGCCAGAGAGGGCCTGAAGGGGAGTCTGACAGTGTCTGAGACAGTTTAGATGGGCTTTTTACAGGCTGCATTTAGCACTATCACCACAACCTTGGCATTCTTCTCCATATTACATATTACACATTCTCCTCGATACCACATATTGCCAACAAATGTGGCCTATAACTCCACAGATTCATATCTTAAATTGTACTGCATATGAAACTATACCACGTTGCTACGGAGAAGCTTACTAGAATGTGAATGTATTTTTCTTTTCTGACTAATGGACGAGGAGCATCCGTGCCTCTCTCTGACTGCAATAATCACTTGATGTTTTCAAAACACAACATTTTTCATCAACAAACTTGTCATCTCATGAGTCGTTACATGCTCTTTTTTTTCCTCCCAGAAATGAGTGTTCACCTTTTCTATATCCCCAGCCACTGCCAGACCAATCATCATCACTAATTTGTGCCTTCACCAAGCAAAAGGTTGCTTATAATCACATTAACTGGAACTTTTTTCAGTATTTTGTGGGGTTTTTTTCCTACTTTCATTTTTAAGTACAGTCAAAACAGCAAATTATTTTTGAATGTTCAGAGCAGCTTTGTAGACAGCTTGTTAGCACTTAGCTATTGCTGTGAGTACACTTGAGTGACATCTAAAGTAATAAAATCATCTCATTCAATAGCCCTCTTTTGCATTTTAATTTAAACACAAGTGGCATAGTTTCTACCTCATTAAAGGAGGCAGAATTTTTTTATTTTGTGTTTTGTCTGAATTGGAGCATCTGACGGTGTGTGTATGTGTGCATTTGTGTGTGTGTGTGTCTGAGAGAGAGAGAGAGAGAGAGAGAGAGAAAGAGACAGAGAGAGAGGGAGGGAGGGAGGGAGAGAGAGAGAGAGAGAGAGAGACAGAGAGAGAGGGAGAGAGAAAAAGAGAGAGTGGGAAGAAGTATTATCACTCAGATTGAAGACATCTTGTCAGCTAGGGTGTTGAATCTGAGATGAGTATTTTAAATGACATTATTACAAGCCAAAACACAAAAAAGAAGAGAGTTTGGAATTCAGAAATGATTTTGCCCTTTTGTAAAGAGCAGCTGTGACACTGTGTGGAGATAGTTCTGTTGTGCATTATAGTAACGTCATTAGACTGCTCCTCTACCAGTGACAATCATACAACATAAGCATAATTACCCACCACTCTGCTGTCAAATGATGATAAATGATACTACACACCGTGAAGTTTCTTGACATCAGTTAAATGACAGTTTTGACCAAAAAGTTTAAAAAAAATAGTAATGTCGTCTGTTATCCATAATTAAGGTCAAGGTTTTGAAAAACAACTGACAATAACTAAATATCTTAAGTTTCTTGCATATATAGTCTGTGTAGTCTGTGCTTATGTATGGTACATATCTCTGTTCATTTCAACAGACAAAAAAGTTTTAAAGAGGGAAAAGAAATAACTGCTCTGCATCATGACAGACTAAAACTTCATTCAAAACTTTATTTTTTCTCATTAAATTACAGTTTCAGGGTTTTTTTTATTTTCTGTTTTATTTATTTGCTCAAATTACCTAAAGCCATTATAAATTTTGATGTACATGTGAACATATCCTGAAATATCCTGTTTCTTGGAGCTTTATTTTCAGTAGACTTAGTTAATTAACTAGTTAATTAAATATCCAGAACAAATTCCAATACGACTTGAACATGTTAGTCACTTTTGACAATAATGCATTACCTTGTAGTAATCACATTTTCACTTAAATGATGACCTTTTGGTGATGAAGATCAGTGTCATTAGTCATATTCCTGATTACTTACTTACATTAGTAACATCCCTGGTAATGTGTCCCAAGTCCAATCTGCCAGTTTGATCACTTGAAAACAGTTTTAGGCCTTTATGCATCTACAGTTGCAAAAGGGTCGCTGTGTTCTGCTCTTGTTTCAGACTCACGGATGAACCTCTAGGACGTCTGCAAAGATCTGTCATTGTTACAATGGGTCTTAGTGGGTTTGCCGTGGTATAATCCTATGCTGATAGTTTACTCACCCAAGCTCTACATAAAATCGATACTTTCATCAACTCACTGACCACAAATCCACAGTGAATGGCATGTGCTGAAGTATTTGTCTATGAGCCTAGAAGTAAGATCAATGCAACAATCAATAGAGGGCAATTTAAAATTAGCAAGTGTTTATAAATATAACCCTTATCATTGCCCCAAGCCTTTCCACTCCATTGAATGCAGTCAAAATACTACCATTAAGTGTATAACAGATCAATTTTTGATCATATCATTTATAACAGTATAAACACATATTCAGTAAGTCAGTGAAAAGATTAGATATAAACAGGCACTCACATGTTCAAAAGCATGCAAATGAAAGCATCTCTTGGGCTTTATACTAGAGCTTATTCAGTGTCACAATGAAAGAAACTCCATATTCCTGCTTGGTTTGAGACAGTGTGAGGGGTCAGCCATTTGAAGTGAAAATCATTGTGAAACTCCCTGTTGTATCGGAATGGTGGGCAAGTTGGAGACTTTCCAACAATTAACACAAGGTTTTCAAGGTGCCCCTCAACATCACAGCCTCTCCTTAATCCTTTATGCAACACAGAGAATGATAGTTCAGGAGATAAGGTATTCCTCTTCTTTTCATGTTTAAATAAGCTTTCAGTTTGTTAACACAAAAGCAAAATGCCTCTCCTCAGAAAATTCTTCTTCTCCCTTGAAAATAAGAAGTGAAAAGTTAAATGTATTTTAATCATGTAATGTATGTGAACATCTAACACATCCTTCATCAGTTCGACGAGTTTGGTGCACCTTAAAAATGTAACTTCAGTCCGGATTATTTCTACCTTCAGTAGCCATCAATTTTTTTTCTTTATCTGTCGCGCATTTTGTCTGACCTTAGCTGTCATAAAGGTTTGATACATTTGCACAGGCATTCACATAAGCGATAAAAGACCTGACATTTCTGGAGTGCTCTTTTCTAATGCTCATCTTGGCTTCGTATGAAGCTGCTCAGTTACAAAGGTCAGAACCAAAGTATTAATTAGTATTAAGGTAGGTGACCTTTTAAACTGCCTTGAGCCTTTACTGACTTGAACAACTTGGCAGCATATGTGTCTTTTTCTAATGTATGAAAGGTGTCTGAGGGGTGTCATCAAAACATGAATTAATAATAATGTTGAAACGTCTTACATAATTGAGGAAAGCAAGCTTAGGATGAAAGAGTTTGGATTGACTGCAGTGGATATTGCATATGCTAAACAGTTTTGTTGTGGTATGTAGCATTTAAATGTGTAATATCAAGATACAATGACATTGTCAAAGCCGTAGATTACTTAATAACATGATATTTGCTTGAATTATTTATCTGTAAGTCGTTATGCCGGTGTACGACAGGACTTTTTTTCAGTCAAGTTCCTCCAGTTTCTTTGAAGTGGCTTTTGCTTGCGTTCATTCAATGAAAAGTTGATAGTTGCATAGCACAAATGCCAAAGAAAGCAGTCTCTGTTATTAAAAAGAACAACACAAACCTCTCCCACTAAGAAGTCATCACCAGAGTCACACACACAATGACAGTGCGTAAGCTTCTTACTGTTACTGTGGTCACTGAAACAGTTCTCTATTATTTTTAACAAGTAAATGTGCTTTAAATGCCACCAACAGCAGTATTTAATTTAGACCCTGCAGTGTCCTGCTTGTCGCAAGAACCAAGTCCAGTGTAACTAAGGAATTCTGAAATGTTTAATAGTAATTTTTCTCAGATGATGAGAGAGAATGAAAAAGACTGTAATCACTCAGAGTAAAGTTTGCACACCATGAGAAAGCTTTCCCTCACACAAATAAGGGAGTCATTTCACAGTCACATTCTCTTTGATCATAGTACACTGACGTCTTTATTCCTTTATTTTATCTTTTTTTTTTTTTTAAATAAAATGTTCACTTATAACACTGTTTTGAATATAAAAGGTTGTCCAGTAATTAATGTGGCCGTCAGTATAGAATATATAATATATAAACACCCAGCCAACTTTTTGGTTAAACATGCAAGAAACTGAGGATCCACTACACTAACCACTAGGAAAAAATGAACATGTATTATCTCTGTGGACACGTATTATCTCTGTACACTGCATTTTAATCATGTACTGACAGACACATATAGCAATATATGCTAGGATTTAAAAATCAGTCTCATTAGTGTTGGATTTCCTCAGAAGTCTTCTTGAAGACAAGCACGTGCTGATGAGACTGGTAACGAAACTTAAAAATACTGTCAATTAACAGGCAAAATTCAGAACTCACTACCTCTACAGGTTGATCTACATTTTTCACTTTTGAGTGAATTAAAGATCTCTGTACTGGAAAACTATATCCAGCTATATAGAGCAGGAGATCCACTCTTTCAGAACATTGCCATTGCTAAAATTTTATTAAGATATAGATAAATGACATGTATATATATATAGGATGATGGAGAAGACAATAAAATATAAGAATATAAACAACAACAGCAATGAACATTTTAAAATTTAAATCCTCCTTGTTTACCCACTGCTCTCTCTCTCTCTCTCTCTCTCTCTCTCTCACTCTCCCTCTGTCTTTTTCTCTGTTGATCGTTGATCTGCCCTTCCCTCTCTGACCAGATGGCTATTGAAAGAAAGTCCAGGCTCTGGTTAAAGGAGAGCAGGATGGGGTTGTGTGCAGTGGCGGGCAGCAGAAGAGGCAATGGAAACAGTAATTATCTCAGCGAGACGCCCTCTTACAGCAAGTCAGCCAAGACCCTGAGTGACCACCTCTCTCTCTCTCTCACACACACACACGTAGCTGTCTGAGCCAGGAGGACGGCAGCTGGAGTCAATTTTTATGTGAGAAAAAGAGCAATGGTGAAATTATGGATAAAGGCAACCATCCCCTCCACTCAAATTTAGACTCCTGCAGCAGATTTGATATGTCCTCCAGCTGCCTCCCTTTCATCCTTCATCCTATACGCGCTCTATGGGATTACGGCCAGTGCAACTTATTATTACCAAGATGATGTGAGTATGACTGAATTAAAAGAGAGAGTATCAAAAGCTATGAAGTCGCGCGTGATATAGATGAAAATGCGCGGCTACATTTCATTCAGTCTATCTGAAGGGTGAAGAAAAAAAAAAAAAAAACCTCTGCAAATACTTGCCTTTGGCATGGCAGTTTGCCTGGAAGGCAGAGTTGAGATCAAACTGTGAAATGTCAGTCGGGGTTGAAAAACACTATTGTGGAGTGCTCAAAATATACATCCATCCTGAAGGAGAAGACCCGCTGAGTTTCCAGGGCCACAGGAGACACGGGGCATGTGGAGGTTAGATTGTGTTAAAGTGAGTTCTGTCTGCACACCAAAAGACAGGTTGTTTGTTTGCACACCAACACACAGGTGATTGTTCAGGGGAATCATTTCAGTTCCAGTTGTAGTCTGGATCCACTGGTACCTGCTAATGTCCATTTGTTCCTTTCAAGTTAAGTGCATACATAATATCCTTAATCTGGCCCTTGTTCCTATAGTCACTCAGATAATGAGGGCTTGTTGACAGATTCACAGTATCTGATTCAATACCATCTGAGAAACTGTATGATTGAGCTGTTATAGATTTACCTCAGGACTGCTTTACTGACTGATGTTGCTTTCTATACTTCATTCTTCATAATGTTGAGAAAGAACCAATTGAGCAACTCATTCGTTTTGATACATGTTAAGGCCATGCAGCATCTTCACTGGAAGGTCTCCACCTTGGACACCTTGAATACTCTGGCCTCGTCTTTATTATGACTGATCCGGGAATCTGTGTTGGTGGCCTTGTTTGCCTCTAGCCAGCAGCTGGACACGGCATTCATCCAAGTGCTGAATGTTAGCTCTGAATCTATTCTATCTTTAATATATTGATGACCCAGCATTGCTGATTCTACCCCTGTTTAGAAGTATCGCTATACTGTGCTTTGCCTCGGAAAATTGCTTGTGTGAAAAGGTCACTAAATTCAATATCTCGTGTGTTCTTCCTGCATTACACTTTTGAGAAAAGTATAGTTAAACTTTTGTATGACACTTTCGTGATACAGTATCTCACAGAAAAGAGGCGTGATGACTTTGTAATGTGAGGCAGGTGGTATTGTATAACTGGAGGAAACAGAGGACAAACATAAAGCACATCAATTATATTACCCAACGAAAAAGTTTGTCACTGCCATATCTTCGTATTAACTTTTAAGATATCTAATATCATATTTAAAGCTGCTAGACCGGCTGATTTAAAGCTGATAACATCGTTCTTTGCACATCCTTGCCGATTAATTAGTTTCTCTGCCCTTTTTTGTTTTATCAGTTTAATGCTTTGAAAGTACAAAGAGATACCTACATCAATCATAATTATTTTACTGATGCTAAAATTAGCAATGGGCTCTGGGCAAATGTTAGCTCTGTGCGCTGACGAGAGGAGTGTAGTCTCCTTCAAACAGAGATAGGTGAATCGATAAATATCACTCTAGCTGATTGTACCTAATTAGAAACGTATAAAGGCAGGGCTGGGAAAAGCTGTTTGGATTTGAGTTGGCAAGGCTGTCAGAGCCAATTATGCCGCGGCATCATTGCAGTGAGAAAAAAAGGCAGATTAAATTAGATGTGTGGGACTTTGGAAGTGGAGGTGTGTGTGTGTGTGTGTGTGTCTGTGTGTGTTTTCATATAAGTTTACATGTATGTGTGTAAATGTTTGTAGTTGGGGGTGGTAGCTACATTGCTACAGCTAATGAGATCCTTCCAGCTATGGGGTCAGCTCATCTTGAAAGTCATCAGAGAAACACGCAGTGTTAGATTGGTTGGGAAATATTGCCTACTTTTATGTATTCATCCAGGGCCTAAAAGTGGAGTATGAAATCTGTCACCAGTATCAAACATCAGATATACCAATCACACTCCATAGTATTTCACTACACTCTCAAAAACCATTACATTCATTTTGCCTGAGAAATTCAATGCATTTTCCTTGGAGTAATTCAAAGAAGTGATGAATCAACGACAAAAACAAACATTTCCAGAAGCTATTCCTCTTCCAATAAATCTCCACACCCACATTACAGACTGATAGGACTTTGTCTCATTTTCTGTGTGTGTGCATGTGTGTGTGTGTGTGTGTGTTTGTGTGTGTGTGCGTGCATGTGTGTGCATGCGTGTGTGTGCATGCGTGTGTGTGTTTGTGTGTGTGTGCGTGCATGTGTGTGCATGCGTGTGTGTGTGTGTGTGTGTGTGTGTGTGTGTGTGTGCATACGTGTGTCTATCTAGGCTGGAGCTTTGGACTGAGCCTGGTCACGTCGCTGCGCTGCAGCCCTATCCAGCTGTCAGCTGTTGGTCTTGGCTCCAGCTGCAGTGAGCTCATGGCTGCTCCAGCTCAGCCGGGCTACTGAGGCTCTGCTGATTGCACTTGGAATCTCTGTAGCATTTCACAGATGCCTTACTGGGATCCTGCTATCTTTCCATGTCTGCAGTTGTTCGGTATTGCAAGTGAAATAAAAACACTTTCTGTGAGTGACAGGTGATCTGTTATCACATTGTTTCCTGTGAAAGACAATTAGCAAAGTTTTGAATGCCCAGGGGTAGGTTTCTGTCTCAGAGGATTTCACATTTCACATTTCACATTTCACACACAACTTGCTATTAAAATTTTCCTTTTTGGAAAATTGTCTTTTTTATAATGCAAGTAAGTCAAATTTCAAAGGCAGGCAAAATAAGCTGACTTTGGTGAAATTAAAGTGAGAAAACATGCAGTCCTAGAGAATTTAAAATCTGTTCAGATGCTGTCAGCTTGCATAAGCTTGAGCTATACATCTAGAATCCATAATGATTGCTTGTAGGGTATGTCAAGTCAAGCTAACATGTTTAACACACACGCGCACACGCGCACACACACACACACATATATGTATATATATATATATATATATATATATATATATATATATATATATATATATATATATGTGTGTGTGTGTGTGTGTGTGTGTGTGTGTGTGTGTATGTGTATGTGTATATATATATGTGTGTGTGTGTGTGTGTGTATGTGTATGTGTATATATATATATATGTGTGTGTATATGTATATATATGTATATATATTAATGAATCTAATGAATTTAATGTGAGACTGGTGCAGGTGCTAGTTTTTGTGGATTGTTTCGATGACATCTGCTGTTAGTCCTGGACTCGTTAAGGTGGGCAAAGCTCCAGGAGATAGTTACAAATAAACAGTTCAGTTAGCAAGTGACCTGAGGCAAACAAGCAACGCTTCCCAGCTTTTAGTAAAATCAAAACTGTGGGAGATTCAGCCATTCCTTTTTGTAATACAGTGATCCCAACTGAGTTGCCTATTATCTCCCTCGGTGTTTCCAAGGATATTTAAACACAGAAAAAAAAAATCTAATGGTGTGTACTGCAAATGTTTCACCTGAAATCGTTGTAATGAGGATACTTTTGTGCGTGTCTATGTGCATCACAGCTATCCTTTCAGACTATTTCATATGAACACACACACACTTACACATGCATTCACATGCACACACATGCCAATGCATGACTGCCAGGGTTATTTTTGTGTCATACACATGGTATTAAGTCACTGCTCAGACAAGGCTGGTTGATAATATTAAAGCCTATATATACAAAAAAGTGAGGAATGAGTTTAAGCAAAGCAGTCATTTCCATGTAAATCTTCTAGCATTTACATAATATTTCAAATGATTTGCTTTTTGACGCACATGGTCAAACTGATACTTTGAATAAACAAAAATTTCACTTTATCGTTTGAATTTTCCACAGAAAGGTGAGACATCATCTCTCTGCTGCTTAACATCACACATTACAGTAGGACTTCAAACAAATTTTTCAGCTATACAGTTCGCTTACTTTCCATGATTGTATAGAAATTTACTTGCTAATATCTTCTGTCAATGAGGCCAAATTATTCAGTTAATTTGTAAGATTATAATGATTGATCGTGCAAAAATTTGAAATCATTGAAAACTTAGTACCCAAGTAGCAAAGCTTATTAGGGAAAAGTGAAAATGTTACTCTGGTTTGATGAATCTAGACTAAAATGCAGTCAAGTGAAAAATCATTTCTAGTTAAATAAAACTGATTGCTTCAGACAGGACAAACATGCCCTTCAGTGATTTAATGACAACATATCAAAACATGAGAACACTGTAAGCAGATGTTTGTGGCGGGTCTACAATTAGCGCGGATTGATGTCACCATCCGTTCAAGCTAGTTTATTGTCATGCTTTTCGCACATGTACTGAGTAAATAGCATCTGCCATGCACCAGAATAAGTCTGTCTTTCTGGCTAGATCAACTTTGAAATGCTTATTTAATCAATAGGCTCTCTAGGCAAATTTATATGCACACATTATGACTGGAGGCAAATCCCACCTCACGCTCCCTCTGGTTGGCTTCAGTGAACTCTCGTGTCACATGGCATTCTTCCCATGCTCCTGCTCGTCTGAGATGTAAGCCTTAAATCTAAGCCCTGATAAAGGTTGTACCAACTAATTGAACATGGTAAAAAACAAGAGATTAAGATCTCATTTTGACGAATTTATTTTTATTGTGCTTTTGCCAGCTGTACCGTCTTACACTTTCAAGAGGCATCTGTGCAGCGTAAGTATTTGACAGTTGTGAAAGTATATTGTACATCATCCTAAAGGGAATAGTGACAGAATATTAGAGTTTAATTGCAGGTTTGTTGTAGCTTTTCAGCATATATACGTATTTCGTTTGAGCCTTTGAATGATTTCACCTTGAAGAGTGAACTGGCATTATCAGACCTAGCGAACAAGAGAGCTTGAAACATTATGTTTACCTGTCAGCACTTTGGACAACATCACTCCACGTATTGGAAAACTCACCGTGTTACTTTAAGAGAGATATAAGAAAGTTGAGCTCCCATGGTCATAATCTGCAGAAGATTATATATGGAATTAGTTACATTTATAAAATTACAGTATTTCAGATGGTTGGATACAACAGTAGAAGAAGCAGTTACAAGATACAAGACATATGCTGGTGAATATGTGCAATAAATGCATTCCCTTAGCGTGGTGTACAGCCTGACTGGCAGTAGGACAAAATTAGTCTCCACCAATCCAATGACTCATATATGGTGAAAAGATTACTGAGGCCCATAGACGGGTGCCTTAATTTCCAGACTTGACTGCTGCTGTTTGAAGAGGGAGAGTGTGACTAAAGCAGCCCCACAGGCGTTCCACTTCTCTGTGGATATGAAGACATCAAGGCATGCCTGTGGACACTGCAAGCCTGAATGTTTCACAGACATATATGCATCTGCACACACACACACACACACATCGCACACACACACACACATCGCACGCACGCACGCACACACACACACACACACACACACACACACACACACGGCATCAGGGTTATTTTTGTGTCACTTGCAAGCGGTAAAAGCTCTGAGAAGAACAGATTCTGGAGTGTGACATCCTTCCCATGTAAGGCTTCCAGCACTTAGATAACATTTTATATCGCATATTTCTTTAATTTGTTGAAACAGATTGGCACATTTCTAGTTACCTTTAGCAGAAATATTGTTACCAGAAAGAAATATTGTTACTTCTAATCTTGCACATTTAAAATTGGACTCCATAAAAACACAGCTTTTAACTTATCTCCAGCACTGTATTAAATATTTACATAATAACACAGCTCTGTGTAAATACACAGACGCAGATACACACAGAGACTCACACACACATACACAAGCATACACTATAAATATAACCGAGTTTTCAAATTAACTTGTAAATTATGTTGGCTGCTCAGTTGTCTAACTCAAAGTTGTGTTTATTTAAGTATTGGTTTTAATGCTATGAATACAGACAATGCTCTTGTTACACTGATTTTCTTTTAAGGGGTTCTGGTGAATACAACAGGAGAAGAAATCTTCTTTGTCTTATCTGAAGCATGTATTAATCTACATTGTCATCTTTGAGGGACCATTGTAATGAAATGCTTAATTAAACTCAAATCTCTCTCATTTATCAAACTTAGCAGCTGGTGACTTCAGTTTACTCCCTTGCTAAAGTGATGGGCTCCTGAAGACCTCTGTGAAAACAGTACTGCCTACTTTCTCCACTGAGTTGAGAAAATGGGCCATTTCACAGGTTAACATCTACAGGCAGCAAAGATACAATCTGAACACACAGGGAATATTAGCACTGTTATTTTAAAAAGCTGGCAAGGAGATAATTCATCTCATCCAGTTTATTAGCTGAGCACAAGACTGATTGCAAAATGATTGTAAGTCGGCTACACGCAAAAGAAAATGCTGCCCTCCAATGTCACTTCCTGGAAATTCAAGGAGATAACAATATAGTGCAGACCATTTCCCTGTTTTAGCACAACTCTACTGACAAAGACATATCTTTTAAATAGACTTTTTAAATAAATGAAATTAGAAATTCATTAAACTGCTTCCACACATTTCAGATAAGTTGCTTGCATACACTTTTGGATACATGTACACTTTTGCATACACGTTTGCATTTGTTTAGAATTGCATTCATAAATAACAGGTTTTTTTGTGATGGAAAGAGCAAATATTTGTCATTTAACTCATGACATGTATGAACATATCGTAAGTAAAATCCATAATGTTATATTTAAACAGCTATAGCAAAGTTAGGGTTCATATTACATCATGCCAAAGCAAAACCTTCATAAATTTTCCTTATCACATATTATAATGATGATGATGATGATGATGATAATGATGATGATGGTGATGATGTGCTGAATGCTACATCTAGAGTTTCCTTTCAGTGTCAGAAAAGTTTGCTTTTATGTTCTTTAAAATCTCAACCTAAAAGTAATTGCATGTGGTTACTCTCCTTGCTATCAAAGAAGAATTTCAAATGAAGCAGTGCGTAGGCTTTCAAATGAAGCACTGACTGGCTTTGGGCGAGAGAGAGAGAGAGAGAGAGAGAGAGAGAGAGCGAGAGAGAGAGAGAAAGCAAACATAAAATCAGTCATCACACTGAGCAGGAGGGGGTGAACTCACAGACGGATTGGCTACAACACAAACTTGAAAAAAAAAAAAAAAAAAGAACTCTAAAGAGTTCATGCATGGTTAATGTTTTTAGAGGCGAACTTCATACTTAAAAGCCATGCCCCCTGCTGCTATCATAATTTCGAGATCCAGTTTCAAGAAACACTGAAAATTTGAATGTCAGATGCACATTATCTGAAAACGGTTTGTGCTCTATATGTTATCACTCTCTTTGAATGGATTGACGCTTTTGTTTTCTCAAAGGAGTTGTGAAATACGGGATAAAAGACTAATTTCCCACACTCACAACAGTCTCATTTCCATGCTGAAGTAGATGAAAAAAAAAAATACAGAAGGAGAACGGCAAAGGAGATGTAGACTCTGTATCACAGCCGATTCAAACTGGACCGCATATAATCTGCAAACAGTGTAAAATAGAGAACAGCTTCTATCTATCTATCTATCTATCTATCTATCTATCTATCTATCTATCTATCTATCTATCTATCTATCTATCTATCTATCTATCTATCTATCTAACTAAGTAACTAACTGTCTGTCTGGCTACAGCATGCACATATCAAATGTACAGTATCACTACAAAATGGTTTTGATGAATCAAAATGTCAAATGTTGTCTATCTGGACTGGAATGGACTGGAATGGACATTGAAGCATTTTTGACTGAGCAATTTCTTCAGCCTGACATTAGGCCAAAAATGAGTGTTAAAAAAATAAGTTAAAGTTGTAGCACTTACTTTGGGAAATGCCAGCATGAAAACCTGTTAACATTAAAATACTTCATGCAGGATTATTATCTCATCAGAGCTGTGAACTAGAACTGATGGAAACCAGAATAAAATTCTTTCATCCAACATTTTCCTTTCTTTCTTTCTTTCTTTCCTTCTTTCTTTCTTTCTTTCTTTCTTTCTTTCTTTCTTGCAACACAGAAAGTTAATTCTGTGTAAAAACAAAAACTTTACCTTTTTTGTTCCTTTAAACTTTTACCCCTGACCTGGTCACTCTTGTGCAGTACAAACACTTCACATGGATTTGTGGTCTACACTTGTCCACTAGGGTGCGCCACTATAAAGTATGTCCAGTTACCACGCTAGCACTCTCACAACACCAACATCCATGCTATTTTTATTCATGTTTTAAACATTTTGATTCTCTCTAGTTCTATTTGTTCTTAGATATCGTCTATATCCCTCTTGAACCTGAAGACCCACTGCCAGCAGTAAACCTGAGCTGCCATGACAGAAGATGAGTAATATCATACTCTCTTGAAGATCCTGAAGTTTTTGGGGCACTTACAAAGTAAATTCTTTTACCACCAAAAAACACATTCTGTTAAATCACGAGTCAAACCAAAAAAAAAAAAAGTTCAGTCGCGGCATTTGTATGCAACATCCATCTCCTCTCTTGCCGCCGGTGTTTGTGTTTAATTATAAATGTCTGTCTGATTCCCATCATAGCAATCCTCAGAATGCTTATTGGACTAAGGTGCCCACAACATGAGAAAGGATAGAGCACAGAAAAAGGGGGGTGGGGGGGCTAATATAGGTTTATGCTGCAGTCTTGCTTTTTAGGCTACACACTGCAGTTTATCATTTGCATAGAAAACAAACACACCCACGCTATTTGCTTGGTTTATGCCACAGGCATTTCTCAAAATTTGTCCATTGTTTGTCACGCAAAGCATACGCTAGTTTTGACACCCACTTAATGCACTGCACTGTTTGCGTTCATTTACTTACTGTGGAATGTAACTTTTCACCTCATGACACAATTAACTCTGACTATAACTGCCCTACATTCAGTAATTAAAAGATGTGTGTGTGTGTGTCTCTGTGTATCTCTAGAGTCTGGAGCTGCAATATTAATCTGGGTTGAACTGAGATATTTTTAAGTACAGAGAGGAGGCAGAAAATGACTTGCCTGCACTCCATTTTACAAAGTATACTCCTCAACGCATGAAAACTATGACTAACATAAGGAGAATTAGGACATCAAGTTGATCCAGACATTCAGATAAAAATAAATTCAGCTGATTCAATCACACTGGCATATTTGCCCTACCTTTACTCATCTTTACTTTATGATCTTTTACTTCAGCTGTAAAAACTACATTTTCCCAGAAATCATCTTTGTTCAGCATCTCACGCGGCAGCACTGAGACGGACTTGAACTGCACTTTTTACCCTATTGATCACTGTAATCCAAACTGGATCACAGGAAATCAAGACATCGTTCAGTCAGGAAAGCCAAAGAGAACTTTACAAGAATGTTATCAAAACAGGACAAAGGAGATTGCTCAAGCCCAAAAGATTAACAGCAGTGGCACAAAGGGTTAGTACTGTATTTTCTGCGTTTTGAAACAGATATCTGTATCATCACTTTTGAATGAGATTTAACTTCAGATGTGCAGATGCAATAGGTGAGACTGATGTGAACATTGTGTCCTCTTTGTATCTGAGAGTAAACTATGATGAAACTGACACATGGTATCCATTATCTGATAATCAGAAGACGGAAAACACAAATGATTTAATTCTCTGTCAGAAAAGCGTGCACCAAAAATGTACTGTTTGCCAAATGATAACCGAAAGTTGTTTATCCTTCTGCTAAACCTCTCATTCCATAAATAATTTACATGCACTTTTTTATATTTTTGTCTATAATTTTTAGATGTGTTTAATTATGACAGTGTGCTTGAGTGAAAAGCCCAACTATAACAATATCAATGATAAACAGAAGATTTGCATATCAAGTATATCATGATATGCATTGAAACTATATCAAACAACTCTATGTTTGAAGAGGTCTTTGGAATCAGCAATAAATGCCCTCTTAATATGTATATATGAGACAAGCAGTGCATTTATGGACAGTAATCATTTTCATCCTATGGTGAACTCTAAGACTTAGAATATGGAGTGATCTAAAGTAAATATTTGACACCTGACCACGATAAAAATGTGAACTAAACGCTGCAATATGATGTGTACTTCATTTGTGTTGCTAAAATCAGATATTTTAGGTATTCATGTGAACTTTCTCTAGCTTCAGGAAAATCTTTCCTCATAGGAGTCTAAAGTACATTACACTAACCACTAAAGTCATACAAAGACCTCTTGCAGAAACGGAACAAAGTAGTCAAATAAATGTAGAATAAGATTAAATAAAGTAATTTGGATTCAAATGAATAGACATAAGTATTATAAAATAACACCACTCTGCCGGATTTGAAATGAAACTAATCCTTTCTTTTATGACGCTAATAATGTAATGAAACAGTGACAAATGCTATATTACACAATCAAACGTTACTCTCCCTGCATGGCTGTTTACTGTCATTCATTTGAATTAAGAACACTCAAAGACATCAGAAGAATGTTTGGAGTTTACAGAAACAATCCTAATGGCCTAATTCATTCTCCAGCACTGTACCATCAGAGAGACATCCTGGGTGAAACGGGGAAGCAAGTGTACTATGACCTTCTTTTTCAATCTGAGGAATTCCACTAATGTTTCTGAAAAGACATCAAATTCACTGAAGCAGAAACTATAGTTGGGCTGTGGGAAAAATATTGCTTTGCATTAAGATTGTAACTCTTAGAAGGACAATGTGCCTCATGGCTATTGTCATGATGAAGTATTAATATTATAGGCACCTGTGCTTGCTTAATTACTATATTCTGTAAAATGTATCTTTGTGTGAGAACAATGGCCATTTATTATGTAGAGGACAAGGCCTCTGTGTGACTGCAACACCTGGGAGTGAACACCAAGTATCCTGTGCTCCATGAGAAAAGTTATCTTTTATACCGCCACACATGCCCTTGGAAGTTTGTCTCGCTGTATAGAAGGCTCTGCACGCCTTAACCTCAGTGAGAACTGCACTTCACCTCTGAGGTGAGCTTCTCCCACACAGATGAAATAAAGAAGAAATGACTCATCACATCTGAAGTTTGTGGTCTCTGAGAATTAGCAAGTCTCATTACAAGGGACTCGAAATTTCCCTTACAGGGCACAGTGCTGTATGAAAAATAAGAGGCAGAGGTAAATAAGAGCTGAAGACTATCAAGATGCAAAGCAGGGGTAATATTAGAATGGAGACAGGCACTGTCAGGAGACTTTACTTACAGCCAACTTTTTTCCTCTTAGATTTTTACACTGTGTTTAAACAGCCCAGCACCCAAGAGAAATATCCACTTATCTGTCAACACACACACATACACACACACATATATGTGCATATATATATATATATATAGGGGAGAGAGAGAGAGAGAGAGAGAGAGAGAGAAGAGGTAATCGGCTACAAAACAGACAACTGACTTCATCAAGTAGTTGTAGTTCATGATATACAAAAATTCCGTTTTCTTATTTTCCATTCATTGCTAAGTGCGTATTTTATTTTGAGTGAAAAACATAGGCCATTTCGACATTTTGAACTGTCATCCTGTGTATTACCATTCTTTTCCCAAAATCTTGAGCTGTTTTGCCAGCATTAAGCAAAATTGCAAGAAGCTATAAATCATTTTGGAGTTTTTATCATGCTGTTTTGATGCATTTCATAACTCCAAATTAGAAAAGAAACAAATGCCAAGACCTCCCACACAAAGTCGTGTGTTATGGTTTGTATCCGCATCCCAGCTATTTTTCTCTTCACCGAATATACAAAGAAGGACAAACAAATACTTACACAGAAATTTATAAATGCATGCTATGTATGGTATACCCCATCTCTTGCTCGCTCTCGCTCGCTCTCTCTCTCTCTCTCTCTCTCTCTCTCTCTCTCTGAGTGCAGAGCAAAATGAATGAACAAAAACTTGACACCTGTACCTCAAGTTCAGTTTAATATAGTGTTTCTGATGACTGTGTGTTAATATCTGAGTAAATCTCTATCTTTAATCATTAGGAGCAATGTAGTCACTTTCAGAGTGCTGCATGAATTCTTTTACACTCTGAAATGAACCTAAGGATTTTAGATGGATATTTTTGGATGCTATTTAAATTGTACTTAGATAATGCAGGTTTGAATACTGCTCCAGTGAACAACAATTTCATCTCAACTACAAAATTACCTGACAAACATATAATTATGGCTTTTTCAATGGTCGTTTGCTGCAGCAATGGAGATTTAAGGTTTTCGACTGCCCAATCACAGGCATAGCAGCCCATAAATCTAAACAGATGTCTCAGAACAATCTTATTTATGTATTAGCATAGTGACAAGGAAGACAATCACCATGACAGTTAAAACAAATTAATGTTTTGTTTTTGTACCCACAGTTATTTCTGAAGCCTCCATAAGTAATTACCGGCAAAATAACTTGAATAAATTGCTTTTTATCTTCCATATCCATTGTAACTTCATCCTGTTCTTTTTTTCAGATTTTTTCTGAAGGTAAGTATCTACAGTGAATGTGAGAACGTTACAATAAACATATGGATGTTTTATTTTATTTCAAAACTAATGGAACAGAAAAGATGATATTTTATGAGATAGTACATACTTGTAAATATTAGATAACAGACTCTGTGGGAAAAAAATGCACATAACTGAAATATTTGTGATTATACTATACAAATCGGTCATTTAATATGACCGCATTCAAGGACAAAAGACATGTATAACAAAATGCCTTTAAATGAACAGTGCCTTTCAATGCATGCTGAATATGATTCCAGATGGCATATGGAACTCCCATTCATCAAGACAAATCATAACTGCACTTCACAATTTCATAAGGTATGATGAATAAATCCTGTATGTAGACTTCAACTCCACTAAAACATCATTCCTCAGAACTTCAAATTGGTTGTAAGTGCTCTCTTTATGAAACTGTCAATTAAATGCAACATTTTTTAAATGTTTTTTTTCCTTACATTTAATGGATGATGTATAACACGATTACAATTTCATTTTACAAAGAGGACCTGTTCCATGTCCTAAAGATATGATATCCAACTTCTGACTCATGACAATTAGCAAAACAAGAACATGTATAGCAAAGCATGGCATGACACATTGCGTATTACAAGACACATACAACAATGGCGTATATGTTTTTTTTTGTTTTGTTTTTTTTTTAACATTGTTTTATCATTATTTACCCTGAATCAAGTTTCACCTATAGTGTGATTTAAAAAGGAGAGGATATCTCTGGGCATATCAGACATTGTTTTCATATACAAAGAAGCTGTGCTATACCTCCTCTACATGTTGTGTGGCACATAAATCCTCTTTATGTGCAGGAGTGGAGTATCACTTGTAGATGTTTTGGAATGCATCAGTAAGCATTTTACAACCTGGATAGATACATATATAACAAAAATGGTTTATTGCAGAAATATCCTTCTGTAAGTTTTAAGTAATTCATTTTTTAATTATTTTTCATATCATGTTTTTTTTTATGTAGAGAGTGTCTTGTCTGTTGCCAAAATCTAAAACAGCTTGTGACCAACGAAGTCCCCCACTCTCCCAAACTACAAGTACTGCTCCCCTTTTTCTGGTGGAGAACTTTTAACATTTGGTCTGCAATTTAAAAGAAAAGAACATGGTTCAGTAAATTTACAGTTGAAAATGAAAAGAAAAAAAATGAAATTCTGAGCACAGATACACCTCTTAATAATCTGGATATCCATAGTCCAGAAAATAAGCATTTCATTAATCTCAATCAGACAAGTTAATGGAATTTAAATGGCATGAAACATTTTTTTTCTTGTCATTTGAACACAAATTGCAGTACAATAACAGCACCAGCAGCTCTGGAGGTTTGTCCTTTCATCTCATTTTACTGCAAGAATACATATTTACACAAGTGGCTGAGAGAAGTAAGGAGGGAAGGCAAGCTTACATCAGGTTTGGGCTAACAATGTTTTATCCCATAATTTATGTATCTGGTGATGATAAAACGCAAACATGTTTTAGGGGACAAGGGAGCAACAAACGCTTAAGCCAAAGAGACAAGGTCCAAATTTGCAATCTAGGTAGGAGTAGGGAAACAGAGATAGTGAGCGGAGCTCGGACAGTCTTCGAAAAAAGGCGAGAGGGATTGGTCAGTCAGGGAAACTAGTCTCACTCAACAATTCAGCCCTGAATTAGAGAAAAGAAGAAGACAGTCAGAGAAGAGAGATCAGCATTAGAAGTCTGGAGAGAGACATATCACAAGACCATTTGATTCAGTTTAATCCTCCCTGTTGTTAGTCGGTTAAGAAACAATGTTTTCACAAGACAAAGCAACAAGGTGGTGTTAGTAAAGACCGGTGAAGCCCAGGGCATAGATGTCAGGTTTAGCATGCTACATGACGCTCATGACCCTACTTATACATAATGTGCTTTTCGGTTCTTTATTTGTTTAGTCCAATAACAATTACTAATTACCAATGACTAATAATTCCATCCCGGTAATTTTAGCTTTGAATTTTTGGATATATTAGCCCAAAAAGTACTAGGATCAAAGATGTGTGTTATCATCTCACATGAGTTTCTGTGAGGAGGACAATTTTTGAATGCACAAAGACAATGACTCAATACAACGATTCTTCTTTTCACCACAAGAGCAATAAATGCTCTTAATAAACAGAGGCTTCACATATCACTAAGGTCAGTTTGGTGTAGACAGGGGTCTCTTGCTTTTTTTATGATCTGATGTTTTATATTGTCTCTTTTTTTCCCCCTCTTGCACTTCTACAGTAATTATTCTGGTGAATTCATATAAAGTGTATGTCTGTGGCCCATCGTTTGCCTTTGCTCTTACCGATGTCACAACAAAGAATGTAGAGACTGGCTCTATGAATGAGGTTTACAGAGGAAAATGAATTAGGTCACAGTGCTCTGGGTTATGTATAACTATTTATCAGTGAACACATGCGGTGCATAAATGTGAGCGGTTACATGAGAATACGATGGTTTGTCGGTGATTTGTCTGACTAATGCCTAAAATCTACAGAAAACTCTTTTTTTTCTGTTTATGAATTACAGTTTACAAATATTAACTTGTTACTTGTTGGTTTGCTTATTTTAATCAATATGCCGTCTGTTTAACTGTAAACAGCCAGTTGACGGAAATTAGAGATAGAATGGTGAAACACTGTACCCTAACACCAAAGGAATTCAATATCTGTGAATTCACTTTGATGTGTCTGACTACATATATCTCGCTGGGTGAAGAACAATCAGTGAAATTGTATTCTGTGAGGGGCATGGTAACTTTCAATGGGTTTTTAGATCTTCACTGGAACAAATTTGATAAGGTTCTAACTTTCATATTGTACCTTGTGATCATTTTATTCTATTGGTCTGATAAAGTGAGCGGAGGTGACATGCAGCGCAGAATGAATGCCTTGGTAGTTAGTGATGAGGTTTATTTTGTTGTATAATGATGTGGTATTCTCTCACTGGATCCAAATGTATTTATGGCTCAGTAAGCTACAATCAATGACGTGCCACAAACAGTATGTTTTAGAGACAGCAGCTGGATATTTCACTTTCCACTATTTTCCAGATATTCTCATCTCCCATTTTTGTAATTTTAGATTACCATGATAGACTTCTTATGGTTGGTGGGAGACCACTGTAAAATGTGTAAAAATCTCAGACGTAAGCAATTTGCTTTTAATTACTAAAATTTTAACAGCGATGTTTACTTTTAGCCGGAGTATTTGTTTTTTTTTCTTAGAGAGTTTTACTACGGGAGCCTTCTGTCCTTTCTTCAGGGGACAGAGTAACATGTTTACATCCCATGCTCAAACTATTTCCCTGGTGTCAGCCAAGGTCCAGGTCCCCACAATGGAATGGAGGAGCCCCACTGACTGGTCAACACGACCATAAATAATGTTTTCAAGTGTAAGACAGGAATGGCCTCTCCCAGAGAATTTGACTGCAATAGTGAACGGCGAAAAACCCATATGTCCTGGCCTCCTCAATGAAGTGTCAGTTTGACCATGGCTGTGCATGACTGCAGGAACACAGGCCAGGCAAACAGAGAGGCACTGCAGCTGTCTTCTTTCCCTATACTTCACTCTCATTTTTCGTCTTTATTTTATCATCGAATCCAAGCTCTGACTGTCATCTTTTACAATAATTCTTTTTTTTTAGGTTACAGCACTGTTCACTTAGGGCCTTACTTATAGAGTGAGTGTTTGCTTTTTCATCTTTGTCTAGAAAATTCCCACATGCTTAACTTGAAGAAAAAGAAAATGTTTTAGGAGTAGAACATGGGAACATTGTTCTGTAATTGTTACAGCTTACGTTTAAATGGCTGAATTTGACAAGTTATACAATAGGGTGTTTAAAAAAGAAAAATGAATGTTTGTATAGTAGTCATTGGACTGACCTCTTGTGCATTCTGTTAGTGGAGTAAAGGACTTTGTCAGCCTCACAGAATCATGTCTTATTTGTTTAAGGTAGTTTGATAAATAAACGTTTCTACATCCAATAAAGTGCAATGCTTTCAAATATTTTAGTTGCCATTGCGAAATGAACTCTCAATCAACACTGACTAATTGACTCATAAAAAGGTCTGCTGAGAGAGATTGTTCTCTCTTCAAATTAGAATATGATCTCAATCATGTTCCTCTTAGAAATAACTTAACGTCTGACAAAAAGCTTATATTTAAGAGTAAAAAATACAAAGATCACTCTATTAGGAACAAATTGTCCTGAAAGCGGTAGTTTGTACCACTGCTCTGCTGGTGTGTGTTTGGGTCTAACTTTGTTTCTGTCTAAAAGGACTGTATTAGGATCAGTGAGTGTGGAGGGGGGTAAAACCATGATTCAGAAAGAGGTGCAATCATGGTAAATGAGTGGGAGCTCTGGCTCTTTTGCCTGCTGCATCTTTTGTTTTTTTATTGTTTTTTTTGTTTTTTTTTGTAATCACACGTACTCCCTTGCTGTAGAGGGCTGTGATTGCCGGTAGTACTGCTGCCCTCTCCTTTCGTCATTGGTGCAGGAGCAGCTGAGGAAGGACCCTCCCAGCATGGTTAGGATGGCTGCCGCCCACCCTACAAACAACGCGGAGCCAAACTCATACCTGCAATGTACAGAGAGTGGGATTTCACTACAACTCAGAGTGAAACTGCAACATCAATGTCCATTTGTATCAGAAATTTTGCTATATGTTTACATTACTACATATGTTTTCATTAATAAAATGATTTATTTTGGGGGGGGGGTAGTAATCAGTAAAGTATTGCGGCCAATGTTGCGAATGTCATACTTTTTATTATATTTTAAATTATTTTATTCTTTGTAGTATAGATCATGGTAGAGATAGCTTTGAAGAGTCAGCAGCACATGTTTTCATACCTGGCATTTTTTGGTGTGTTTGGATCAAAGAAGTGATAAGAGACTTGAGTAGCATACCAGGATACAGACACCAGTGTGCACAGACCTGGAAACAGAGATGGATTCTAATTAAGACCAGTGAACCAGTGAGGACAAGTGAAAATTCCATCTGTTTATTTGTAATACAAATGCCACTGTGCAATCCACTTCCTGTTTTCAGCTGGTTTGAACTGGAACACTGTGAGGACTCCACAAACCACAAGTTAATGAAGGATGAACTATGAAATGTTAAGGAATGTAATTAAAAGTTTGTTTACAAAAATGATTTACGGTTACTGATGGAGAGAAATGAACTCGTCCAAACAATTCAGTGGAGAAGGCTCTTGTGTAGTGTTGTACTATTCGACATTCATGCATTTCACAAATATTATAGTATTGTTGATTAACCCATAGCTAATCTCAAAGTGTCAGGGCATGCAAGAGCATGCACCTTATCTGTACAGCACCCTGAAGCTGCTATCTTAAGATACACTCCCATAATTACTTCTTCCTAAGTATTGTCATCCTGCAGGTCATTACCAAACCAAGCTTCCTGTTCTGAGCATTCAGTGCTAAAAATTGATCTTTCTAGTTTCAGAAAGACCAAAGGGGGATTATTAGCTAGTGGGTCAGCGCACATGTGGAATTTTCAAATTGAAATACAGCATACACAGTTCTAGCCCAACAGCCATAGGATGAGTGTAGGTCTTACCAGCAAGCAGGAAGAGAAGTCCGCCAGCCACAGCGATCCTGTTCTTAGTCTTTGGGTTGTTATCACCCACCTTGGTACATTTCATTCCCACCACACTCACAATGATGGCAATGAAACCCATTAGCACAGACAGGATCATTAGGGCCCGGCACGTCTGGATGTGAACTGGAAAGGATAAGGCGAGACAGGTCAGATGTTTTATGGGAAAAATTGTATCATTTTCCAGAGAACATTCTAATTAAGATTACCAAAATGTTTCTGATACAAGTTTTCATCCCATAACTGATTTGATTTTGGTACAGTTCTAGATTGTGCCAGGTGGAGAAATTTGTAGCTTGTTGAAATGTTTCTCCAAGATGTGCTTTTCTGATAAAACTAGCTAAACAAACCTAAAGAAGTGCTCTAGATCCCTCTTTCCTAATTCTAAGGGTGAACATGTTTGTGTGCCAATAAACTACTAGGCATTATATCTCATGTTGTCTCCAAGGCAGCTTCCAGCAGCTTCCACCACACTGAATTCCACAGATAACCCACATGAGCGTCAGCGCATACATAATTCCGTAGGAGTGACATTTTTACATGTTTCACACAGAGGGGATTAGTGTAGCTTTTTTCACAAAGGGAGATTGTTTTCATGGTTGTTTCAACTCTTTTGTTAGGGACAGAGAGATGTAACACAGTGTTTAAGATGTAAAGATTCACGTAACTTGTAATGATGATAGCACACCAGTGAATATGGTCACTTAACAATCCATTCGGAAACTAGATTTAATAATTTGACTAATGAGAAGAGGAACTATATATAATTAATGTGCAGCATATACCATGCTAACCCACAGATGTAACAATAGTGGCCTTCAAACGCCTTAGCACACACATGAAATGAAGCAGTAAATTAAGTGTAATGACATTTCAAAGAAGATTAGAAGAGAAGAAGAGACTTATGCGAGACTTCTGATGTTTGATTTATGTGTGGAAAGGGGCCTTTTGAAAGATGGTTTTAATGGTTTGTAAGAGAAAGCGGTTCTATTTTGCGTTCTTTCATCCCTTCTCTTTCTTCATTTCTTTATTTGTAAGGAGAGCATTTGGAGTGACCCAGCAGGGTGCCACTCTGATCCTAAGGTCCTCGCTGAAAGAGGCCCGTTAAAGTCAGTGCCTCCCACAATCCTCCAGACCAGGCAAAGGTTGGCAGTGCCTGGCACAAAGAAAGAAAAGGCCATCGAAAACTACAGCAAAGTAGCAACATACCACTAGAGGATGCTTGCTACTCTGCATTTGTGTGTGTGTGTGTGTGTGTGTGTGTGTGTGTGTGTGTGTGTGTGAGTGAAGGCACGCTTTGGCGGGCATTGTCTATTGTTAGATCACTTGTGGGTTGTTTCATACGTCATACTGTACTCTGAAAATTCTTTGCTCAAACAAGATACTTTTGACATCATAATTTTCCAAAACCTACTCACTGTTTCTAAATGGGTTTTTGTATTATTTGACAAACATTAAAATAAAGATATTCAAAAAGATGCACAGCTCATATGCAAGACTTTTCATTCAAGTGCAAATGAAATCGCTCTCTCTTCTAAAATGTCTAACCCCTAGAATGAGCTTTTAAACAACAAAATCATTTGAACGGAATATTTCTTTCCCAGCCCTGTGCTGGGATCTCAATAAAAGAGCCTGTGACTAGAGCTGGATGTCCCAGGAGGGCACAGTACAGCAACTGAGCGCGGCTGACCCGTCTGCACTGCACAATGCTCAGCTGGTGGGATACATAATAACAATTATTCAAGGAAGAACATCAGAGTTGGGGGAGAAGGCAAACAATGCAGGCTTGTAGGAGGCTCCCTGTATTTACATGAGCAAGAACATTGCTGTTACTATCCATCCAGATGACCTAAGATAAGACAACAATGGTGTGGGCCAGGGAGGGGACAGTGGAATCAGCCATCACCCTGTATGGGATGAGATCGGGTTAAGGATTCACAACATTCTCAGTTCAGATGTATGGACAACTCTCAGACTTGAGAGGATATCTTCTTTTGGTATCACTGACCTTAAAGGTCTATGAATTAATGAATATGTGTCTATTTTTCTTTGCGCAGTATGAATGAGTGTCGAATTAATGAACACTGTGATGCAGACCCTCAGTTGTTTCACCTGTTCTTCTTGAGTGAGTAGAAATAACGGTTAACAAGTGTGTGTTTTGACGTGGGTACGACCTCTCAACGAAGAACTGTTCCTTCAGCACCACAAAACATCACATGTCGCTTTTTAATATTTTGAGATACTAAATTGAGATTAGAGTCATAGCAACTAAATGCTCCAATATGTGCATTGTTTTAAATGAACGGTGACTGAGACTGTTGTCAGTTTTCCAGTGTTGGGGGCTAAACTTGAAACAGCTTATTCCACAACGGCGTACGCTTCTGACCGAGGCCTTATTGTTTTAGAAAAGAACATTGGTTTTAAATAGAAATGTCTGAAAGGAGTTAATAAGGGTTTGATGTTTGTGACATTAGCAGACATATCTACACAGTGTCTACGTTAGCATAGGCTTAGGTGAGACAGAGAAAAACAAAGTCTGGGCATTGTGTGGGGATGCAAATTTAGCATTCTGGACATATCTTTGTTGTTGAGCTCAACACTGGGCTTTTCTTCTCAAAACAACTGCTGTTCATTACAACAAGACAATAAGCAGCTTTTATTACAATGAAGAGCAAAATAAGACAGCAAATCCATCTCACTGCTTTGAAAGTAGTCAAAAGAAAAATTTTGTCAATAGCATATTTCAAAGCTGCTAGTGGCTCGTCCCTGAACATCACTGCATTGTCATTCATTGACCTATACTATGCTCATTGTTTTAAAATTTGAAATTAAACCACAAATCCCAGTGAATATTTCCCTCTTTGAATGACAAGAGACAGATAAACAAGGAGTGGCTGCTACTGATTAAATCCAAATCAACACATACCCACAAAACTGTCTGACACAGGCACTTCATTTCAAAATCCTGATTAATAGCTGTGGTATTTCCCCATGCCTCTGCATACTGCTTCAGTTAATGATCTGCCTCAATGAGGTTGTTTGTGTGTCACAGAGGAATCTAATTACTTCATGTCAGCTCCGATGTATTTTAACTTGACAGATGACTATCAGATAATATAATCCATATGTGTATGTCACTACAGGGGTACAGTAATATGGGTGAATAATGTGAAACTCCAGTTGTTTTCGTGAAAATAACAATACATGTTCATTAACAGGAATGCACATAGCTAAGGCATGCCATACATGGGGCCTTTTGAACACAGCATGTATCGAGAGAAACAGAGCAGCGATTGATCAAGGCACAAAGATCTCAAGAGGAGAGATGCTCAATGACAGATGCAAAGGCTGTAAAAGAGGATGTAAAGCGAAGATGTCAGTGCTGATGGGCCATACTCACCATCCAGCGAGAGCAAGGAGTCAAAGATTTTGCACTGCACCTGTCCCGTGCTCTGGGTGGCACAAGACATCCACAGGCCTTCGTACAGCGCCACAACCATAATGATGGCATCTCCCGCGTACGACGACTGCTTCCACTGAGGCAACACCGTGGTGGAGATGATGCCAACCCATCCACCCAAGGCGAGAAAGTACCCCAAAAGCTGGAACCCAGAGTTCGCCATCCTTCTTAACCTTATCCTTTTTTTCCTCTTTCTTTTAAGTCTTTATAGTCAAAGATTTTGGCGTGTTATTTTGTCCTTTTGTTTTCAAACAATACTTCACACTAGAAACACACTTGATATTAATCCTGCAAGAGAGTTTCCCATAAAGACATTCAAGGTGAGCTAGTTGTCACGTATTCAAGCAGTAAATGCAGCACACTTAGTCCTCTTGACACCTTTAATTCAACGCAAAAAGTCACAAACGCTGGGTCAGATGGTGCTGCCTCTTTCCCTCTGCAACTCTCCAGTGACTTGCTGCTTCCTCTTTGTGTAATTCACACTCAACATAAATGCTGTCATTGGAAGTTGTCCTTTTGTGTCCCTGCTTCCCGTCTCAAAAAGGAGAACTAGCACCCCCTCTCCTTTAAGGCTGTAGTGGCTGGCAATGCTGTCCCTCTAAATGAGACCCTTACCTTCAGGCTAGTGCACTGCTGTGGAGAAGGAGCTTTGGTGGGATACAGCTGCTGTCAAGCTCGGGCAGAAGGCTTCTTTTCGCACTGCATGGCTGTTCTTGTCACACTCCACTACGTCTGGATGGTGCTTATGGGACTGAACAGAGGTAAAAAAGGGAGGAATATTTCACAGACAAAAAAGAAATCCTTGACAGACTCAATGCAAAGGGGCGGAGGGCAGTCCTCTGATTGGTTGCTGCAGTTAAGGAACGCCCACTGAGGGGCTTGTAAGGCTGAGGCTATGAATTGACTAATTAAACCAAGTTGGTTTCACCATGATGCTTTTGGGGAGATTTTCTTGGCAACTTCACATTGACCACATGTGTGACCATCAACAAAGTGAGTGTTTAAAATTGTTGGTCTGAATGTTGTGATATGAAAGTTTGTGTGATCTGTTTATTTGGTCCTTTCATGGTTTTTCCCTGATTTCTGCTCCTGAGATGCTTCATGTGAAAGCCTGCCCTTGAACTTCCACAAACACACATAAATCAGCCCATTAACTGTAGCTGGATGAAAAGGGGTGTCGCACATAGACAAAAAGCTCTGCTCCTGCTGGAAATTTAGAGGCTGGCCCACGACAGGTCTGTAGATCACCATGGGAACCTGCACAGTTTAATCCCTGAGCCAATGAAAAAAGACGAGAGAGGGTCATACTGAGAGGAAAGGAGGTGACTTCTGGGTGACTCACAGGGGGGAGAGGAATATATTCTGATCAACTGTACAACTGTACAAAAACTTACACAAGTAAGAGCATTTATCCTGTTTGGTGTCTGATGAAGTTAAGAGCTTGGACTAAACCACAAAAGCAACACATTTAACTTCAAAACCTCAGACTTAAATCTCATTTCAGAGTTCCCCCTTAAATTAGATTATTAACACAGTGTCTGAAAAACACATTAGCACAAACATGCGAACCTCAGAGTAATAGTCAGTGCACTCCCCTCTGCCCTGGAAGCATGGATTGAGACTTGTTTTGCAATCCTCATAGCATTATTCTGTGAAGCATCCTGTTGAAGGAGGATTAGATTTTCACCCCATGTGCACACAGACTTGAGAGTCATGCAGGGATTGGGGCCCCCCTGGGGACGTGTATCATTGCAGGAAGAAGGGTTAATTATCTAGATAGTACTAAGGATTCCTCAACCCAACCAGACCACAAGACCCCTCCTCCCCGCCCCCCTCCATCAGCTGCCTGAACACCCCTGGCCTGCTGTTTACATTTGAGTGGAGCCCACTGAACTGTGTGGTTTGGACCGACCCTTTTACAAACACCTCTTCACCCCATCTCCCTTGGGTGGATTAAAATACCATGCAGCTATGCTTGTGTGCGCCTGCACAAAGCCCTGTGTGCCCAACCAGACAGAACCGAGGCCCAAAGGGGCCAGCTCACGTCCTTTTCTCCTCCTTCTTCTCATCCCCATCTCAACATCCATCTACGCCATATCCACTTAGGGAATGTTAAGGGAATAAATTGGAGGGGAAAAATGCACCTGTTCAGAGACTCAGAGATGTGTCAAGATGAATCTTTTGTTGTGCACGTAGGTTCTTTGGATAATCCAACGTATAGGAGTAGTCCCCATCACTAAAACGATGACTCATCTTTTACACAAAGTTGTGTTTGTCTCTAAAAGTGATGAATCACCTTTTCATTAGTTCACCATTTTTGAAGTGCTCACCTTTTCCTTTGATTGACAACTAATCTCTTATTAAGAGCTGTGATACCCCTGCGCTAAAAAGAAACCGGTTCAATTGTCAAAATTCAAGAATGGATTATGATCAGTCCTGGCCGTCTAGGCCCAAATCTGTGGAGGCCCAGAAGGTTCTGCTGAGATGCTGACTGCTGTAAGAGCTCCTCTGGTCAAACTTTCAACTGGCTAATTAGCATTAAGACATCAATATTTTATCCTCTGTTGGTGGTGGATTTTATGTGGAGGCGAAAACAAAAACTCTCTGTGGCTTAGATGAAAGAGCTGTGGGACAGTTGCTTTGGTAACAACATTATGGAAATACACTGAACATTTTGAACAATGCTAAAGGCCAGAGGAAGTGTTGTTTTCTCACAAAAAAAAAAGAAAGGAAAAAAATGTGTTAAAGGGGTGGAAATAAAGCATTGTCTTAATAGTCTGGGTTCAGAAATTCACAAGATACATTCTAAACTCTGTTTGATGGTCTTCAGCCTGAAAAAGTACAATTGTCAAAAGAGGGCACACTGTGGTGATTGCACAGAGAAATGTAAAACATGCAGATGGGTTTCCTAAAATGGGAGACTTCTGTGTTCTCACTTCCATGATGCACATGAGCATGCGGAAATCACAGGGCTCCTCTAAACAGGAAACTAGTTAATGACATTGATGAGGTAAGCAAATTAGTGTATTATCAGATTTTCCATGGGTTGTTTTGGTAACTCCGCCTGAATTGTGTAGCTGTATTGTGATGGGAACACCATATACTATGAAGTAAGATGAAAGAACTTTTACGAGATAAACTTATTATGTTCGAAGTTCTGATGTGGCTGTGCTGTAAGTTGCAACGGCACGTAAGGACATGGTACACATGTTAAATTATTGTCTCACCTCATTAAACAACAAAATAATACATCGTAAACCGGTATCTGGGGTACAGTGCTGTCAGCTGACACTTGCCAGAAATGTTATCTATAATTAAGGGTGGGGAAAAAGTTCTTGTAAAGTTTGTGCACATCGTTGGCCAGTGTGTGCAGTGTCATATTATGTGGCAGTAGCACAAATTTTTGTGGTACTCATTTTCAAATTAATAAAGCTCACAAAAAAAAATTAATTTAAAGCTGGAAATATTTTCATTGAGTTAATATGACACAAGCAAAAGTCAATAATCTGTGCTAGCTGACTTAGCCAAGATAACTCGATCACATGATGGCTTTTGACAAACAATGACCGGTTTACACACATCTGATTTTTAATGGATGGATACTTTATCACTTATTAACTATAGGGTACTTGCTCACATTTCAACACAGCATCAGTAAATGAATTGGTCTGCAGAGCTCGTATTGCTGTCAATAGGTCAGTGCTGATCAAAGTTCCCAAAAGTCACTAGTACTCATGGGGCATTTTACACAGTTTCTTGCACTCTCTATCATTGTGCCTTCCATTTCGCTAAACACTTGAGTGAGATTTCAATGATTTATGAGATTTGATGCATAACTGTTATTTCAGAGTATCACTTTGAAATTCTAGATGCTGAGGTGTGCTAAAATGTGCTCTGAGTAGAAACATGTCTATATCAAGTGCCCAATGGTTATCTCTCGCTTTTTTTTTTTTTAATTTCAAGATGAACAAGAAGATACCCAACGTAAGCCCCATCCTATCATGGTCTTGTTACTCATGTGTGTAAAAGCATGAATGTTTTTTTTTTTTTTAATGCAGCTGATGAGCAGTGAGCACATAAGCACATCGCACATCAGGGGAGGTGGGAAGGCTCCATCAGTTTTTCCGCTCCCCTTTCCACAGACTTGCACTAAGCTGAGCTTAAAGATCAGCTGACATGATCAAAGAAATAAAGTCATATTTTGGCTAACGAGACTAGATGTGTTCCCAATGCATGGAAGAGACCTCCCAGAGTCCCGGGACCTGCGCTACGTGCCCTGACATGGGAAAGGACCGACTTTTGTTCCCAGTGCTTGTGTGCCCCATTAACATTTTCATAATTGCTTTTCCATTCTTCTTTTCTATTCTCAGAAACCTGCAACCCCCCTCCCCTCTCTCCAAGTAGGAATCTGGGGCCAAAGGCATACCGGTGTGTCCTCAATAAGATGGAAGGACCTTTTATTCCATAGCATACATTTTGGAGTGTCCATGTTGTGTCCGCTTCCAGGAACGTCAGAGTGCACTCAACAGTAGCAAGCGCTGAAAGAGAACAAGAGTAGAGGGGCCTCCTTATTTGGTGGCCACAGTGCACTCGTTTAAGTCCGGATGGGCCCATTGTTGCATGTGGCACATGTAGGGCTTTAATGGCCCCCTCCACCTGACCTCCAAAAAACCATCAGGCTGGAGTGGTGCCGTGGGCAGGCGCAGCTAAAGAGGTTCCACCTGCAGACCAGACTACAGACCAGACTAAGAGCAAACTTTTCTTTGATGGAGAGGCTGAGGGGACCGGCGAGAGGTGAGGGGTGGGATGTGGGGGGGCGGGCGTGATGGCCTAACGTCAACATGGACCTGCCCAAAGAAACCAAGCCTCAGGGCTGAGCAGCTGAGCTGGGCACAGAGGCTGAGAATGGAAGAGATTAGAGTGGCAATGTGTTGAGCTAATCTACCGTTATTTTTGTGGTCCTTGGCTTTTTAAGAGACCCACAAAGACAAGAAGGGCATTCTTCCACCTGAAAAAAAAAATCGGTCGGAAGATCAATGATTAATATGCCGACGGATTTTTTTTTTTTTTCTGCACTCGCCACGTCTCTTTCATCTTCACATTCAGCTAACGCGCAGAGCTGTCCCATATCCATTTTTAGCATAATTTCAGCTGAAATTATTTAAACAGCCTAAAAAATCTGTTTTATGTTAAATTGTGAGTCATTAAATTGTCATTATCATCTGCGTGCATTGGCGGTCACACTAAAATAAAATGAAATGCACACCATTAGAGAAACACTTCTGTAGAAAAACACTGGCTATTATTTAACAAAGGAAAGGCAGTCTGCGGGTAACTGCCTCCCTCTCTATAGGTCCACCCCTCTCTTCCCATCTGTTGCTCTGTTCAACTCAGAGGCAAAGACCTGGCTTGAGCCTGTCGTCTCCATGACAACACTCTCTGACATCTTTATTTGACAGCCATGCAACAATGAGGCTTCAAGAAATCTTGTTTATGTGGGGCCTCCAGCTCATGTTAAGGCCTTCATTCCCTGGAAATATTACTGGAGCCATTTCCAAGAAGTGCTTTAAATTAAAAAATTCGAAACAGTTATTTAAGATGTTTATTTTATTTAGGACTATATCTATCAGAGACTGTTTTTCATGAACTTGTTTCGAGTGTTTTTGGCACTTGTTTTCTGTATTTCATTATCAGTTCGCAATTCCAACAATATTCTGGCTGTAATTTGATCCATTGTACTTTCTGACTGAATGACCACACACACACACACACACACACACACACACACACACACACACACACACACACACTGTGTACGTGTCTTATTTGTACAGAATTTGTATCAATGTGTGGTACCACCTTTTTCAAAATGAAATGTTTAATCAAAAACGTGGAACTTCATGTTACACTGACTCAACTACAGGTTGCACTTTATGATCAGTGAAGGGTGTTTCCGTCCACCCACACTCCTCCTGCACCTTACACAGCTAGTACGGATGCGCCTCACCCGGGTCTCCTGGAGCGTCCAACCACACCACTACAACTTGGAGCCTGTCCTAGCCCGGTACTGGAATGATCCAAGTCTTAGGGGGAATAAGGAAACAGTTCATCTCCGTACACACTGAAGTCATCGTCCAAGCATCCATCAAAAAGTACATACAATGTCTTCCTTTGTTTCATAAAAAGAAGGTTTGTTTTAGACATTAAGTAAGTAATTTAAAGAAATCACATCACATCACTGTCTGGTCTATGACTGGGTGAGTTCAAGCCCTACATGATGCTGTACATGTTTCGAGACTGAATCAAGACTGAATCAAGAAAGTCTTTTTAGAAGACTTTAAGGACATTTAAAAGTATGGGTGTTTGCGATCATTAGCATTGGTTTCTGAACAAAGGACAGTGACAGAGCACTCATTGGCCTCTATGTAGATGTTGCTCAGCAGTCTTTCAAGTGTAATATTTTGATGGATTCTTTGAAAAAGCTAATAAGGAAGTGACTTTTGTATGTGTAACATTTGCGCTTTTTCTCTTGCCTCATGGAAACTTGCACAGAGTCTGTGTCAGATCTTGTTAGCCTGCTGTTTTATTTTCCTAGCCACCTTTTCAAGTCAAAGAGTTGGAATTAATTTCGTCAGGCTGCGTCCTGCTGTGTCCAGCTTAATCCAGCCCTGGGAGAGACGTGCTGCGTCTGTCTCTGTGGCAACCACTAATGGATATTTTCAACCTCTCCACTTTTATCTAAAAAAAAAACAAAACAAAAAAAAATAGAAAGGAAAACAGGAAGAATGCCTTTAATTCTGTCCTAATATTCACCTTCACAAAAGGCCCATGATTTTCTCCTCACATGAGGTCTACATTTGCTTTCTATTTTAATTTTTTTTTTCACTTGTTACTAATATTGTTTGTATCAAATTCCAACACAAAAGGGGCAAATCTGTGAACTCTTAACCCTTAATGTCCTCCTGTTATCAGGATATGGACTCTTCTGACTTGGTCCACAGCCCTAATAGTCCCTGTACAGTCTCAGGAACTGGCAGAGTACCATTAAACAGCAATCGCAGGATGGAACCTGGTGATGCTTTGTGTCCCGTGGTGCATGGGGATGATTGTCTGCATTATCTGCATTTCTGCTAATATTAAGAGACAAAGACCATGTGTGTACCCTAACAGGATGTGTTTAACAGGGCTTTTGTGCTGATCATTGATTAGACTTGTATGGAGAATCGGAGCTCCATGCAGTCTTGTACTGTACACATGGCACAGGGTGCTAATTCGCTTTCTCTTTCTGTCAGAACAATAGCACACCAGAAATACACCACAAAGCCTGAGGCAGACAATGTGGCCTGTGTTCCCCCAGCTTTCGCACAATCTGTACAACACAAAGACAGCACACAGACGAAACGCGTACCCGAGGACAGGACGAAACTGTCCCCGACCACTATCCAGCATAAGATTTCTCTGAGGTTTTCACGAGAAGAACTTATCATACTTAAGAACTTCAGAGATAGTTAGTGTTCCCAACCAGATTTCAACATGAAACCGCTTCTTTTACAGAATATGTAAATATTGATAGCCAAAAAAGTGCATAATTTTACCAGCTGTGGGTTTCAGAGCAGGTAAAAAAAAAAAAAGAAAAAAAGGGGAGGAAGAAGAAGAAAGAAAAAGAAGAAGACCACACATCACAGAAAATGTCATTAACACTGGGGACTAAATAACTTTGTAATTGCTTTACATCTCAACTCATCAAACATAAAGCACTAAATATGCTTACTGCTTACTTTCTCAAAGCTATACATTCACACTAGGCCTTTGCTATCATCTAACTGTCAGTCCTGTGATACGCGTATGTGTATGTATGTGTATCTGTCTGAGAGGGAGAGAGAGAGAGGGAGAAGAGGAGAGAGAGAGAGAGAGAGAGAGAGAGAGAGAGACACTTCTTCTCTATGTTTCATGCTAAGCTCCTGCCTATTGTGACCACTAGCAGAAATCTAATTTGATTTATGAAGTACAAAAGACAAAACAGAGCACCGCTGAGCTGGTTTGTCAGGTCATTTCAAACAAAGCAACTTTGGACAAATTTCTTGCCACAAGTTTAGCTGAGGAGAAAAAGCAGTTTGAGAGAAAAGATTTTGCTACACACTGACAACCTAAAGCCTAAAGATACATACATTTGAGCCCAGTGGCTCTCACCCAGAGTTTTCATGTAGTTCTTGTATCATTGAGACATTGTCCCAAGCAGTCCCTGGCATTCTGTTCATGGCTGGTTCCGCCCACTCTCCTAGCAGTGGGAGGCTGCACAGAGAGGGTCCTGTTTGTGTCAAAAGCAGAGAGAGGGTGCCCACTTCGCAACCACTACAGCTGCCACAGGTCAACACACAGATTCACCCTCTTCACGCAGATTACATGACCAGAGCTCTCTAAAACCAAAAGCTCTACCAAAAGCTTAGCTTTAGGTTCACGGTGACACCTTTAGCAAGGTTTTTATGTCCTATATAGAATGCTATGTTTCAATCCACAGAGAATTACAAGAGCTGATGTGAACTTGATTGTTGAATCTGATGAGCCACAAATTCTGAATTTGAAACTATTTTGTGTTTACTTAAGATGTGGTCACATGACAAATGCATCTTAACCAAAAATGTGCAGGCTTCAGCTCAACGTCTGTCCGGGCCTCCTGTGTTTCAGTACACAGAGAATCTGTTCGGACTCTTGAACTCGCTCCAGCGGTTCAAAATATTCAGTCAGTTTAATTCTTGAAATAAAATGCTTTCGGGGGGGAAAAAAAAAAGTCCTTTCTACCATTTCTGTTTAATGCAAATATATTTGCTCCGTCGGGTCCTAGCCTTTATGCAGTGGCGCAATCGGTCTGACAAACAGCCGTTCTGAGCTCCAGAATAACTGTAATGCTTTTACACGCGTCATGTCGGTCAGATATGCAGGCCATTTGAACTGACACTGACATTCATGGCTTTTTGTGTGGGTATAAATCCATTCACATGCAAAAAAAAAAAAAAGCCCACACACAACCATCCTGCATGATTACTGCATGCGAAAAAACCTACACGGCGACAGGCAAACTCATTTCAAATGTCTGAGGATCTCTACCAGAGCTCATTACTGATGACAAAGTCAGAGGAGTAAAGCTAAATTCGACCTGTGTGTTTTAGAGTTAGCCTGAATGGCAAGCCTTTCTGCCTGCAGCTGCTAATTGCTGTAATGCACAGATAAGAGGAGGACACCCTCAATTAGGGAATACTTTTCACTATCTAGAGAGTTACATTTGGCAGTGTATGTGCCCCGAAAATTGTTCTGGGTGGAACTACGTTTTTGAAATAAACAAAATACTTTAAATGGGGGGGAATAATGAACATGAAGCACAGCTGCTCTGATTGTGTGCTATTTTGATTTGCGGTGACTGTAAGATTGCCGAAACACTGTGAAGGTCTAAAGTTTAACATAATGAATTCCCAGTAATAATACACTGAAGGTGTACTCTCAAGTCAAAATGAAGGCATGCTGAATATTATAAAAGTTGACACTGTAGGACATACAGTGGGCTATGATGGTTCCATTCTGCCACCTGGTGTAAGTCTGTGGTAATACATGTAAAACTAATAGACCAATGAAGCTCTGCCCAAGCAATACAGTTCAATCTATCTGCTAGACAGGTATAACGGACAAGCAAGTTCAAAACCTTTAATTTTATTCAATGTTAAGTCAGCTTTATTCAGAGCATTACTGTGGGAATTCTGCCTTTCACAAACATGGCATTTATTGTAATTTGTCTCTTATATTTGATCTGTGCTGGCAACTTTCCATTCACAGACGGGGAAAACCAGTCATTTCATTTACAAACATATTAAAAGACAGATTTTTTACCAAAGAAGTAAAAAAGGGACGTCTGTCAACATTTTAAAAATCCACATGATTGTCACCAACGCAACTCTTGCAGTCTTATCACATGGTTTCAATTTTATCGTTGCTGTAGCACCAAAAAAATGCAGTCTCTGTAACGTTATCCAAGAAAAAATATGTAACAAAAAAATCCAAAATTACACAACAACAATCACATTTAAAAAATACTCGTTCACAATTCATCCTTGTCTTTTTGTGTGTCTACTGTTGAGCTGGACACTGTTTGGGAATCCTGAGCTTTTGAACTCTTCACCTTAGGCTGCTTTGAACCCGAGCTCCCGCTACTCTCGTTTCCTGTTGCTTTTTTCGCGGCCGTTTTCACTGTTTTTTTGACGGCTGGTTTCTCTTTTTTGTCTGCTTGCTTGACTTTAGTTTTGTCTGCCTGTTTTGCTTTCGTTTTTTCAGACTGTTTGGCCTTAGTTTGGGTCCCCGTTTTGGTTTGTGTTTTGCTTCCTGCTTTGGCCTTGTCTTTGACCTTTGTTTTGTTATCGTCCTTTGATTTTCCACTCTTCTTGTCACCTGCTTTGGCAGGCTGCTGATCGGTGGATTTGACAGGTTGTTCAGTCACAGGCTCGTCCGTTCGTTCTTCCACTCGTTTATCTTTTTGTGACTCTACGGGTCCATCTGTTGGTATTAGCACCTGATCCCGTTCAGCCTCCGTGGTGGACGTTGTTCCCTCTGGCCCTCCAGTGCCGCTGTCTTCCACGGTTGTCTGGAACTCACTATCCACGGGTGTTGAGAGCATTTTCAGGAGGTCTTCTGCTTGAACTCGTTCCTGAAGAGTACAAAACGTCAAAGGATCAGTAAATATCTTTATGAGTCAGAAATATCTTTATGAGACAGTTCTAAAAGTGATTTTATGGCTAAAACACTATCCATAATGGCTGAGAGTGGGATACTAGCCTTCTCATGGTGACGAGGGTCTAAAGTGAACCACAGGGCAACGGCACACCTCTGACCCTTAGTGACAGCTCTGACCCCATGTGGGTTCTCCTTCCCAGCCCCGAAACCCACGACCCGTCCACACTGGGGTTTCACCACAGCCTGCACAGACAGGAAAACTAAATCAGCCTATATTCTCCCTGATGTCCTGAAATATTAAGCACTCAAAACATGGAAATACAGTCATAGGTCAGTTGAAATGGACATAGTGTGATAAATGTTTGATGGTATGATGAATGTTTGCTAGTTAAAAGTTTAAATTACAGTTACGGAGGATGACTGCATAGGGCTCATAACATTAAAACAATCTTTATATAACACGCTGATAAAGAGGTTAAGATTAGGATCTTATTATAATTCACCAGGCGGTATTTCAGCAGATTTTGTCTGCGTAATTTTGCATAACTGCATAATTTTAACAGCTGGTAAAATAATGCACTTTTTTGGCTATGAACATTTACATATTCCGTAAAAGAAATGGAGTCATGTTGAAATCTGTGAACACTAACGACCCCTGAAGTTCTTAAATATGATAAGTTCTTCTTGTGAAAACTTATGATAAGTTCTTCTTAGGAAGTTTTGTCTGCCTGTTTTGCAGACCGTTTGGCCTTTGTTTGGGTCCCGGTTTTGGCTTGCGTTTCGCCTCCTGCTTTGATGTGTCTTTGACCTTTGTTTTGTTATTGTCCTGTAATTTTTCACTCTTCTTGTCACCTGCTTCGGCAGGCTTGTGATTGGTGGAGGACATTTCATTGAATTGCACTGATGGCTTGTTAAAGAATGTATGAGACAATAAGAACACCCACTGTGACAGTTTTGGCATCCAGTTCAGTGAAAATGAAATCGCCACCTTCAAAATCATCATTGAGGTACAAAATGGCACTGAAACACAAGAAAAAAAATATACGTATTTATAACAAGAAATGTTTTGATAGACTCTGTGTGTGTATGTGTGTGTGTGTGTCTGCGTGTATGTACTTGCTGTAACTACTCTGTAAGTACCTGTAGTCTCTGTGTGTATAGGCTGGAGGCTCTTTGATACACTCATTGAGCTCTGAGATCAGTAAACAGTTGTCAGCATGCACAGGGTGGCTGAGATCCTCACGGTCCTCCTGTTTATCTGCAAAGTTACATCACAGTAAACCCAGCAATGAACTATAGAAAACAGATATTCTGCACACACATCAGTTAAGCAAATAATCTAGAAAATAGCATCCAAAAAATAACTAAAAGTAGATTTCCTAAAACAATCCACTCAAATTTTCCAACTTCAATTTGTAGCCAAAAAACTGACATCTCACCTTCGATAGCAGCGCGACAGACCAGATGTGTGTAGGAGAAGTACAGAGGAGACTCCAGTTGGAAATAAGACTCAATCACTTTCCGGATTTTTTCACTGACATTGAAAAATAGATGAGCACTCTTTAGAGGAACGACACCCTCTTGCCCCAGCTGTGAAGTACAACAGCAATTTCATTTCATTCAAAATATAGAAAAAGCAAAAGAAAAATGAAAAAACTTAAGCAGCAAACAACTGCACTTGACTGAAGCAGAGCCATCATCTCTCACTTCACACAGTACACAATATTTCACCTCTGTAAATTGCAGTAAATCCAATCTGTGACCAAAGTATACTTTTAAGTGAGAATTTAGCAGCTGTCCGAATCATTCAATGAGCTGACCTTTAGAGCCTTGAGAACAGTGACCCCCTGGAACATCTCGCTGGAGGAGTGAGGTGAGGGCCTGCCCCTGTATCCATCCCCCTTCTGCGCTGCCGCCTGAAAGAGAACCGAAAAAATAAACAAATAAAAACCTGAAAAGAGGCTGACTCAGCAACCTGTTAAATGCAGATATACTGTATATCAAAAGATTCTCTTTAGGTCTAAATCATTCTAAAGAAAGAAAAAGAGTAATATAAAATTCAGTAAAATAAAGAAGAACTTCCAGAAACACCTCAGCGGGGTAGTAATGATGGGAAACTGCTCTGAGAACTGGGAGACTCACATTAGACAAACGGTGAAGTTCTCGACATTCATCATCTGAGATCACACCATCCATCAACACTCTCTGTGTGCCATTCAGCTCCTTGGAGGTCATGGTCACTTTGACGTCATCTATGAGGAGACTGCCATTAGTGGGAGACTCTGCTTGGCTGAGCAACTGTGGTCCTGAATGGGAATACAATGGCAGTTACTTTAAGTCCTCTGGTTATGCACTCAGATTGATTTCCAATTCCTTTATTCATTCAAGATGTATCTATTACAGATCACCAGAGCAAGGACACATGAAGGATTACTGAAAGAGCATTATTTATACCCAGTTTTAACCAACACAGTTTAACAGAGGAGATTAGGGCAGAGAGTTCTCTGAGATTAGGGCAGAGAGTTCTTTTGTTTAGATATGTTTATTTTCTTGTGTTTGTCAAGTGCAATATTTAGTGAAAATGACTCAAAATCTCAGTGACCGGGATAGTGGGAAATCATAACGATATTGAGAGCTAGACATTATTCTGTTGTTTGCCTCTTACCATCTCTCACATGTTTCACCATCTTGGCCAAATCTGATGACTCTTTATGCTTCTCCTCCACTAGGGTCTCAATCTCCTTCATCAAATTGCCAATCTCCTCTGTGATCCGTGCAGCTGTCTCTCGCTCTGCCCTGTTATCAACAGTGGAGAAAACAGCCTTAGTGCTGTAGAGTGTCTTTTGAGAAGTGTGTGTACGTGTGTGAGTGTGTGTGTGCGCGCGTGTGTGTGTGTGTGATAGAGAGAACATCTTAGTTTATATTACTTCTGTTTCTCCCTCAGTTTAAGGGGCATGACATCTGCAGGGGTCCATGAGTCCTACCATGGGATTAAGACAAGGATATGTTATAGATCAATACACATCTGTGAACACCGTGAACAATCACAGGAAAATAAGAGGAGCTGGATGTTGTAAATTGTTTACTTACTGGATCAACAAAGGTTATTCCAAATATTTCATAACCAAAGTAAAGCAGCTCTTTCTCAAGCAAGGACTTCTTGATGTGCTGCCTAACAACCTGAAAAGAGATTAAATGTTACACCAAAGAACCTGTCCACTGCACTCTGCCTGAAAAATAATATCACCTTGTATAAATTATGTGTTAAGAACGCTGTCATAAACTGGTAGAGCACATGAAACTGATGTGGTAACATGTTAATGGCTGATAAATCAATAAAACTACTTAAAATGTCCAATATTTCAAACGATACACATATTACCTTGCCTCATAGTTCAACCTCTCATGAAGTAAAAAAAAAAAAAAGCTGTTAAATAATGCTATGTGCAGAAAGCAATTAGGAAAAAACAAAAGCTAAAGAAAACAGAATATCATCTGGTGAGTGTTTGCTGCACCTCTCTAGCGGAGATGTCAGCAGCTTTATCCTCTCCAAGCACAACAGAGTAGTACGCTAAGTTCTGATTCATAGTCTCATCCTCGGGGTGGAACAACAGATAGGTTTTGGCACACTCGATAGCTTTCTCATATTGTTCAGCTGTAACAGAAATAAAGAGACAGACACTGAGTGAGAGAAAGAGAGAACATCAGAGACAGAGATAAATGACACAAAGAGGGAGCAGTAAAATGAATGAGGGTCAAAGCAGAAAATATATAGCTTATAATTTGCATGATTCTTTTTCTGGAAGGACACAGATCCCTAAAACACAAGATGTCACCACTGCTTTTCATTTAACTGTCACTGACTGAACAGCATGGAGTGATAACGCACTGTTGTAGTACGAAAACTGAAGGTAGTTGAAATGCGATGGTAGGAAGTCCTCAAAAGGCTTGTCTCTTCCAGCAGTGGATGCCAGCTCTACAGCACAGTTCTGCTTGCAGTTGAGCACATACAAGTAGTGATCTGTGATTAAGAAAAAAAACAGAGTGAATGAATACAACTTGCATAATGTATGATAGCAACTAGCAACTAGCTTGTTGACTTTTGTGTCCATCATTTTTTCTGCCTATCAACCAAATAAAAAAAGTCAGAGAAATAAAAAGTGAATGATGCAGTTATTCATTATCTATAAAGACATGAGAATAGAGAAGGTGTGGGTCTGACTGCTTGCCTGTAATAGCCTGGAATAAATCTGCA
Organism: Chanos chanos; assembly: GCF_902362185.1. NCBI lineage: Eukaryota > Metazoa > Chordata > Actinopteri > Gonorynchiformes > Chanidae > Chanos > Chanos chanos. The sequence continues at coordinate 33,239,227 of NC_044500.1, forward strand.
GTGTATTCCATGTAGTTGTAGCCATCGTAGTCATAGGCACCCTCACAGAGGACACGACACTCCTGGTCAGCAGCGAAGTACTCATTCACAGCCAGCTCAAAATGATCGATGGCAGGGCCAAACTCATCAGAGCTGTACAACCTCTTTCCCTCTAGGAACTCAGCCTAAAAAAAGAAAAAAAAGAAAAACACCCAGACAACAGGCCATCACTATGCAAGTCTATCACTACTCTATCAGCATGAGCCCTGCATAAAGTCAACAGATCTCAAATCCCATACATTGACAAAATCTGCTGAAGTACTGCCTGGTGAATTGTAACAAGATCCTAATCTTAACCCCTTTATTAATGTGTTTTATAAAGGTCATTTTCACGATATGAGACTTATGCAGTCACCCTTTGTGACTCTAATTGAAACTTTTAACTCACAAACATTCATCATACCATAAATGCAGGACAGTTGCAGAATCTAAAATAAATAAATCTTACATTAATCAGGGCTGTGTTATATGCCAATCTCAAACACAGAGATTATTATCTTACCATATGAGGTTTGGCCTCTAGGTCTTTGAAGTCTGTCTCTTGCACACCAGCCATCATCTTGTAGTACTCAAGGTTCTGCCTCATCTCCACATGGTCTGGGTTGGCAATGTAAAAGGTATTTGCTGCTGCTACAGCCTTGTCAAGTTTGTTAATCTATACAGTAGTAAGAAAACAATGTTCAATTTCTTTCATCATGCTGTCAATGTTATGAAAACTGTAGCAGGTCTAACAACGTTGATCCCAATAAAATCTGTGACTAGAATACGGGAAGAATACACAAATTATTTAGTTTTCAAGGGCTTAAACAGAAAAGCTTTTTGTATTTCATTTTTCTTTATTTCATTGTTGGTTAGACGTACACAGTTACGGCTGGTATAAAGATCTGTAGCCTGCGGTCTCAAAAATCCTGACGAGGCTCAAGCCTGTGCTTGACTCCACCTAAAGACGTGGCACGGCAATCTACACTTGGGGGTTGGGGAAGCGATGATCTGCCACTGCCACATCAAATCGAAATGGCCAATTATGTGACATAATAACATTTTTAATATCAGCAACTTTTTGCACAACTTCAATATATAATGTCTATATAGCTACATATTTTTATTTTCAACATGTAAACTTTGCCCAATACACATGTATAGTAGCGGACGCTACTTGCACTAAACTACAGTTGCTGGTAAAGCGGGTTTTACTGTATACCTCTTCGGTCCCGGTATATAAAATATTTCTCTAGAACACTACTTACTTTGAAGTATGCGACTTGCAAATAATTGTACGGAGTCCTTTTCTTAAACTCAAGGTCCATTTCCTCACTTATTTTGTAAAGTGTAGGTGGCCCCAGCTTCTCGCTTTCGCATGAACTCACACATGCAGCTCTTTTCAGGATTCTCTGAAAAAATCCTAAATCTTCAATGGAGCCAACGCCTGGAATAGGTATACCCAAGCCAGGTATTTGTTCTCCAAAAGTGGTCTGGTTGGCACAGTTCAGTCGACATTCCGTTCTAACTTTATGAACTGAACGCTTATTTCGCAGTGCTAGTTCCATATTAAGGATGACCGACATCCAGTCTTGCTTATAATAAGCTTCAACTGCATTGTCGAACAACAAATCATATGGCTCCAAAAAGGAGGTATCGCTCAGCTGAGTGTCTGTATTAGTCCCCTGGACACTACATAAGTAAAAAGTAAAAAGCAACAAGCTGATCCACATCTTGAAACTTCGGGCCTCTGCAGATCCCAATTCAGAAAACCCCATCCCGCAGTACCACATCCAACAGTATGAGGGCAACCAATGAGCTTAGTTAAGAGCTATGACTGAGAGACGGCGAACACCACTTGCGGGGCGGAGTTAACACGAGGTCGTTATCAGCGCCTGTGTCATTAGCTACTGGGATAAGAAGTAGATTCAAGATTCAGGATTCAAGTCTACGGCAAATTGGAATATTGGAATTCTTGTGCGAATCTCTCAGTCAAGTAATGAAGATAAAAACACAATAATAAAAGACATAATACAAAAGCACCCATAGTCAAGTGATGAAAATAACAATGTTCTAAAAGACATAACAGCAAAAAAAATAGTGCCCGTGGGGGGAGGGGGGAGGGTGTCAATCTACCATCACAGTGTTAGAGGAGCTTTGATTGGGGGCAGAGTATTTCACTCCAGCCGGAATGTCCTTTGCAAGCAGTTTGACAGCCACTGGGAAGAAACTGTTGTGGAGGCGCTTCCTGTTTGTTCTGACGCTCTCTGGTCGGTGGTAGCTTAACTGGTGTCTGGGGCTTCTCCACCGAAACAGAGAGTGTCCAGGGTGATGTGGGTCATTTTCAATGGCCTGCAGTTCGTTCCTGCAGCGGTGTGTGAACAGAGTGTTCATGGAGGCTACATAGAGTATGGATTGTATTGACCTTTTAAATCAACTGGTGTTTTTTCCAATCACATCCATATTTTTCTTTGAAGGTTGCATGCCTTCTGTTAGGGACAGGCATAGGGTCTCTATTGAAAAGCCCACTTTTACAAGTCTACAACCTAACACTCTCATTTTAGAAAACAGGCAGCCCTAGACACTTAATCACACCTGAAATGGCTTCACCTGTGCAACCTGTGTGGTTCAAATTCAGGCAACAAGGAAACACAAGTCAGGGGCTAACCGATGCACTCTTCATACTGTACAGGACAGAGGATGTGCGTAACTTTCTCTGAGCTAAGGGAGATGCTGAAGAGTGGCAAAACTGAAAATCTTTTCTACACACAGGCATCAGCTGCACTGACGTGGAAAAGTATTAGAGTACATGTCCCTCTTTCAGGGAAAGTAACAGTTTGTTCTAAGGACAGCCTACTCTCTTCTAGTCATCACTTCCCTCTCAGAAAGGGTGAGCAGAAGAACGTAGGGTAACACTCAAACAAACAACAATCTTGTGCACAGGGGAAATGTAATGATTCACTTTATTTAAAAGTCACATGGAGAGTAGGATAATAAGCCCATTTTGAATATAATCTCATGACCATTTCAATGGATATCAAACTGTTATGTTGAACTACTAGGCCTGTTTTAATGTAAAATCAGATTTTGACCTTGACAATGCAAGCAGCTTGAGATAGCGTGATTTTGATTTAATCATTGGAATTGTTGAACATGTCCATAAGATCTTAACGCACTGTTGTAAGCATTCTGGGGAACATTTTCGCAAACTCCGAAATCAAATTCAGTTATGCGTTGTTTGTAGCGGTATATAGAGGGGGGTTAGACAGAAAAAGCCAAAAGAGAAATTCATAATGACTAATTTATGGTGCAACACGCACTTTTCATGTTTCACCCTTTGACAGTAATATTCACAGTAATGCTGAAGAGTCTGTGGAATAGGCCTGACTCTTCAGGAGCATTTAAAACGATGTAACAGAATAAAGTATGGGATCACATAACAATCAAGTATTTACCTGAAGAACTATAATATTATGCAATGGGATTGTTATGTTCAATTGTAGCATGTTTGGTAATATCAACTTTGTAACAATTTCATAACATATCTCACGTTGCAACATTTTGACTGGGCATCAAACACATCTCACGTGCATTTAAGTTCAGGTGTTCGTGCGTAGATGCCTAAGCATATGTGTGTGCCTGTTCACTTCGTGGACATGATACATTTTCTTTGAGATGTTCAGCGTTCATTGCTCTGTACAATACTGCATAAACGTCTAAGTGCTCATGTATGTGATACTGGAAATATAATATAAAAGACCGTGGGATATTTGTACTCAGGCATACATACGGTCTCCTAACTGAGCGAAGGAGCGCATTAGGACCCCACAACACCGCCTCTTGCTCTGCCTATCAGTAACTTGTTACAAAACGCTCGTGAAACCATAACCTGAGAATTCTGAATACAGGTGCTCAGACAGTCTCTGGTGTCTAAGGCAAATCTTTACATTTTCCTCGCTGAATCTAACTAACCCACTGACAGAAGATGGACAAAACCGTCAGTCTACCAAGTCAACCGCACACGACTACAGGTAAATTACCTGTTCTTCACTGTTGATTAATAGCTACAATATTCGTTAGAGTTGGAATGTGTAGTGGCTGAATAGTTAACTTAAATCCAGTTGTCCATGTTTTTGGTTTGTATGAATGTACGATTTCTAGTGCTCTATTGTGTCATTAGTATCTGAGCTGTAGACCTAGCGTTAGCTTACTGAATCCCCTAAAAACCTGACATCTCTATAACTATAAAATGACGTTACCTGCTCAGTAACACGTGTGAATGATCTGACTACTAGCAAGCTATTTTTAACACCTCACTACTGCATTGCTATAACTTAATGCATTTTTCAATTCAGTCACATTTGCCAGAAGGTACTATGTAAGCTGTTTAGGCGACAGCATGCATGAAACGTCCACGGATCGCCAGAATCTGCTTACAGAGCATAAGTCACATGCCTTTAAACGTTTACTCTTGTCTCTCGTTTTCTCTGGTCTACGCTCACTCTTTGTCACGTGTCATTCGCTCCAAAATAAAAAAGAAACGAAAAAAAAGGAAACAAAACACGCACAAGCCCTTCAGTTAGATTACATGAAATACAGTTGTTGCCATTATAGTATGACGTACTCCTCTACTTATATGAATATTCTCCTGGTTATAGTAAGTCCCCACTCGCCACTCTATTATATGTGTAATTATTTATTTTGTAGTTAATCTGGTGGAATCCACCAGTAATCCCAGTGGTCTGCAGTTGGTAAGCACGTACCAAACTAATCGAATTGGTGATCCTATGGACCTTGTGGCACTGGCACAGCAAGTACAGAAGGTATTTTTCTCTCCCTCTTTCTTTTCCCGTAAACTTCTTATTGTTTCCCAGTGATAACTCTATGTTTTACTTTAAAATTACGTCGATTTTTCACATGTTTACCTTGTTTTTTGTTGTTGCTGTTGTTGTTTTTTATTCCAAGGGTGATGAATTTGTCAGAGCAAATGCCTGCAACAAACTGACTGTTATTGCTGATCAGATAAGGTACTTACAAGAGCAAGCAAGAAAGGTAAGGCCATAAAAATGATTAGACAGCTATAATATAATAAAATTAATTATGACTCTGAATGTTCATGATTGCTTTGCTCAATCTGATTTGACATGATCTTTCTGGTGTAAACAAAAGTCAAGGTTTATAAAGTCTACATATAAAATACTGCACGTTTTTTCTGCATTAGGTCTTAGAAGATGCAAAGAAAGATGCTGATCTCCATCATGCTGCCTGCAATGTTGTGAAAAAGCCAGGGAATATGTATTACTTGTATTTGCGTGAATCTGGACAGCGTTACTTCTCCATTGTGTCTCCTAAGGTAACTACAGCAGAATCATTTCTAAAATTTCCATTCCAAGTCTTTCATGATGTAAGGACTTATGACAAAAACAGCTGCGTTCAAAGTCTGCACGTGGCCTCGGGGGGCTTTCCATTTCTTGTGACAACAAAACCAGTTTGAGGTGGTGCTAACAGGACACAGTACCTGGATAGTACTCTGTGTGACTAGTTGCGAATGTAACTTGAACAGCAAAAAAAATTCACAACTCCTTGCAGTCACTTTGTAAAATCATTTCATTTTTCTAATTTTCAGGAGTGGGGTTCAAGCTGCCCACACAAATTTCTCGGTGCATACAAACTACAATATGATATGTCATGGACTCCATTTGAAGACGTTGAGAAGAGAGATGCTGAGATCGGTATTATGGAAAAACTGCTGAATCAGCAAGCTGCTTTACCGTCATGTACAGAGCCCAACTTTCAAGGGCTGACAAAGTGAAGGAGATCTGATTTATTGTTTTAACTGCTCATTTTAGAGGCCATATAGTCTTAATGAGTAATAATGGAAATTTACTCAAAATTAATCAGCCCGTGTCTTACTTATGTGAAATGTATGTGGAACACACTGCTTTTTTTTTTCATTTTAGTGGTAAAACACAAAATGAGCCAAAGAACTTTTCTGTATTTTCTGTTCAAAATACTTCTCTGACAGTTTTGGGGAAAATATAGGTCCAATAAGCAAGAATGTTTTAAAAGTACTTGATGGTTGGAATAATATCACAATTTGTATTTCACTCTTCTATTTGTCTGTATGAAATCTCCTTTGGCAATATGTACTGAGCTAACAGTACAACACATAGTGTTCGACCTCTGTTTTGTAGGTCACTGAGTACATGTACAGGATATTTTATCTATTTATCTCTCTCTATTCTCACTCTGCGTACCTACTTTAATTATTTTTAATGGTCTTTTACCACAGAACATGTGTCAGAACATATTTGAGATGTGTTTATAAACCTTTAATTTTTTTCTCTTATTTGTAATTAGTTATTGTAGACGTAAGTTCTGTTTATCCATGAAACAATGTCTATGCTTTTTGTCTCAACTGTATGGTAAACATTTTGAATGAAAGTGGATTAAAGTCTTTTCACAAAACTGTATTTTTTTGTATGAAACTTGATGCAAAAAACATGCCACAGGTCAGTAGAGAACACATTTTACTTTCAAAATTTATTTGACAATGAAATGACATGTAATCACCACCAAATGTTTCAGAATATGTATCCTGAAATACACGCTGCATTGTTGATTTCTTTTCTTCTCAACTTTGCAATTAAAATATACCTCAAGACAAAGCAAACTGCTTGGCACTAGACTGATCAGCAAATGCTTTGATAACTATATGCAGTCTAAGGGAAACAGCAAATACTCTGGCACTGTTAAGGAAGCAATGATTAAAAGTAAATAATCGTCTATTAAAATGTACATGACTTAATGTGCAGTACATCATACCCACTCATATGTGAGATGGTGTCATATTGGAGAGGGCTGTAATGTTTAGAAGGTAAGCATTCACATGTGGTAGCAGCTCCCAATTATCTGTTGCAATATTGACTTGAATCGAATCCTCAGCTTGTTCAATTTTAAGCAAAACATGAAACTTGGGTGGAAGAAAAAACAATACTTTGCATCCATTTTGTTCCAGCTGCTCTGAGATCAGGTAGCTTTCAAAATGTGACTTAATCAAGTCATTAAGGGAACTGTCTCCAATCTGGAAACAGAATAAGCTTGTAGCAGCGCAGTTAGATTCACCTGAGCTCATTGCGTTCCACAGATGGTCAAACACGTCCTGCTTAAGCACATGTGATGTGCCAGGGGGCAGAGGGAGTGGCAGAAACACTTCTGGGAATGAAACTGTGACATCAGGAAGCTGTGTGTGCCAAGAAAGCCCATCCTCAGTGGTAAACACAGCTCTAACATTTACAGTTGTGGGATATGGCAGTCTTGGCTTTAGCTTGAGGCAAACTTCAGGAGGTTTTCTATCTCTGAACAGGCAAGGAACGCATATGTCGCTCACCTCTGCATAATTGGAGTCTTTCAGGTCAAAGTGCAGGCAAATAGAGAAGATTCTGTCAAATAGAGAATCGTTTACTTCTGTATATGTCAGGATGTATTGCAGAGTGACCTCAGAAGCAAAACCAGGGGTGAGGAACTGCTCTTGATAAAATTCCAGGGCTCCCTGCTTCTCCACATCTTCTAACTTAGTTGCACTTGTTGTGGATTTCTGTGATTCTTGATTTTGAATTTTGACAAGCTGCAGAACAGGTTGATCAGTCTGGTGAATGGTCAGGCAGTTGGTGAGTCCATCACTTTCAGCCATGATTGCAGACAGCGACCTGATCTTGGCTTGGCCTCCATCTGCACCTTTGGCAAGGACCCCAGAGAGCTTTTCCCACGATAGGTTAGTAAGCAGGGTGTAATAGAATCTAGCATGGTCCTGAATGTCTGTGTCCTCATAGTGAGCTGACATGTACTGCAGTAAGTCAGCCAGCTCAATGAACACTTGGTTAAGGGTGGGATGCTTGAGTAAGTTTCGACACACGGCGAGGATAGCGTTGCCAACCTGCCAGCTACCCCTCTCACAAAGACTTGAGTTGAGAAGGACGTTGAGCAGGAAGTATAATGTATTCCTTTGGGGTATCTTGTTCTCCTTTGCCACTCTACCTAAAATTTTGAGGTGCCAGCTCAGATTCTGAAGTGTCAGTTGTGAGAGAGACACTTCCACAATAGACTTCTGCAAAGCTTTAAACAACTGGGACGCCCACACCGAATCTTCCAAGCTCTCCTGAATGCGATCAACAAGGTTAATCAGATGTGGAGCAAGGCAACAGTTCTTGGAGTACAGTTCACACACCTTACTGATCAGCTTCTCTGAATATTTCTCCATGTGATAGAAATGCATGAGAAAAATAAAGACAGCTTTGAATGATGTCACAGTCATTTCTCTGTTGCCATGATTGTCCACAATTTTGAGAAGAGCTATCACGTGATCAAACAGGTAGCCCAGTCCTTTACCCTCCTCTCCTTCATCTGCTTCCAAGTGTACCAGGCAGAGGAGGTTCAATCTGCAGAGCATTGTGTTACTGTCATTGAATACAGTTGGAAGGAGAGAGGCTGCAAGGCGAGGTGTGACAAGCACAGGTAAACATTCCTCTCCATGGCTAGATATGGGCCTGTTCTCTGGGAAGTGGAGGATACACCTCATGTAGAATAACTTCTCAGGAATGGTTAAGAGTGGATGTTGTGCCATGCCAACAAGTCGTTTCAGAAAGAAGTTCTCATCCTCTGCACTGAAGAGACTATCTGTGAACGCACCTTTCATGAACAGTGTCACATGGAGTAGCTCAACTTCTCCAGTTCCAAAAAGACGAAGCAGCTGAGACTTAAATATTGCGGGGGAGAGGGCAGGCACCATGGCAACTATCTCCACCAGTTCTCGAAGCAAGGAAGCCTGGGAGACTGGAGTCAGCAGGTATGACTCCTCTAACAGCAATGTCATTATGGACCTCAGTTCTTTACAGTCACCACCAGTTTGGAGCTGTGGTACCTGATTCATCAGGTTGAATGGAAACATTATAGATAATTGTGTGTCAATGCATTTCCATGCAAGTCCTTCATTTCCTGTGAGGAGATTCTTAAGATCTGTGTCAGCTACATCTTTTTGTTGAGCCAAGTGACGGATAGCATTTTTTAGCCCCAAGGTGAATAACAGGCAGTAAGACTGATGAAGAACTGTTGTCTCTTGTTGTTTAAACTGATACAGAGCCTCCAGCTTCTGTGAAAGCAGGCCAGGATAACAGGTTTCTATCTCCCTAAGGCAGTCACATGCTGTGGCCCTAACAGGGTAGTGCGCTGACCCTCCTCTGTGATCATTTGTGTCCTGAATTGTTTGGAACAGAAGATCCAAAAAGTCTTCAGCCACTTTTGCCTTACTGGTAAAGCAGGATGTGCATACCAACACATTAGTGATGGTCAGCATGAGATGGCATTTGAGAGAAACAGACTTTTGTGGAGCATGAGTTAAAATAGACATGAGATCCTGCACGGTCTCTTCACCAACTGAGACAGTAGGGCACAAAACATTCGGATGTTCCAGCAACACGGAAAGCAGAAGTATCTGACCAAGAAAATTAGAGGACAAATTAGTCTTACAGGTGCGCTACAATATTCAAACACCACTGAGATTTATCTAACGTATTACCAAACAGTAAATTTTCGGACCATATTTGACACATATGGTAAACATTAAAAAAACGGCCATTTACATAGTTTATAGTTGTGTGTATGTGTGTGTATGTGTATCGCTGATCCCACCTTCGTATTGTCGTTCGCTTTATCATCTCTTAGTTCGTGAAGAAGGTCAGTCAAAAAACTATCGGTAGTAGTGCAAGTCAAGAACTGAGACGGACTTTGTAAAAAATTGGACAGCCTTTGATTCCAGGAATTCGCCGTTGCCATCATCAAGGCAATATAGCGTTGTTGTGAAGAGTATTCGCTCGTGCTATAAAATTACAAGAAGTTGACTGGGCATGGCTGACCAAGCTTGTTTCGTTTGAAAAATTTTGAAAATTCCGGTTTGGGTATAGAGGCAAAGTCAAGTACATCTAACACATTACCGCGTTCCGTCTACTCACAGTAAAAAATACAATAAATACTCATGAATAAGACGAAGCACACATCTATTATACATACAGAGAGACGTTTTTCTGTCCATGTATTTGCTTCCCTCTGACATCATGTGGTCGAAAATGTCATATGACAATGTAAAAAAAAAAAGTCACGCTACCCACACATTTCAAAATAAAAATGTATACAGTGTAAACTAATTTTTGGTGTATTATCACACACGAACTATCCTATTTTTATATAGTTTTTGAGTCTTTAGGTACAGAAGCACATGACAGTGTTTTGTATACATGTAAAAGTAATTTTAAGGTTTAATACATGATATTGTTTTGGAGATGGCTTAGCTTTGTACTCTTATTTTGACAAAAATAAGTGACCTTATTTTTGCCGAACTGAAGTCAAGACTGCCATCTACTGACAGCCCGTATATTATGAAAATATAGGTCAAATTATTAAAGTCTTATTTGCCTGAATACAATTAATAATAATAATAATAATAATAATAATAATAATAATAATAATAATAATAATAATAAAAAACCACTCTGTGTCAAATGGGAAAAAGACATCATAGTTAAATAAATATATTAACTAATTAACCGCAAATTACAAAGAATGCGTTATGAGAGAGAAATTAGACGATATAACTACTATTGCAGGTTCAATCTTGTACAACTAAATTGTTGGAGGGAGAGACAGACACATTACTATTTTGCTTTAGTATGTATCTTTATCTATCTATCTATCTATCTATCTATCTATCTATCTATCTATCTATCTATCTATCTATCTATCTATCTATCTATCTATTATGTAGATAGATAGATAGATAGATAGATAGATAGATAGATAGATAGATAAATAACTAATGTTGAAAATCATAAGCTAGAAATGCAAAATGGACAAAGTTCAAGTTATTATAATAGATCACTTCTTCATATTTAGTTTAAGGTTACTTCTGAAGTCTTCATGCTACGCAAAGCATAACGTGCCCCTGTACACTTCACTTGGAAACCCCAAGCGCGGACCTGCCAACGCCCGGCGCAGAGAAACAAACAGAAAGGATACGGTAGGGAAAACCCAATTCAGAATTAATCATTATTTCGGCGCTTATAAGAAACTTAACCTACTGACTAGTTTTCTTCTTATGTGAGATGTTTAACAGTGATTTATGGTATTGTTGCCAGTTAGTTTTTGAATATAACTGTATCCGACAGTCACATCAATTTGAAAGCTAATTGAAAAGCTCGCTAGCTTGCTAACGGACACCGGTAAGAAAATATATATCGCTAGGAGTTAGCTAGCTGGCTAGCATACTGGTGTTTCATATATCTGTAAGCTAGTGGTTGAGCAGCTTACTAGCTTAGTACTCTTTTTTTCTTTTTTTTTTTTAGTGAAACAGTTCATTTGAAGTCCTGACTAGCGCTTGTTTCAGTGCCACGCTGACACTTGTCACAAGAAAATGCATGTAATTCAGCAATATTTGTAACTTATTGTTTAAAGAATTTTTGTATTTATTTTGCTCTATTTCTTTGACCCGTTGCACATTTCGTGCCATTGCATCTGAATCGAGATAACTCATTTGGCCTGTATAACTAGCTAACGATATCAGATAACGATAGCCGTTACTTGCCACGAATGATGAACGAAATATATGTTAGGTCTCTGAGATAAGCAATTTTTAGAGTCTTTTATTTCGCGTACCATCATGGATGGAGCTGTCGAACAGTCGTAAAGAGGATGTGCTAATGTCAAAGAATGTCTAACGAAGACAGAAGAGTGGCTGTCGCAAATTTATAGCATAATTCATACAATTTTGGCAAATTTGCTTGATCTGATGATTTGGCTAGCTAGTTACCATTGCTAAACTGAACCGTGAAAATGCTGGGTGGATTTTATTTTTGTGGTGATCGTGCTGGTTTCTCTTATGATCTGTTTTGCAGTTGGCTGTAGCTAAGTGTTGGTAAAGTCTAAAATTGTGTTTCATGTTTTATCTTTGCTTACGTCAGTTATTGTTTAGAATGTTATGCCTTTCCATAACAGTCCTCATCTGCTCGAAGCTCTTAACGTCAGTTGAAATTGATTTCATATGCTTGTGTCCCATATTGAAATTATGGTGAAATTAACTGAGGTTTGTGTCTCTTTGTTTTCGTACAACAATGTTTGACCATTACCATTAATTTCCACAGACCCACTCAAAAATTCCGTAAAAAAGTGGTTTCGTAGAGCAGGTAGCCTACTGGATATGAGAACATCCTCTATTAGTGCTGTCTGTTTTTCTTTTTATTGTGGTGAATGTTTCCACAGAATCCTTACGGGCTTTAATGCGCTTTGGTTATGGTAAGTTCTCTTTGGGTGTACATTTGAAACCACTACATCTGTGGAATCCTTGGAACCTTAACACTTTTTGTGTGCTTGGTTGTCAGGCTCTTCTGAGCCTTATTAAATGAAACATTTGCAGGAGTTATCCTTTTTCTTTCGGTGTTGCTTATCTTGGCCCTATGTTCTCCCCATGCTGAGTCCTGTATCATCACAGCAAGATGGCCTATGCTCACTGCTCATTTCACTCAAGTAATAAATCTCCCATAACACAGAACTCTCTCAGACGTCAGAGGTGTTTTGGTGAAAAGAGCATTGGCTACTGTTAGGCCTAATAGTCCATGCAGCATTTTATTGAAGGTTAGTTTGAGCGGGTGTATTTCAGATTGAATATTAGTAAGAAATCTGAATGTATTTTTATTCCACATAAATTAAATTGGCTGCTTTAAAGCCAATATTACCTGCAAGACAGGCTACATAGTTTCCATCTTGAGTGATCAGTGTATTGTGTGTAGGGAATTTTAGGCTTTATCTACTTAAGTGCAGTGGAGCTCCATCCACAAATCTACAAGTGAAATCTTAGGATATGTTTCCTGTGAGTTTAAATGCTGGCCATTTCCACAAAAGGGAATAGAGAGAATAATTGGGGAAATCCCAACCCCCGTGTTATTTCGTAAGCTTAATTTTCCTGTTGTCCCCGCTGCAGTCCAAGAGTCCATGCCTGTAGTTTTGCAGCTCAAAATCTGTAGAAATGGACATTATTTCAGCAGCATTTAAAATGTCCCTAATAACAGTGTTAATTTAATTGTGGAGAATCTGTGCCAATTTATGGTATCCTAGTTTCACCTACAGCTGGTGGAGATGGAAGTGAATGGTGGGGGCCAGTGGATGTACAGTAGGACTTGTCCATGGAATGTGTGGTTTTAAATTGTTTGTGGGTGGGGTTGCTGAAACAGAGAAATGAGGTCAGTCTGACTTCCGTCGATTGCTGAAGTGTGGAAGGAAACAGGCGGGCTCCACTCTGTCCCTTCCACGTCCTTCTCCATCTGTGGGCTCATTTTCTGCTGCTGCAGCTGCAGAGACCTGCAGAGGCTTAGTCGACACAGAGTCGTCACTGCAAGCAGCAGGACGGTTCGTTCAGGGAGTTGGGCTTTCTGCGTCTTTTCCCCTCTACACAGCAGAGCAGACATCTCAGACTGTCCCTGCTTTTACTTTTTTTTTACCAGTGGCATTTCTCCAGTGAAAGAAAGCCCTGTGTGTGCAGTAAGTGACTGACTGTACACTCCCCTCTGCAAGCTGTGCGTCTGCGATGCGGCTAAGTAGATGACGTTATGCTTTATGCTTCGGCTTAAAGCCGCAGTGACCCACAATCTGGACGGGGGAGGGGCAGCATGGTCAGGAAGGGAGGGGATGTAGTCTAGGGTCCTCTACTGGACTGTGATTGCACCTTTTTGAAAACTGTGCATTTTCTTGGACAGGAGCACAATACAGGACAAAAGGCCCAATGTAAACGTCATGAAGAAATAAGCTCATGTTTTCTATTGTCAGGTGATGTTTGATCCTCTAAACAGGTAAAGTGTACTCTGTGATTTATTAGGTCACAATGCAAGTGAGCATGATGGAGTGACTAATCTGTAAAGCAAATTTTGTTTTTTAAAGTGGTGCACTGGGTCTTGAACTGAGACTGTAAGCTGGTTTATTAGTGCTCAGCGGTAATTAGTCTGGTTAATTAGATGTACTAAAAGCCTCTCCTTGTGATCTACTGGTTTTGAAGATAAAGGTTCAGCGAAGCAGGCCCAGGGCTAGATTTAAAGGGCAGGCAATCAGAAAACTCTGTTGTCCGGTGGAAACTGTCCGGAAATGTGCCAGCCCACAGCGACACAAACGCTAAAACTGGCCTAGTTACAGAGAGAAATCCACTCCCTTTTCACTGGCTTTACATGGTGCATTTCTCTAGCCTTCTGTGTCATTACTTACACTGTGCTGCAAACTGACATTTAAAACTATTAGAACGGCCATTAGTTTTGTCTAGTTTTCTTTGGTCTGAAAGTAACCGTGAATTATATACTTTTGGATACCACTATCAGTGAGCCTTAACGGTTGAAAAAATTTAACCCCAGCAATTTGTAAATTGTAACATTCCAGTTGGTATACTTGTTAGATGATTTTCATGCATAGGTTAATTTTGGCATAGGCTAAGATCATTATTTAAGAGGATGCAGATTTAAGTGTAGTGTTTTTTGAAAGATAGATTCCTATACTTGTTTCTATAGACATTAATTACAAATGTTAGAGTACAGAAAATGAAACACAGCGCTCCATATGTAATTATTTTATCATTAAAGGGGATGGGTTTTGGAAACAGAATGATATATCTAATGAGTAGCCTTAAAATGCTGGCAGTGCTACAGAACACAAACCTGGGCTTGTGCTGAAACCCATTCTAGCAGTTTGGATCGGATCACTGGTACACATTACCCTAGCATAATGCAATAACGGGTTACTTTAGAAGTCAGTGACAGAGCAGAAATAACTACCGTTATAGTGATGGTGAAATGCAAGTTCTTTATCTCACCCAGCAAGAATTGCATCAGCACAGGGTGAAATCCCCAGACACATTTGTCCTATCCATCTTTCATCTTCTTGGCAGGATTAGTTTATCAAATACCACTGGGAGTGAAATCTATTTTTATGAAAAGTATATTTGACTTTTCCTGGACAGCAGCCTTTGTCTCTGGCAAATAGGTGCTTCAAAGAACAAAACTCAAAGAACTACCATATACCAAAAGCATGTCCCAACATTTTTGGATTTAAGACAAATTAGATAATACATTTCTGCATCTTATTTATTTATTTGTTTGTTTGTTTATTTTACATTGTATCTCAGAAGGGACTTAGTTGTACCCTAATAGTAGTATGTATTTGTCCTAGCTTTTTGTGTTCTTTGTGAGCAGTATAACAAGGGATGTAGACGGACAGAAGATGTTCTGTAATACAGTTAGCAGGCCATTATCAGGAGGACAGTGGCTATTTTCTATAGCTTGTTGTTCAGACACTGTTGTCACAGTCTCTGCTGACTCCATGCTCAGTGCCATTATAATTGTTGCACTTACCGAAAACTATATTAGTCGTGTTTTCTTCAGTATAGAAGTGGTTTACTTCTGGCTCTTGTTCTGAATTCAGGTATCCTTGTCCATCAGTCTTTTTGTATGTCTTTACTTGGCCAAAGGCAACCGAGTTGCTAAAAAGAATAGATACCTGATCATTTTGTTTTGAAATCTTCATACAGAGTTGCTGGTTGGTAATCAAAACCTGGTGGTCTGTTTGGAATTACCACAGCTTTTCCTAACAGCTTTGCAGATAAACTACCTAGTTTTTAATTAAATGCAGTATAAATGATAAAAAAGTATACATACTCATTTGCTCTGTGGAATAAACGCACAGCCCAGTGTAAAAATAGGCGTTTAAAAACTGAACTGATCGACCTCAGTTTTGGCTCGGCTAAGTCACTCCCAGCGGCACTGAGTGGAAACACTGGGTTTTGTTCAATGGAATGCCTGAGAGAAGGTCGGATACTCTAACCAGCTCACTGTTTCTTTTTCTCTCAGATCTTGAATGAGAACAGTGGATCCTAAGAAAGCACAGCTATGCAGACGATCAAGTGCGTTGTGGTTGGCGATGGTGCCGTTGGTAAAACCTGTCTTTTAATCTCCTACACGACTAACAAATTCCCGTCTGAATATGTACCAACGGTGAGTTCCATTCTGCTCTTTCATGCAATTTAGATTAAAGTAGCTGAGGAATTCTTGTTTTCCTCAAACCCACGGTTTTTCTGTAAGTAGGGTTGGCTTTTTTGCATCAAATTTGAATTGAAATGTTTATATTATATATGCATTTGTTCCAGGTCTTTGATAACTATGCAGTAACGGTTATGATCGGAGGAGAACCGTACACCCTCGGACTGTTCGATACCGCAGGTACACAACTAGTGCACTCTTATTACTAATTTCCTGTTGTCTCGTCTGTAGCTCTGAAAATCCATGATTTGATACGGACTGCAGATTCATATACGACCAGGGGCATGGATCTGTGTGTTGATTTAAAAAAAGAGGCACTTGTGATTGTGAAGTTCTAGAAATACACTCAGAGAGGTTTTCTAAGCATTCCAGGCATTCTTGTAGGAGTTTTGTTTTTTGTTTTTTTTGTTTTGTTTTGTTTTGTTTTTGTCGTACCCCCCGCCCCCCCTCCTCTTTTTTTTTTTTTTAAACTTGTGTACTTAGGGCTGTATCCTTGCATGTGTGTTGAGCTTTAAATGGCCATGTGCCTCTAGACAGCTGTGTCTGACTGTTCTCCACACCTCCATGCATATTAAAAAGGAGCTTCATTTTACATGTGTACTGCTGCTTTTGAGCTTTTTAATGAACGTTTCCATGTCCCCATTTACTCCTGTTTGAATGTGTCCACAGGTCAGGAAGATTACGATAGATTACGACCTTTGAGCTACCCTCAGACAGATGTCTTCTTAGTCTGTTTCTCCGTTGTTTCGCCCTCTTCATTTGAAAATGTCAAAGAAAAGGTGAGTGTGTCATCTTTATGTGGTATTATGCCATAAAACTACTAGATCAGTTCATTCACTAGTCTCTTTCTTTTGGAAGTGTTGGCTTGCATTGTAAGAGGGTTAAAGCCCAGGGTTTGTTTCTATCTGCATGATAGTGGGTACCTGAGATCACCCACCACTGTCCAAAGACCCCCTTCCTGCTGGTGGGGACGCAGATTGACCTGAGAGATGACCCCTCCACCATTGAGAAGCTTGCCAAGAATAAACAGAAGCCCATCACCCCAGAGACAGCCGAGAAGTTGGCCCGTGACCTGAAGGCAGTCAAATATGTGGAGTGCTCTGCTCTCACACAGGTGAGTGAAAGCTTTTTCACCATGTTTAACTACCTACGTAGCCTCTGCCATCATAGAGAGCAAGTGGAAAGAGCATAGCAATGAATGTTTTGAATCAGTTGCTTATAAATATTGAGGCTTGCTACTTTACCAGCAATATCCAAAACATCATTCAGTGAATTGTGCTTTTGCTGTTTGGTTCATTTTTATCGAACTACCCAACATTCACTGATATTGATATTGACCGAACATTCACTGATGTATGATATTCTTAATATTCACTGGGACAATTACTGACAGGTAAGTGTCTTCTGTGATGAAATGTACTTGTGCCATTGAATATCATACGTGAAAAACAAGAGTGTGGAAGCGAAAAAAACATTTGTTCAGAGGCTCAGAGACACAGATGGTTAATGGCATCCCATATGGTTGAGACACGAGGCGGTGTGTTATGCTATTGTAAATGCTTACTGCTAAGAAATGGCAAACATGGTCTCCCTTGTTCTTGCGTGTTGTCAAACCACATCTGAAGAATACAGAAAGATTAAATTGGCCTGATGGTTGAGTATTGCATGAGAGAGGTGTGCCTTTACTGATAATTTTGAATGATCCTTTGACAGATAGTTGTGAAGGTAAAAGACTTTCACACATGCATGGTCTTACAGTCTGTTGGCTTGTCTATGTAGTATTGAAGGAAAACATCCATAGCTATCCCTGTTCTGTAATCTGAGGATTCAGAAATGACTTCAGCTTTAGCCAGGTTTGATGATGAATGAATAAGAAGAGACTCATAAGATCTTGTTTGGATTTGCTTGTCTTTCACAGATACAGATAGTACAAACAAACCAGCTCTTTATAACCTCCCTATGCAGGTCATTTGAATATACAAAGCATGATGAGTCCAGTAGATATTGGCACCACTATGCAGGGAAAGTAAGCCAACCCTTAACTGTCTTTTGACAATATTTGATATATTAATTGAACATTAACGTGGTGGATTCATTCAGTGTTTTGAATTCTGTCTCAGGAGGCTGTGTTACAGTGAATTATCTTATGAAGTGTGATTTCAAAGGTTTGGGACAGCTGGAAGCAGTGTAGTAGCCCGTCATGTGTTACTTTTGTAGTGTAGTCTCCAAGTAATCTATTCTTTCTGCTTCTGTGCTTTCTCTCAGCCTCCTTTCTCCTCAAAATATGAAAAGCTGTAGCTCTCCAAACTGAACGATGCTTCCCTGTCTATATTCTGTGTAGCTAATGCCTAGATCTAAACTTCACCGCTCTCTGTGACCAGTGCACATGCCTCTCTCTAGCACAATGTTTCTTTCTCTTACTCTCTCATAATCTTTCTCTCTATCTGATCTCTTTGCTGAAGTTCTAACCTTAGTGCTATTTTCTCCCCTCCCCTCTGTCTTTGTAGAGAGGTCTGAAGAATGTATTTGATGAAGCTATCCTAGCTGCCCTTGAGCCTCCTGAAACGCAGCGAAAACGGAAGTGCTGTATATTCTAAAGTCTCTCTTTCTAAACCCCCTCTCTTCACCCTAATGTTTGCTGCTTCCTTTAGTTTACCTCCTATCTGAAAAAAAGAGAAGTTCCCGTACCACTCTACCAAGCTAGGCTGGCATTATATCAATGTTTCTTGCTTCATGATACTGAAGTGTTTCTGTGTGTGCCATTGATTTCTCTTCCTTCTCTATATTCTTTGTTTTCCTCACCACTGATGACTGACTCAGTCCCCATCACCACCACGGTCATGGTTTTGAGACCCTTTTGTTCTCCCCTTTTGGGATAACTTCATTTTTTTTTTGGAAGGATGGGAGGGGGGGGCACTCTTGATTCTTAACTAAGTTGGTGAGAAGACCATAATGCGATTTTGGTTTTGTATTGTTTTTTCACTTAAAACATTGGTATATACGTTTTCATATTAATGTTCATCTCTTTGCAAAGGGTGCTGTTTATTATTGCTTAATGTTCAGAGAGGGCACAGGGTCATGGTGAAGTGGTCCAGTTTTACGCAGCACTGCTGCCTTTACGATTGAAGGTCATGTTTGTTTTTGGGTTTTTTGGGTTTTTTTTTTTTTAATCTTCGTTCCTTATTTTGATGTATTATTTTGTACTGCAGCCATTGTATAATGGAGAATGAAATCTGATTACAGTTATGTATGGCAAATTGGGTGCCAATCATGTGCATACAGCGTCTTGGGAATTTCAAAAGCCTATTATAATATTGTGAAATGATTTGTGACATTAATAAAGGACAGCTGCAATTGCCATTATTTCTGTGTCTTTCTCTTCAATTGTGAGTTGGTCAGTTTGTTGCTCAGATGTATTTATATGTTGTTAAGATTTGTATAATATTCTCAGAAACTCACATGAAAAAGAATACATTTTTGTATTCAGTCTTACCAGAGCAGCTCTCTGAAAGGAACTCTCTTTTAGGGCATTTTTACTTTTTCTCAATATAAATTAATTGTAGCAAAATGGTCTAGAACCTCTTCCTAGTCGTGCAGTGTGGATTGTCTTCCTTGCACAACATCTAGTACAGTAGAGCTTTATTGTAGTGTGTGTGTGTGTGTGTGTGTGTGTGTGTGTGTGTGTGAGCACACGTGTCATATTGTGATTCTTCCTCACAAAAGGCCTTCAGACCGTTGTGCTTGGGGGCTATGTTCTTGAACAGT
Organism: Chanos chanos; assembly: GCF_902362185.1. Taxonomy (NCBI): domain Eukaryota; kingdom Metazoa; phylum Chordata; class Actinopteri; order Gonorynchiformes; family Chanidae; genus Chanos; species Chanos chanos. The sequence goes on from NC_044500.1 coordinate 33,259,125, forward strand.
GTCACATTTGTTAGTGCTTTCACTAGACCAGTGAGGCCGATGCCTACTTCTCTTAATCTTGGTCAGCACACAGAAAAGCTGCATTGTACTCGTTGTTTCTTGTATTAAACATCACTTGACTCATACTAAGACTGTTCCCTAAGCTGTTTAGCCAACAAACAATGATGACTGAAAAATGTCCTCTGAGCACGTTGTGAAAAAGGGACTTTGGTTTGAAAAAAAAAAAAAAAAAAGACTTCCAGATGAGTGCAGTCTGATGCTGTTTTATCATGGAAATTGTGTTTGTGCACATGTTTTCCTTTTGGTGTTTTTTTTTTTCCTCCCCCGTTGACTTCCTTTCACTTCACCAGTCCTTTTGTGTCTCTGAGCCTGTGTTCTCTTGCGCCCCCACTGTCTTGTTTTACACTCCTTTTAAGTGAGAGTGAACTCCTAGCATGTCAGAATCTGCCTGTGGACAACCTTAAGCATCATGAGCTATTTTCCAAAACTTGTACGCATTTAATTTGCATAGATGGATGATGGAAAGAAAAATGGCCATTACTTGCTTCTGCCTCTGTTTACTGTTTAACTGTTAATTGACTCTTTTTTTTTTTTTTTTAATGTCTATTCTAGTTTTTTGCTATATTGCCTTATTACTTTGCAAATCTGGCAAAGCACTGGCATCTTAGTCCTCTTTGCCTAGTCCACCATGTCATCTTGTTTTCTTTTTATCCATCACGTTCAGCTACTCAGCCATGTTTATCTTATTCCCTTAAGTGTTTCATATTCTCCCAGCCTTACTCCACTGAAGGCTGTGATGTATGTCTACTCATTATTTATTTATTTATTTATTTATTTGCCTGGGTCTTTTTTTTGTTTTGTTTTTTTTTATGTTAACCCATGTTGAGCATCCATCTCTCTGTCCTGCTTTGTGTTCACAGAAAGGCCTAAAGAATGTATTTGACGAGGCGATTTTGGCAGCCCTGGAGCCCCCTGAGCCCAAGAAGAAGCGTAAATGTGTGCTGTTATGAGCGCTCACTCTACCACCCCCCCCCCCTTTTTTCTCTCTCCTTCTCCCCCCTTCCTTGCTCTGCTAAGGCTGGTCAACAGCTTTATACTCTAAAAGCAATGTATACAAGAAATGAGTTTAAATTTTTTTTGCTCTGCAATAAGGGTTCAAAGATATTACCCTGCACACATAAAAAGAGGAGGGGAGAAGGTAAATATACCAGATTTTTTTTTTTTTCCCCTTTACTCCACCACACCCATCAGCAAAGCAGTCTAACACGCCTTTTCTAGTTTGGACCACAAGTGTCCAGTCTCAGTACTGCATGGTGAATTTTAGAAACGGGGCCTTGATCTTCTTCACTTAGGATCTAGGTTTCCATAGACACAAGCGTTTTAGAAACCCATAATGCAATCTGAAACGCTGTTTTTAGAATCCGTTAAAGGCATATCCAGGTTCTCTCATCAGATATGCTGTTGCTGTGCGGCTGTTGGTTAGTCATGTAGACGCATATTAAGATTTCCCGGGTAAACGGATTGAATGACCCGCAGTCTTTAAGAAAAACAAAAGTCCATTCATTTGACTGAATTATGACCCACCGTCGATAGATGAGCACATGAGTTTTCTCTCCTATCCTTTCTTTAACCGTAGGCCATCGCCTGAAGTGCTTGGAAGTTAGCTCCGTTTTTTTTTTTTGTTTGTTTGGTTTTTTTTTTTTTTTCTTTGCCAATGTATTCCCACATGATAAATGTTTGAGGAAATAGCCACGTAAATGAATCATTTGCAATGGGTATTTTTGGACTAGTTTGAAGAATTGGTCTGCTCATGCAGGGAACTTTATAACAGTGTTAGCAGAACAAGTGGTGTGTTCTAATGTGTTGCCAGGGACCATGGAAGCATATATCTGAAACTTGTTGTCATGCATGCTGATAAAAGGCCTCCTAGTCCCTGTGGTTAGGTTAACATAATTAATAATAATGTAAGCCGACGGATGTTGTAGGCTCCAGTTGTTTTTATCAATACTGTTTTGTTTTGTTTTTGTTGACACTTTTTTTTTTTTTTTTTAAATTTTGTACTGGTTTCTTTCACTCCTCTGCCCAGTTAGGGGCTGGATCCCTGTAACACTCAGATCCATCTGTAACTGTTTGTAGTAAACGCTACCCCCTCCAGATGTAAAACACTTGATCAAACCATGCTTGTGATATTGAACAGGTGGATCAAAGGTGATTTTATTTCCAGCCCAAGTCTTTATAACCTTTTTTTTTTTTTTTTTGTCTGTCTGTTTGTTTTGGTGTCAAACCAAATGCTATGTATGAAGTCTGTCCTTTGTACTGTATCAGCATTCTTTTAAAAAATGATTAAACTTATACCTTAATTGCCTTTACCCCGTGGTTCCTCCCTGTCTCGTCTAACATTACAGGAAAGTGTTTAGACTGCTTTTAATGTATGTTAATTAGGCAATGTTCAGTGAAGGCTCAGCTATCTCTCCTTACGCATATATTTATATGTGCCTGTCCAAGTGTCCTTTAAGGACAGCGATTGTTTAGGCAAACACTAGTGTGGTTTGTCAAGATTACTTTTACACACTTTGTGATGTATGACCTGAATGTTCCTTGGAATTTTCCTCAAGTCCCAAACTCCCCCTTCCCATGTCAACACTTTGACACTAGTACATTGATAGATAATAGTGAAGTAGTTCCACAAAGCAGATTTTAACCCCCCTCAGTGGCCAGAGGGTGAAAGCATGTGAGCTTGGACAGAATGGATTAGACAGAGAAGTTGTTAGGACACCTTTGTGCCAGCAGGAGATGCTCTATTATCGCAAATGTTCCACATGTTTGAGTGACTTGTGGAGCCCAGCGGTTTCACAAGGATCTGTCTGTTTTGTGTATGTAACACGTGGGTCAGAGATGAGAGGAGAACACAAAGCTGTTATACGTACACATGTATATTTCCACACTTTTCAGTAATGAATTATGCTCACAGAAATTTAAAGCTGCCCTCTGAGAATCCATTAATTTGATTTCAACTAGTATATCGAATAAGCATTGGTAGTATGTTGTACATATGGGTTCTAGCTCATTTTTATGAATTGCTTTGATATTTAATTGGACTGCCAGAGAGGAAATATGATTGACAAGTATGTATAACATGAACCATATTCCAAAAAATCCAGTATGTTCATTGCTTGTCTCAAACAAAAAGTTGAGCTCTTCAATAACATGGTATTTGGCTGTGATTGAAAACGGACGATTTAGTGCTAGATTAACATTCCTGCTCTGAGGTGCTGATGGATGACATGTTGTTAAGGGATGGATTGTATGTCAGCAACTCGCCTTGTTTTTCCGCACCGAACAAGAACCCGTATGTACGTCAGACTACGGAGATGCTTGTTAAAGGCAAATTCTTACAAATTCTTGCTTGGTAGTGTAGTGTAGTTGTTGTCTGTCAGCAACCACTTTGACCATGGAGCTACAGAAAACTATTAATGAGGACACCTGAGAATGGTGAGTTGTTTTTTTTATTTGACTGGTGAGGGTTGCCACCTGCAGGGGGAAAGGAGAGCTGGTTATCACACTACTCACCAGTCAGGCTGACAGCTTTACCGTGAAGGCCAGGTCCAGTGAACTCCTGCCAACATCCCCTTGCTGCTTTGTACTGACCAGCTGTACCATCATCACAATGTTATGCTAACACCCTCTGAATTCTGTAAAAATATGTCATATCCTTTCGCCGTACGTTCAGAACAGAGACATATGGAGTGGAACATGTTTGTGACCCGTGTTTTGCTTTTTTATTTTATGAGAAAACTAGTAAAACTTCGAAATAAATATTTTGGTCCGGTATGTCTTATTTCGCCCGCTCTAGGGCTTCGTTTCTGAAAAGACAAGAGGCCTGAGTTGTTTGGTATACCATTTCTTTTAGTGCTATACAGCTGTTTTTGTTCAGTGACTTTTCGATGTAGGTTTTTTTGTCTGGCGAACAGGTTACAAATGTTGATCCTGACTAGATCCGTGTCCAGAATCAGAAATAGTCTAGGACCTGTTGTTTGAGTTCCTCACGGATGTTTTTGGAACGTGGAAAAGTATTCAAAGGAAGGATTAATTGTCACTTGGGAGTCAGTGTAACAGATTGTTCACACCATCCATTGAGACTACTCCCCGCTCTCTCTAGTCCTAATTGGGAGAGCTGTATGGCTGACTCCGGTCCAAAGAAAACTCATCCCTGACATATGTTTCATTGCTCAGGACATGCTGAAGTTCTTGTAGAGAACAGTATGATGTCTCCCTCTGGATGGCATTCTTAAACATGCCTAAAGGTGCTGTTTTAAAGTATGTCTGTAGGGAGGCCCAATTAGGGCCAAAGGCTAAATATGCAGGACTAGAAGTATCAGCACAGGTTTGACAGGAGAAGAAACTGAAGGAGAAACACACTCCATCTCACTGGCTGATGGTGATGTCAACTGCACTCATAGATGTAGCAGATGTGAAGTCAGTACTGTGGAAGATAGAGTCCAGATAAGCTGGGGGAAATCTCAGACCCTGTGTGCCAGTCAAAGCTAAAACATGCATAGCACGTGTTGAAAGGCTAACCTGTGGACTGAGACAGGCATGTGAGATGAAATATTGTTGAGTCATAAATCAAAACCTTCATCTCTCTTTGCTGCACCTCCCCACCCACCCTTTGGCCATTTCGTTCCCATGGCAACAAGAAGTGCACGAACACAGAGCCGTGCATACCTACCGTGGCTATGTTGCAGGAACACGCAGAGTATCTTTATTTTGGTTCACCAAGGGCATCCACTTCACTGCTCATTTCTCTGTATCTCCCCATCTCTTGATCCACACTCTAAAAAAAACTTGACTTATTTTTAAAAGGCTTTGCTGAAATTAGACAGTGGCAGATGTGAAGTGAGTGACTTCCTCTTAATGGTGAAATTCAAATATACCGAGAACCAGAAGGTGGTCTGTAAGTGTATCAGGTGGGTAGAGCATCTGCAGAAACATGCAGTGCTTCAGCTGCCTGTCTGTATAAACCTCCATCTCTCTCGCTCAAGTCTTGACTCCATTCTGATCGAAACACAAATCTTGGAGAAATCTGGCTCCATTCGAATTCCGCCGCCTGCTGCTAATCTGGTTCCATTCTAATTCATGCCTGTGCGCTGTCTAGATGTCTCAGCATGTGATTTACTGTTGTGCTTTAAATTATCATTAAAACCAAGAGTGCGCTTTTCATCATAAGTCATATTCTGCGGATTATAATCGTAAAGAAGCAGACGCAGGACCAGGCCTGTTGCTCATTCTCTCGGTACATGGTGTCTGGCCAGAGAGAGAGAGAGAGAGAGAGAAAGAATGTTCAACAGCAGGGGGAAACCAACACAGCATTACCTCTGTCACTGCATCATCTCCTGTTATGACACGCTGATTCACTTGTGGCTCTCGGATACATGTGTAGCGTCCACGGGCCGTCTCCCTTGCCCTCCGCATCAGCATGCAGGTGGAAAACGACACAGGTGTGCAGTAAGCCCTATGTAACCCCACAGTAGCGAGGCCTATGTGTTGACAGCTTGTCCTGTTCGCTAAGCTGCTTCTGCTCACTGACTGTACATTCACAACATGGGCAGAAAACAACCATGTCCAAACTACCAGCATGGAAGATGGCGAATACAGGTGGGTTTAAGCTTCAAAATTAAAAAAAAAAAAAAAGTCAGCAAACTCGGTTTATAGATTCAATGAGTGGGCTATCCATTTTTGTTGTTTTATTCCTAATTGATGATCTCACAGCACCTGTGCTTTCTCTCGCTCTCTCTCTCTCCCTCTCTCTCTTTCTCTCTCTCTCTCTCTGCCCCCACTGTTAATGATCACAGAGCACAGATTTGGTTTGCTTGGAAAGTACCTCACCTCTCTGGATTTAGGAATTGCAACACATAGAAGATATGTGGTTACAGATTTAGATTCCTGACTGTTAAGGGGGGGGGGCATATATTGGGCAAGGAGGGCTTGTATATGAATTCTTGATGTATGAGCCAATGCAGCAGAATTTTTGTGGTCCTTACGACAACAATACAGCACATTTTGAGTTTGCCTCAGCAAACTGGGGGGGGGGGGGGGGGGGGGGGGGGCAGGGGGTATGGGACTCACCTCGACTTGAAACGTAACACATCATGAAACAGGCATTTGCCAAGCCACAGTCAATGGTATGTCTTCTAAAGAAAGGGAGCTTTTGTAATATTTGAGTAAGCCCAAGCTTTAACATTACCTCAAGATGTGCTATAGGACTGTTGCACATGAGACAGTGGGCAGAGGTGCGTCACTCATAGCAACTCACTGGATTCACCCTAAACAAACTCCAAAGCTACGGCTGACCTTCAGTGTTCACTTGTGTGCTGCGCTTGTGAAGAAATACCACACCAACACACCCCTGTGCACAAAACCACCAGATGGCTTATTGTGAATGAAAGGATTATAAATGACATTTACCATTGTTGAAAGCACGAGCTCTTCCTGAATCGCCTTTAGTAATGATGTTACCCCAAACACGTCTCTGGGGCATCTAAACGAAGCACAGTATCAAAAAGGCCCACAGAACAGAACATATAGGTCACTTACATCAATCCTCACTGCTCTCCTCTCTTCCTATTCCCCTTAAATCCAGTTTGATGCCTTGGTGGACAGATGCTAGAGTTACTTAAATGGTGATCTAATCGACAATGTGGTTTAAATGCCCTGCATAATCTGTGTCTTTCAGTGAGGGAGTTGGCAGCAACAGGAAAGGAGATACAGTATTTGTGGCACAGATGATTAATCGGTATCACCCTTGGTTCAAGAGAGGTTTAAGGTCTAGGGCAGCCACTTTGTTTGGGCCTCTCTTTTGTATTGCACAACTTGGTGCTTTGCAAGAGAAAAAATGAGGGCAGGAGATGGGGGGGGAAAGTATTGCAACTGTCATCACAAACAAGAAACATCTGTCTCATTTGTGTAACTTGTTTTCTTTTAATATGAGAAGTATGTTGGTGGAGATCTGCGAGTTTTGAAGCAGGCTTGGGAGGAGGAGAGAGGAGCACGTTTAGGACTCCTTATCCTTTTTTCTTTTGTGTTTCAGTCGAGGAATGATCCCTCCAGACCTGTAGCGGAGCTTAACCCTTCCTTCACATCCTCTCCTTCTCAGCCCAGGTGAATAAGCACAGCCGTCGGAGGAGGAGGATAAAAGATATCAGCCTACAAAACGTAACGTTCAGTTTCAACATTGCTCTGACAGTTACATGCTCCAGCACACGCCAAGCTGGTCGTCGTCAATCTGTTTGGCAGTTCGTGGGCAGTGGAAGATCATTTTATCTAGTTTATGGGGTCAAACATATTTTATTTTTTACTTCCTCACAGTTTATTTTCAAATAGCTGCGTTTGACAGCTGTATAACACACACGTCCCGATAAGTGGCATAACCAATTATTGACTTGCAATAAAATGGCCACAAAAAAAAATTGTTGCCAGGCAACCAGTTGTCATTTACATGCCTTGCCAAATCGGACGAATGTTTCACTACAGTCTCCAGAGACCAAAGTCATATTAAAAGTAGCTGAAAGGCTAAAGCCCCTGATCTTTAGACTCTTTATTGAATTGTAGGTTGATAATTATGTTATGTCCCAGAAAAAGCCTCTCCAAATATTAAATTACTGCAAGGTATTTCCATCAAAGAGGCGGTGACAGGGCCATTCTTTTGACAGTATTGTATTTCTCACACAGAGCTCTCCCTCTGGCTGATTACACATCGACTGACATACTGATGCATTTTTCCTGCGTTCATTTTTTAGTCAAGACCTTACTTTTATGATTATAGTTTTACAGCACATGTAATTTATGTGCGTCGTGTGTAATTTTCAGTCATGTCTCATACGATGATATGAGCAACAAAGTGGCAAAAAGCTGTCTAGTGTGGAAACAATGACGAATAAATAAATAAATAAATCAATGTAGCATGGGTCTGTCTCTCAAAATGAGAGTTCAGTCATCCGCACATAACAATGCTGGGAAAAAAAACAGTGGCATTTTAGGCCCCAATATCGCTACTTCCACAAACACAGGATGTGGGGGTATTATGTGGATTTGATCCTGACTTCTCCAGCCTGGGTCCATAGATATGCCCCCCATTTTAATTTTGCCGTGCACAATAACAGGCAACTGCCTCCATTTCAGACCTTCCCTCCCCCACCTTAATCTCAAGCATCATTGCGGCTTATTAGACACAGACTTTGGTACAACCAAACATCAAGAAGACCATAGCAAAGTTATAGAAACCATATGGCCTTTCTAGTTCATTGTTATTCAAAACATACATGGAACATCATGGATCCGTTAAATAAAACATAATTCTGATGCAATGAAATATGAGTTTTTTTACTGTTAACAAAACAAATAATGAGTGGAGCCCAAAGATAAGTTATTACACGTGGAACGTACATTTTACACTGGAAAGTGTCAGTTTGGCATGAAAGAGGCATGAGGGTGTAACTTACCTGATCCAGTGCCTTCTCCAACATTTACATTGTGGCAATACTGGGGAAGAGATAAAGCGTTGATTTAAATGTTGGTACTTTGATGGTGCGTTATGATACTGTGCTATTTTTTCCTCATTCAGAACTCCAGTGTGTTACTGTCTGCCTCCCATGTTCTCTATGGTTGTCATGTGATCAGAAAAGTGTAAGAGAAACGGTAGAGCTTTAAAAAGCAGTTGTGCACTGACAGAGCTGTGCTGACGTTCAATGGGAGAAAACCATCTTTGGCATTTGGGAGCTGCTGAGTTGCAGCACCAAACCACACGTACGTGTGGGGAACATCCCTCATTCCTACCATTATTCCACACATAGTTTCTATAAATATTTATTGTTCTTGGCATGATGGCATGGCTGGCTGGGTGCAGTCTAGACTGAGTTACCAGGCAGCTGTGTGCAGAGCCTGCTGGAGTGGTGCAGAGAGGTAATGGCTTTGTCCTGCTGGCAGTGCCCCCATAAACCAGCTCTATTACACGGTTAAGCAAGACTGGTTTCTATAGTGACTTGTTGAGCATCAGGTTGAAAACTTACATCATTGTTTAGACATATTCCCCATTTGTGCTGGCAACAAGCAGTAGGTTTTATTATGATCTTTATTCTTTTAAAATGGATCATTTTTGTCATTTTTCCAATTATAATTTGAAGACTTGAAAACATAGAGGTACTTTAGAGCAAGATGACTATTGTGATCATGTAAATTGTAATTGGGCGCTTCAAAAATTGGACCCAGCCATCGAGATATCCACAATAAAAAAAACACCACCATCTTCTACCTGCTACAAGAATAAGAGGTAAACACAACAAGATAAGGGTGGGTCATGAGCACGCTGAATAAAATTTCTGATGTGAACCATATGACACAGACACCAAACACAAAGAAATCCAGGACACTGTGCTGATGTTCTTCCATTCATAAGGCAATGGAGGAATTTTCTTTACAGACTGTAAAAAGAAATGTGACAAGAATGCTTGTCTTTGACACAGCATATATTTCCATTTAACATACATTCATATGCAATATAGTCTTCTTCAGTGGATAGGTCTTTACAGATCTATGTTTCTTTAGAAGCATACTGGATAGCATTTTACTATAGAGAAGCGTGGAATTATGGTAGTTGTAACATATTCGTCATAAATAATTCAGTCACTCCTCCTCGGGTTAATGGAGCAGGGAATGCTTGGGGATGCATTTGTTTTTGGTATGTGCGTCTGGAGAGGAAAAGTGCTCGAGTCATTGTGCACAGTATCCATGGTCCAACCACCCCAAGCTGACCTCCTGGGAAACATCACTTGTTTGGCGCAATTTTTGAACATGGTTACAGCTCAGCACAAATGAAATACTTGCTGACAGTCTGTCTATGTCAAAACAGGTAAATGAATTAGTGTATACAACTCACATTAGTGCTTCACTTTTGCAGATGGTCCGACATTTTATCTATCAGTTTGTGAGCTCTTTACTACGACAAACCTCAGGGGAAAAAAAAAAACAAGACACTATCAAATTTCTGTCATATCTTTTTGGAGCTGGTTTGATTCCCTATGGAAGAAGAGGAATGAATACTTTAATACTTGTTTTTGGAAGACCAATGCTGTGTATTATTTGTGAGTGATTTTTAAAGTCAAGCAGCATAATGGCTGTACAGGAACAAATTGTCACATACACCTAAAATCATAATTTTGTTCCAAAAAGGAAAAAAAAATGTACACCTGGACCGCATCTCAAGATGTTTTTTTTTTTTTTTTTTTTTTTTAATCTCTGTAAATCCGTTAGGTATTCCCTTGACGTGTCTAACTCCAGATGAGTCCCTAAAGCAGCATCAACAATGGAAGGAGAATTAGAGCCAGTGGCCCTGGCATGACTCCTATTCCTCAGCCCATGTGCCCCTTAACCCCGCCCCCACCCCGATTAAATGTCCATTAGCTCCTCCTCTGCACCTATCTCCTCCACCCCCTGGAGAATGTCACATTAGAATTCTCTCTCTACTAGATTCAAATAAGTTAAAAAAATTACAAAAATAAGAGAGCATCCATATTTAAAAATAAAACAATACAAACAGAGAGCGAGGAGATAGAGAAAGAGAGTGTGTGAGAGAATGAAGCTCTCTAATGGGACATTAAATTAGAAAACCTATATTTGCTTGTAGATTTTAATGTGTCCCGTGCAGATAGGTTCCTCTGTCATTATTATACAATGACTGGGAATGTCTTTGTCTTTCTTCCCTTTTTATTGAATATGTATATCTGCTTTCCCTGGGCCGGTAGGGACGGGGATGGTGAGGGGGGGTAGGGAGTCATTCCATAAAGTCCTTTTGGTGAATGGGTGATGGGTGGATCACCGACACGTGTGCATCTCTACCATCTTGCGGCACTGTTTGCACTTGACGTAGCAGCACCAGTGAAACTTGCAGCTGCAGCGGTCCACCACCTCCACCTCCTCCGTGTGGAAGCCTCGGCCGCAGCACATCAGCTCGCAGCCGTCGATGGCTTTCGACGTCTTGTTGCAGTAGCGGCCTGCTGTTCCCAGCATCCCCGGTGTCCTGGGGTCGTAGTCGCAGAAGTCTGGGCTGGGGTCCAGGTAAACCAGGTCCTCATCCGTGTGTGGCTTGAACTGCGAGTTTCTTGGAACAAGCACTTTGGTCGTGCCCACTTTGCGCTGCTCTACCTCTGTGGCGCCGTCAAATTTCTCCTTGATGACGTTGCCCACTTTGCGGAAGGGTGGCATGGCCTTCCAACAGGTCTTCACCTCACAGGAACCCGATACCCCGTGGCATTTACACTCTACTCGCATGTGGTTTAGGATGGCCTGAGGGCGAGGGAAAAAAGATCTTAGAAAGTTTGATCACTATATTCAGGCAGGTGTGGGCTTTTGTGACATCCAGTCTAAATGTGGATTGTTCTGCATACAGAGGAGACTTTCTTACCTTTCTTCCTGCTTCATTGTTATGGAGGTTCATCAGGGCCCTGCTGGAGGACTGTCCTTTGCTTCTCTCTCGGACATCCACAAAGGACTGGGAAAACGCCACTCCATATGCTATATTGTCAGAACAGCCTGACCACTGGAATCCTATAAAGAAAAAAAAAAGAAAAAAGTCATGTGAATGAGAGAGCGGTTTGAAAGATAGGAATAAGTGCACTTAGCTTGCAGTTTCCTTATGTTGCTATGTTGCCACTGAGAACAAACAAGGGCACTAAAGTGATTTTCCAGCATCTACCACTAGGCTGTTACTGTAGTATTTACAACGCTGTCCTACCCTCTGGGCTAACCCCATGCACATTCCGATCGCAGCCACACTTTTCCAGTTCCCCACTACTGCAGGCCCTGGTCACAGCAAAGGCTACACTGGCAGCAGAGATGGCATACACAAAGGCTGCTTCTCTTGTGCCTGTCATTAAAGAAAGAAAAAAAAAAAAACAATATTAGATAAGAAAGCTCCTTAATGGCAGTGACCTCCAGCCCAGACATCAAGGCAAGCGGCAGTATCTTACCCTGTGTAACTACTTTGCCAAAGACCGGTACCGTCTCCAGCGTGGAACAGTTCCATCGGCGGTTGCGGAACTGAAACTGGCACTCGTCAATGGCAAGCTGAGCACCGCGGCGAACAGCATCCATCACCTCCACGTTCCTCTTACAGATCTGCACCTGTCTCTGGATCAGACCTCGCAGCTTCTCACACGTCTCCTCATCTGAGATACTGCCCAAAGATGACAGCTTTGCCAGATACCTGAAAAAACACAGACAGTTACTGTCACTGAGGTCACATACGCACTCGTATTCACAATCCTCTCAAAGATACAAATTCATCTGTCAGAACTATGCACATAAAACCGTATTTATGCACATGAGCTAACTAAGAGTTAGAACCCCCGGTGACCAGAGCAAAATATGTCCTGACACTGAATTAGCAGTATGATAATCCCTTTTAAAGTGAGTTTCATGATACGGCTAGTAGTAATGCCTGAGAGAAGAAAAAATTGACAAAGACAACGTAGAGCAAGACCAGGTTTTGGTGGGGGGGGGGGGGGGGCTTAAATGTTTACATAGGTACATAGGATTTGAAGTTTTGTTTCAATCTGCTCAATAGTTATATTGGAGACACAGCACCCTAGCGATAATGCTGTACCAAGAAAGGAAAATTCCAGCAATACAAATTCATTCAAGTAAGACAAAGACACAAACTGCCAAAATAGGAGGAGAGAGAAAGACAAACACTTTGTGGTCACTAAAGATCAACCAAGTGTATGAAATAATTAATCAACTAAAGCACATTTCCCATCAACAGTCTGTCTTAGAGTTCAGTAACCCTTCTTAAGCAGTCTGTTTGCTTAACATGCAAGAAATCACAAACTGCATAAATATAAACAGCCAGGCATTCCCGCGATGTTCTTGGAAGGTTCTAGTGGCCATGCGAGGTCGGAGATGTTGAGGAGAGGGGATTGAGATTATCTTCCACCCCTCACTTCTAGGGCAGAGGGGTCAGACAGCTACTCTGACAGGGCAGAGTGAGAGATGGCTCAGGCCCTTTCAGTTCCATACTCTCTTTACGGCACCTTATAAAAATAGGCCATTTCAGGAGCCCATCAGAAACACACATGCAAGTCTCTGGCAGAGACCAGATTGTTCTAAGAGTGTTAATGGGCTTAAAGAAGAGCCGTTGGCAGTCTGAAAACAGAGTTTTAGGACTTTTCATCCTCCTTTAAGCTTGGTAAAGATAAAAGGCACAGTGGATTAATGGCTGGACTGCTGCATTAGAGGATTGCATGCAGGCACTGTTTTTGAGGGAGGTCACAAATGTGGGTGGTAGGTGCCTGGGCAATGTCTATTGCTATTCCCCTACTGTCTAGTTTCTGTGGCATGTAATGGTTTGGGGGGGATTTGTGGGAACTGAAGGGGTGTGTGTGTGTGTGTGTGTGTGTGTTGGTTGGTGGAGGACCACCACTGCTTTGTCTCACAAGGGAGAGTTTGCTAATATTTTCAGATTCGATGCAAAATGGCTAACAGTTTAGTATCCCTCCTAACAGGATATTTTTTGAAAGCATTTGATTTTGATTTAGTTTGCTTCAAAACTGCACAAAAATAACATAAATAGTTTTCTAATGAAAACTTTTGTTGAGAGCCAGCCTCATTCCACGAATCAAATTGGAAGATCATGTACACGTTGTCTCCTTTCTATTGCACTAAACATTATTTGCAAGAAAAAAAAGTACATTAAAATAAAAGAGGAATATTTTAGTTCAAAGAAATACATAAGAAAACAGTAAAATTAGCATATTAATTACAAAAATAATATATTGAACATAGACATAGTAACATAATGAGTTTGACCGGATGTTAGTGTTGTCAGATTTTTTGCGAGAATCCCCTCTGAAAGCTGAACTTCTGAATGAGGAAAACCCTGGCAAGTATAGTCACTTCAGCAATATAAATGTTACTGGGTTTTTTTTCTCAATAATTTTTCAAAACACACTCTATTTTACATACATCAGCATATACACCAACTTAAACAAACATATGAACAGCAAATAATATCTAAAGTTAGACTACGCTGCACCATTTCCGTGTCAGCATTATCCACCTTAACGCATGTGTACCATGGGAGAGCTCTCCTGAGTTAAAAACAGCACATCAAAACCTATGAGTTTGTCAGTGCCCTATCCCACTCCTCACTGCTGTTGACAAGGCTTTATTTTGTGGGCCAGCTCTGAAGCAGATATCGTGCGCACACACACACCGCCTTGTCCCTGGGATGGTCATCTCACCACTCAACGACCTCGATAACATCATCCTCGTTCCACTCATCCACATCCTCCCATCTCAAAAGCAGGACGATGACATCATTCATAGGACGCACTCAAGTGTTTTGTTTCTTATCCTTCATAACACGATAAATGTTCCGTGAATAATATATTACATCATTTTGTAAGGATACATAAAGCAACTTATTTCTAAGATGTTTTTGTATATGGGCCTGCAAAGGTACTGTGGTGTACAAGCTGCCCCAGATTTTCTTTTTTTTCTCTTTTTTACAAATTTGCAACATTTCTAGATATACAGGAGTGTGTTACAAGACACTGAATTGAGTGTATCATCAATGAAATCCAAAGGCAATGTTACACAACCTTGATAAATATTTATTATTTGAGACCCAATTCCAAAGATGGAAAATTAAAACAATAGAAGAAAAATAAAGTGACGAACTTCATTTCTCAGAAAATGTAATAGACACAAAGTCTGAGTCTCCAGCAGTGAGGGATGAACTCAAAATGGTCTATGAGGTCACTCTGCACTTTTTCCTCCGAATTAACAAAACCAGGTGCTGATATGGTACCAAGAGATAAAAAAAAAAGAAAGAAAAGAAAGAAGAAAAACAAAACAGTATAAAAGATAAACTACATAGAGGAGAATGTTGTTTTGTTTTCTAAAACAGTTAGTGTGGGAAAAATTGGTCTAGACCTTGAGGGAGTGTGGGTAATCTTGTTTTCAGTCTCTCTCTCTCTTTCTCTTCCTCTCACTCTCTCCCAGTAGCGCGTTCCTCCACCTTTAAAACTAGGGTTAGCAAAATAACAAGAGGAGACTGTGGGATTCAGACGCCCACAGAGTGCAGAAGCTGTCTACTCCGACCTTTCTGGGAGGTTTTCTTGGACCATTCCACCTGGGGCATGGTGCCTGTTGCCTCTACACCATGTTTGTGTAAAATTACACAGGCCTGGTCTCCAAGCACCAGCGGCTCCACATGGCTTAGACCAGCAGCACCTAGCACGCAAGCAGACAGGGGCAGCGGCACAATACAAGCCATGGTGATAGGGAGAGAGAGATAGAGAGAGAGAGAGATAGAGAGAGAGAGAGAAAGAGAGAGAGCAACAGATGGACACTCATAACACTCGTTCCCCGTGTCAATCTACACACCTCTCGGTTCTATCACAGAGTCAACGAACCATGGGTCGGAAAAAAAAAAGTCCCCCGCATATTCACATTGGAGCCACAGATGAGAATTAAAGAGTAACATTTTGTACTGTTTTAACAAATTTTAATTGAATCACTACCTTTATTTAATCGTCAAACTAGCACTGTTTACATTTCCCGTCTTGGGAAAATACTGGGAGTAAATAGATAAAGGTAAATAGCAGACTTGTAGGAGCTGCTTATTGCAAATAAATAGGTTTGTGCTTGCTGAGAGTAAGCACCATGATGTCTGTGTTTGTGACAATATTTGATATTTACATATTTGTCAGCTCTGCGCCACCGTGGCCTCATGTCTGCGTATTGAAAGACATGTTTGGTTAAAGTCCTTTTAGGGCTGAATGGAAGACTTTCAAGGGAATTTAAAGGATTCATTTTACACCTCCGCATCTCAGCTAATCTCATCGTTTTCTTTATAGACAAAATCAAAACACTGACATCACGGCTGACTCCATTAGTGTGAGAAGATTAAACATGAACTTTCACAAGCAGTCTTGCATTTATCTCAACGATGTGGAAGGAGCCGTACCCTTTGCTTTCTCCTTCACCAGTTCAGGTATCTTTGGCTTTAGCGCACATGCATAAATTTCTGAATTGTAAAGCTAATATTGTCCTTCTTGGACTCAGTCTACCGGCTGTGAATCAGTGGTATTAATCTGACATATTCAAAGCCACCGTGATCCACCCAGACTCTGAGAGATGATTTTTTTATTCTGTCAGAGGGAACAGCAGTATGGCAAGTGGATAATCTATTGCCTTATGGAGGTCTCATGTAAACACAACACTGACATGGTACACATCACTAAATGTAACAATATCATGGGCTGAATCTATTCAGTTGTTGACCATGACAAAGAGCTCTCTTAAACTCTAGAGGGCAGTGTTATCTTTATTTCTCCTCGCATAAAAATAAGCTATATTTGAGACATCCATTTTGCTCTTAAGAGACACCCTTCCACTGAAAACTGAAAACAAATGATGATGTTAAATCACTCAGTGAAACAACATCTGACATCTAAATATCTGACTGCCATAAAATAAATAAATAAATAAATAAATATTTTGATAAATGTCACACTTTCTCTGTGCTGATAAGCACTGACATGCGATACATCTAAGTTCACATGTGATTGTATTGGTTATTCTTTATTATATAATCAAAAGAAAGGATCAAAATTCAAAATAAAAGAATATTGTCCTAAATTCTGGACTTTAAAAAACAGCAGCAGTATTTGCATTCTCTATGAGGCAAAGAAAAACAAAGAAAAACAAAGGTTGCACAACACCGAATCCCCGCTATTCCTAATGTAGACAGACCTTTAGTTGCAAAGAACACTGAAGATGAGTGGAGTGTTGAGGTGAAATGGGAACTCCTCAATTTACATCTCCTTAGACAAACTACACAAGGGAAAATAAACTCAAAATAACTTCAAATCAGCCAAAATTTGGCCTTGTTTTGCTTTGATGACCACTTACGCAGTTTCGACAAAGATTATTCAGACCTACGATTGCTGTAGCTGTGTAGATGTCTTACTGTGGAGGAAAAAAAAAGGAAATTGTAAACCATTAAAAACTTCTTAATAGCTGAGATACATCAATCTTTCTCCACTGTTTTTACTTTCCTTGTCTCCTATTACATCTAAGTGGTAAAGAGGGATTGGGAGATGGCAGAAAAAACAGAGGCCTCGTGCAAGAGAGTGAACACAAGGGGGACAATTAACACAATTACTTATACTGGCGGGATGGGGTCTCTATAGGGTTTATTTGGAGCGCTGGCAGCTGTTTTATTTTTAGGGGAAATTAACTCGAGCAAAGCCAGGCGCTTAGAAGCCACCAGGCAGCACATAAAAATAACGTGAAGAGTGGAAAAGCAGTAATAAAAGACTATAAAATTAGTCTCCCTCTGGTGTTTTAATCTGGTGGTCTCACTAGTGTGGATGACTACTCCACTGAAAGAGCTTAAAGAAACAAAAGAGATGTTAGGTTATTGGAGGAATGGTAGGTGTCATGATTTGAAGATCTCTTGAAGGCAAATCAGTTTCGGTAGGGTACAGAGAACAACAATACATTCTCTCTCTCTCTCTCTCTCTCTCTCTCTCTCTCTCCCTCTGATGGTGTGTGTATGTTTCTCCCTGGCTGGCTCATTAACCCTCTATCTTTAACAAGTTTGTCTTTTGCAGTTGCCTGATTCAGAGGATAAAAATCCTTACTTGACCAAATTAGAAAGAAACACATTAGCGGCCGCCATGGGGGTCCAGAATAGGCTGCTGAAAGACCGAGGCTATGTGACAACACAGCTTTTACAACTTCATTGAGCTGTTGTCACCAGTGTTATTTGTGTTAACAGTGCTAGGCGCCAGGCGCATTTCACATTAGGACCTTCTATCTTCTCGCATTGCTCATCAGCTGCCTACTATTTATTGACTACGCATTACAGATGGCTAAACCATCTCTCTTTCCAGCACACTCAGAACGTGATATGTTGTCATTCTCTCTAAGACAACATTAGATTTGGTGGTGAGGGCGAAAGCCTCTGTCTTTAAGAGACAAATTCAAAGTAGAGTTAAAATTTCATTGTCAAAATTGCACTTATGTCTTTTATGTCACAAGTAAAAATCAACAGTTCAATATATATCGGCAAAAGACTATTGAAGGAAACAATTCTCATTTAGTATTTTTAAATTAGATATTCATAAATGTAACAACAAATTCTTTTCTTTTTCTCTTTTTTTTCCCTTTCTTTCTTTCTTTCTTTCTTTCTTTCTTTTTTTTTGCTGTTTCAGGTCTCTCAAGTGAACACTTAAATGTATAAAAATGAATTGATTCAATATATCTAACTGATTTAAGACATGTAACCTATATGACAGTGTTGTGTCTGGATCTTGGCATCTGAACATGTCATAGGAACTGTCTACACAAGCATATGAATACTTTATCATCCACAATTGATCGGATTTACAATTGCCTTGTGTCCCCATCATAGCCTAATGTAAAATGTTTCTTAGTGTTTATATTTAGAGAGTAATGCATAACTTTGGTGGGGATTTACACCAGTAATATGATACCTGATAGAAGTCTTTATAAAATTCTTGGAAATTATAAGCACCTCAGACCCACAGTTCTATTTCAAAACATTCTGCACCTTGTAAGATTTCATCAAAGAATAGAACGCACTAGGCTACCATTAATTCTGTGAAACCATAGACTTGTGTATTAAAAATGTCAGTAACATACTATAATCATTTAGAGTAAATTAATTCAACCAACAAAAAAAATCCTCAGATATTTGGGGGTGAACAATATGTGTCCACTTTGATTTTTTTTCCACTTTTCATTTCCCCCTCAATGTGTTTCTTTCGTCGCTTGTCTTCGCGGTAAACCCGTTACAGCAACATTCTTTACTGATAACTGCCAAACGATTTAAAACATATCCCCACGCGCACGCAGAAACCAGCTGCTCAGTGAGGTTATGAGAGGCGTGCAGGTGCAGCAGAAAGTACTTGGTCACAGCGATGAGTATGAAGTGGAGGTGATGATGGACAAACGCATGAACAATACCGCCCAAATCTCAAAATGAAAAGGTTTTGGCAACACCACAAAGCGACTGATAATAGTCGTTGAGTTAGAAGAGTGGTAAAGACTTGTGTAAAGCAGGCTGCACTCCAGTTCTCGGTCTGTGGCCTTAAAAAAGACCGTGAGTACGAATCGTTTGGATAAATAAACAACTCTTTTATTTTCCCCAACGATACGCCATACAGTTTGAATACGCTACATCTAAAATAGATCAAGTTAAATTAAAAACTGCAAATAAAACCCCCATCATAATCAACCACTGAAACTTAACTACACCTAAATTACAAGAAGGATTTCATCGTACATGCTGTGCGATTTGATTTGCCACCAACTCTTGCACATCAATAATCTGTACACTAAAATATCAAAAACCCTGTTACTGTTGAGATAGCAAAGATAATTGCTGTTGCGCTTTGTTAAAGTGACAAAAACAAGTAGTTACATAATGACAAGGGATAGGTAACGCACTGTTTCTTGATACCTTCACTAAGTACCTATGGTGATATGATACAAGCTGTGTGAGCGGCAATAGCTGTAAATCCATTCATTTCTTAATTTAATCTAAATAAAAACACAAATAAAATATCCCAAACAAAAAAAAATTACAAAAAGGGTATAATTCCGTGTGTATGAATAGTTAAGGGACTAATGTTGAGCGGGACATTACCCTGCTGTAGGAGACAGACCCATGTGATCGATTAAGGTAGATTATTTGACATCGGTGATATAAATAAACTGTGCTTCAGACACACAATTAAACGACATTATGAAATGCGATTATCATTATGAAGGTCTACGAGCAGAACAGAACATACACACATATTATGACGGAATAACATTATTTTGTCTCTAATTCCATTTGACAAAGCAGCTCGTGCGCGCATCGCTTCTTCCTCTTTGCTAAGGCGTTCGGTGATGATTTCGTGATGAAAATGCCAGATTTCAGTATGGTTGGCAGAAAAAGTCTGTGATTTAAACCATTCCAACAACACATTTGCTTATTATTTATTTATCAATATAGTGGCGGACAAAACTTAATACAAACAGGTTCATCAGGAAACGTGCATGTAAATCAATCAGATATTCAAGTGGAACATGAAAAATTTCCTGCAACGAAAACACTTGCCTAGATTATAAATAAAGTCTATGCACGAATCGGAAACATTTTTTTATTATTGATATTGAGGATTTTCTGAATTAAACTACTACAGTTGTTCAGTAGTTTGATTCATACATTCATACTTAGTCTACATGTTTTAGAATAGCCTCTTGTATTTCTCTTAGATGGCCTTTTAAAATATTGGACATAGTCTACACACTTTTCTGTTCGGTCTGACACAGACAGAGGACCTTTCACATGAGCTACCTGCTAATACCTGTCCTTGGATGGGGGCGGAATAGTGCGCGAGCTGCCGTTCAGATTACGCTGTCAGAATAATCGTATTTTGCAGACAAGCAGCGAGGTTCTGTGAAAGTGTGAAACGTGCCTCCACATGTCCAAGACTGTTCCTGTCACCACGCCTGTAGATAGTCAAAAACAGTCAGCCGCCATCGAAAGCGAAGCTATATCATTAAATATACATTTTGAGCGACCTCTGATTCTGCTGCATATTCTATTTGCAAGGGAGACTATATTTCAAACGCACATCTGATTCCAAGTAAGGGCATAGGCCTAAAATAAATAAATAATCGCTGTCTTGTTGTATCACGACACCCCCTTGAAAACAATATTGACAATCTACCAGTATCACTCGAATGGCCTACACATTTAGAATTGGCCCTCTGAGAAAATACTTAACACGGTAGCATAATCCGACGGTTTAGATTGAACAGATTTCATCTGTTTTACAGGAAATGTGCAAACGTATTCTAAAACATGAACTGGTTTATTTTGTTCATAAAGAAGCGGAGTTGTTGTAGGCAGGTTCCCACACTGCCTGCGCCAAGTACTTGGAGAGGACACGAATGCCCGCAAGTTCACAGATGTGCAGAGCTTTCAGAGTAGAGTAATGTTAGCTCGTCCACAGGTACATACACTCCAAAAATTCTGGTTTACTTATGTGAACCAACCACTGGTGAACAGAAGCTAGGTCAATGTACTGAGTTACCAAATAGGTGCTTTTTATTTTTGCTACCGAATAAATTGAAAGTAATGTGAGCTGTCTCATTTAAACGAGAGCTATACAACCGGCAAATGTTCAACAAGTGGTCGCCAAGAGGCACCTGTTTAAAACTTTTGAAAGAAACTGATACATGTGACAGATTAGCGGTAACCTATTCTGCGGTAATAAATGAGAGGCAGTAAGTTTTGAAGCAATCAAGTGACAGTCATACAAAAAATAACACTAAGACGAAGCTAAATAACTTAAAAAGAGATGGGGTAGCATCAGTTAAAACTGAAGCTCACTTACAGCCAGTTGCTTGCGTTCGCAGAGAAGAGCGCCAGAATTAACATCAGCAGTGACCTTAACAAGTACTCCGATGTCATCTTGAGAAAGTACAAAAAATGTCCAAGGTTACAATCCACAGTTGGTGTGTTTGTATGTAATGTTCTCTCTTGTAAATATGAGGGGTGGTTTCAGTGAAGGGACAGCGCGGATTAGTTGATCCCTTTAGAAGCAATTAATCCATCATCAGGCATCCACCCGGGAAAGCCACAGGTCTTGTGTGTGTTGCTCGTCCGTCTCTTCATGTGCTACATAAGGATGAAACTGAGCAATAAACATTAAAACTAGTGACTGGCAAACGTGGTCTATATTTCAAGCCTCTCGTTTAATTTATTGTTAGGTCTTGTTTTCACATTAATACTTCCAGGCAAGTATGCTCTACAATCTAACGATGTTTTCCATTCAAATACCTCACAACTTTTGGTTTAACAGTGTTGCGCTCCTTCACATATACTACGTTTGTAGTTAATCAGTTTGTTTAACGTTAACGTCTCCCTCGTTTGATAACCCTGCTAGAAGCCTTTCTGAGCACGACGTTAAACTGAATGTCGAATTTAGTTACTCCTGGAGGATTTCGGAGGGGCGGCGCGAAATTTGGGGGAGGTTTTGATGTGTGAATATGGAGATAAAGGCGGGTTTAGTGCATGCGAGAGCGCGTTATGTTTTTTTCTCTGCCAAGCGGTTTTTTAGAGTTCTCCTGAGGGAATTAAATACGGCATCTATTCACCGTGGTCGAAGAGTAACCGCGTATACTTTTTGGCACGGTTTTTTCTTGGCCTCAGTGCCCCCAAACGCAAGTACTTTCTAGTTTAAGATTCTATTTAAAGACTGCTCGGTAGGCTATAAAGCTAACAGAGGTAGACGAAATAAGCCCCTATTATGTTACATGTTTTATTATTTATTAGTATCTATTATTTTAAATTGATATTATTGTTATTATTATTACATATTTTTTTCGGAAAACTAAAACTTAAAATTGTCCCTCAGTGAATTTCCATCAAATCATTGCAAATGATGTAATAACATATCTGAGAAGCACTGTAAGAAATAGGGCTCACCCACCAAATTGATGAAATTGTTTAAAGCGTATACAGGGAGTAGAAAAAAAAGCTATCTTGTCTAAAGTAAGCATAATTGTTTCTTCCATACGAACTTCGTCAATGTGGTCTTTACCAGCTGAAGAGACGCACATTTGTAATATTGCAATCTAGTTCATCTCGGCAGTGCAGCTGGGAGACGACAGAGCCTGGGTGTTTTGAGAATAAGTGCAGTCAAGGAAGTTCCCGGATGAATCGCCTCGGCATATTTTACAATTTAATTGATCCTTTGGCAATTATGGGAAAAGCAGTTTTTTTGTACGGTGTTACAATCTGATACACTGATAGGTCGGTAGAATAGTAATTCAGTTACCAACAGAGGGAGAAAGTGAGTAATGTTGAAAAAGTCTGGGTCAAGTATGGCAGGTGCCAGAAAAGCAAGGATTGAACTGGATTTGATCTCATTATGAACACAGAGATGAAAAATTAAGCTGTAGCAGAATGACGACGATGACGATAATCGACGACGATGCTAGTAATGACCACCACCACCATCATCATCATCATCAAGATGTTTATTATTATTTTGCTGTTTTATTGGTTGATATCCTTTTTTCTTTTTAGTAATCCTTTGTATAATTGTTTAAGATGCCCCATATATTACTATTTTTGGACAATTCATCATCACCATTGTTAGCATCTTCACCATGAGCATCTCTTTCAGCATCAACAAAAGTTTCTGTGTCTGAGAATTTATTTTTCTACCAATTTATAAATGCATAGGCAAAAATTGCTACTGCCAGCAGCCAAACTGCAAAGTGGTGCATAACTGTTTAAGTAAAAGTGGTCACAATGATTTTCGATATGCATATTTAAGTAATATTAAAAGCATTTTTGGACAGTGTTTTCACGGAGGCGTGTGCTATGCAGCGAAATTTCACCAGTTATCCCTCTGTGTCAGTGCTGCCTCTGCACTCTTTTTCAGCGCTCCGTGATGTTGATTTACTGGGCTTTGGCTGCTGTGCAATCCCACACTCACAAAAGAGGTGCGATCCGTTATCCCCGCAGACGCCGTGGATGATGTCCGGGCAGGGGGAACTCGACTCTATGGAGCCAAGGCGCTGAGGCTTGGACAGTGGACAGCCAACATGACCCAGGGGTCTTTTTTTCTATCTCAATGCTTACAGTTTCTCACTTGACCATTAAACCAAGGCATCACTCTTGTAACCACTAACAATAGAGACAGTTTGTCTGTTCCAGCCAGACTAAATGGGAAATGTTGTATGGGTTGAGGGTGGTTTGATGAGCTGCCTTCTTTGGTGGCTGTGGCTCTTGCCCTGTGTTTTTCTCTTAACAGTCTCAGGGTCCTTGTTTGTCATCTGTGCCTTCATCCCTCACTTTACTCAAACGATTCTTTCGTGCTTCCAAGGTAACAGGCTTGTACATGCTCAAAGTGTCAATCTCAGCGCTGTGTGTGAAAGTCCTCACTTGACAAACTCAGGGACAATGGTCTTCAGGACCATCACTCAAGAGCCATCTCTCAGGCCTCGACAAACAATGTTTCATTAAATCAGTTCCCTCCTGATCAACTTCAAATGTAACTATATTGTGAACCAGAAGGAGTCTGATGTAGCCAACATGTTCTCATCTTTTTGTCAGTGCAGATTCCCATATGTGTGTTATTATACCATATCTGAAAATGTATTTATATAACCGTGAGTCTACTTACAGTCATGAATCTATGTGCAAGCATTCAGAAGTAAGCGTATGTGCATGTGTCAGAGCTAACATGTGTGATTGAGTAAACACGTTGTAAGTGGTGCTGACTTGTGACTCCCCACTGTGCATTTAAGTGAAATTACCAGAGGCGTGCGCCACTCGTCAAAGACCTCATTATTGCAGGACAGGGTCACTAGACATCTGGGGTAGGCTTTACACAGAATGTGTTCAGGCACTGCAAAACAACCACTCTACATGACTGCTATGTATTGTGTTGCCTAGCAACCTAGACATAACTCTAACATTGCATATTTTTTTCTTTAACCACAGCATACCTACAGTGTGTCCACAGCCTCAAAATACCCCTAGTTAAGACTGCAGGAGGCTACTTTAATTTATGTATGTTAATTATTGCATGAATTTTCTCTTCCCTAACTGCCACCTTAAATTCTCTTTCTCACGTTACTGTCTTGCTCACGTTCTTTACTTCAATTTGACACCATTTGTTAAACATTCATTTCTGTGTGATTATATTTTTTCCTCTCACCCAAAAGAAACTACACATAAACACTGAGTGTCCATTCTAGATGGCCCTGGAGCTTAACAGAGAAGGACAGCCGAAAGCTGCAAGGCTGATGTGCACTCTGTAGCTTTATAGAGTCACATAAACAGACCTGGGAGTGATGGATGAACAACTGGTGTCATCTGTGGTCCATCTGAAACAATCTTATGATATTTCGTAGTGGCTACAAATGACCTAGATTAAGCATTCTTCTGTGCTTTGTCTAGACCAGAAATTAAATGTCACTGCTGATGTCAGTGAAAACTAGACCGTGAGGATGTAGGGGTCATTGAACAGACGGACTGGTCATCACTGTCTGTGATAAATAAAAACCAGCATGAATGGACCTTGAGAGAGAGGGTGAGAGAGAGAGTGAGAGAGAGAGAGAGAGAGAGAGAGAGAGACAGAGAGTGATAGAAAAAACCTTAGTCATGGAAAAAGTTTTCTTAACTGTTGCACCCTCCATGGCAACTAGGGCTGGTACATATATCTGGTCACAATGACATTCCAAGCCAGACAGATTTTATATAGCCTCAGCTTGCCCAGTCATCACCAAGGCAACGGCATCTCAGTGGCATGTTAATGGTAGTCCACAGGACCCCTTTAACATTTACACTGGGCATCAGGCACCATAAACATTTCCCCATTTGCGTTCTCCTGGCCATGAGTTATGACTACATTGTAGCCAGTTCTCTCACATCCATTAGGTCTTGCACCTGCTACTAAGGGGACAGCTACTGAGAAGGAGAAAGAGTAATACTAGACAAATTTCCTTTATGTGTTCCCAACTTGCTTCAAAGTGCTTTTGGTGTATTTTAGACAAACTGTTGAAAATATTGTGTTTGTTTGTGTATTTCTTCATTTTGTCTCACTCAGCACAAGGGAAATGTTTCTTTGGACACTATTTGGATAGTGTCCAAAAGACTTCTTAATTATGACCTTTAATTATTACGTTTTATAATTTCTTTTTCTTTTCCTCTTTGCATATCCCCACCTTCTGCGCTCAGCATACAGAAACAGATCCACTTTTTGTAGGTACACATTTACAGAGTGGTCACCAATAGCTAACCACATATAATACATCTAAGTACATGTAGCAATGTGTGCCTTCATAAACTTCTGTGTACCTGCCATTGAAATACATAGGTTTTAAATATCCTAATATGTATTTGGACTATATGTATATGCCTTTTTTAAAACCTTTTTTTATTTCTTTTCTCAGAATCCACACAGACATGACACTGGTGAACCTAAGTGAAAGTGTGCCCTGTCTCTGTTATCTGGGATCATATCAGGTTAAGTTTGTTCTCTCTCTCACCCGCTACTTCCAAATATAAAGACTCATTCTCTGTCAATTCTGCACAAATATTTACAGGGCTGCTCATGAGTATGGGATTCCCTCTGAAGATAGCATGCGAATAGGTACCATCACTAACCACTGCATCCATAGTATAGACATGAGCTTTATTATAAATTTATAAACTCAGTTCAAGTTTCCACTATGATGTGATTCCCCCGCACCACCAACCTGCCCCAAACTTTGATGGATGGACTTTCCACTTAAAAAGAAGAGTTTCAGCTATATGCAAAGGCACCAGGAGGCCACCTTAGATGTACAACAAAACAATCCAAAAACTATACCAATTTAAATGTGTATATACAACCCAAGTTTCACAGAGGGAATGTAGGTCTGTAGGTCAGTGTGTCCATGTAACTCTTATCCAAGTTTGGTAAACTCTTTGTATGTCTCGGATTTTTTTTTCCTTTCACTTCACTAGCGCGCTCATAATAGGTCTCTGAATTATTTTCATTTATATCATGATACACAGCTCTCGTTCATCTGTGTTTAGTTTTGTTTTTATGCAATATCGTATCCTGTGCCAGATTTAAGAGGATTGTGAACTGATTTTAATGGTTTGCAGACTACACAGGTTATGGATGTGTGAGGATAGAATCTGTGTAAACAGTAGTATCCCTGACCCTGACCCACACTGACACTACAGCTAATATTTACTTCAGACCATTTCCTCTAAAATAAAGGCAAAATCAATACAGCCTGAAACCGGCCCATTCATTCAGCACTATTTAAAATATAGTTGTGCTGATCACTTTGCAGTGCAAGTAAAATGGCTTTTCTTTCACAGATATAATAACTTAATTGTTCAGATGAAAACCAAACTTTAAAAAAAAATCGAGTAATATAAATGACTGAAAGGCAAAATCAGCAGCTTGTTCTCCTTAACTTCACCCTGTAACAGAAATATTTGCAATGACAGGTTTGTCAGTTTAAAAATATTTCAATTGTGCCTGTATGAGTCTGATCGTGGTATTACACTGGAATGTTGCCCAGAGTAATAAATACCATTGTCCAAATACATCTGAATAATCTGGCAGTACTATTCCCCTACTTCACATAAATAACTGAATTAACTTGTAGCAAAATGCTGTTTACCTACAGAGAGAGCGACACAGTTTGTGGATGAAAACAGAGCTTTAGGTAACTGAATCTCTTCTGGTAGCAGGACTTTCCCAGTCTCAGTGTTGGCTAATCCCCTCCTGGTCTCTCTGTCCTGCTGAGAGAGATCAGTTACTCAGTAACCAAGCTCAATGACCACTACCAAACCTCTCACCAACAGCACTGACCTCTCAGTGCCCTAACCATAGCAGAGAAGTCACAGTCCCCCTCTTAGCAGACACACACACACACACACACACACACACATACACACACAAACACACACATACACAGAAACACTCTCTCACACTCTCTCTCTCGCTCTCTCTCTCAGTGTTGGTATTATGGCCTGTTGTTGATTTAAAAGTTATTTGTAATTTTAAATTTTATTTTAATTGTAAATGGACTCCATAAATCATTAACAAATAAAAAAAAAATCAAATGTTGTTTTTCATGATTTTAACATAAATATATGAGTGAATTTTCTCAAAGATTAATTTTGTCAGTGATGCAATATGAATAATGTTTGGCTCACTTCTGTTTTAGGATTAGGATAGAATTAGGATTTCTTGAATGCTGAAAAAGATCTCACAGTAATCTTTTGTTAACCTTTTGCGTGAATCAGTTTGCTGACCAGAAAGAAGGCTAAAGAGAAACTCTCACCCCTGGCAGAAGGATGATGTCCAGGTCTAGAGATTTAGCAAGCCCTATACAGTCTAGGTTGGGGTGAAGACTGAGGTTCAGGGGTTAGGCCCTCAAATGAACAGCTGAGTTATCTTATTTAGTCTCTGTAAAAGCTCCCCAACTGTCATAACAAAAGGGTCTGACAGCAGGCCCCCTTGGCAGACAATGAGGAGTCAGTGGCACCATGGAGTAGGTTGAATGCTGAGATTCAGTGAAAAGGGGCGCCATTTGAATGAAGCTCAGGGGTGCCCTTAACAAAGCTTTGTCCCCAGCTTAATTGGACACATCAATCAACTGGTTCATACTGTCCAGAGTCTTTCTTCACATCCTGCCCACAAAGCCCTTGGTGGATATTTAATTGAGACGGGTCACATACCAAATGCATAAACTAAAGATTTGCACTCAAATATTAGAAGTCTTATCTATGCATGGTTCTGTATTTTAGGTAAGGACACAATTTTACTCTTGAGAGATTTCAATAGCCTTTTCCCTACATTCATGAACTGGTCAGTTCTGAGATGCTTTACCTTGAGGTCCACTCACCTCAGCAATTAGAGAAGGCCAAAACCACACATGGGGCCAAAACCACACATGGTGCCAAAACCACACATGGAGCCTGTTCACTGTCGCCACAGTTGTCTTACCTGCTTGAGTGACACAGTCCTAATTAATTTGCCTTGAACAGGAGGAGAGCCGCAGCAATTCCCCTCATTTCATTACACTTATAGATTGCATATTTATGTCTTCTGTCACCATGGTAGTCGAATTTTCACTCTTTAATATTATATTTGAATGGAAATACCCAAGTCGCTTTCTTTGATTGGGTATCAACAGACACTCTTTTCCCTGTAGAAATCTGTAGTGTGCAGCCTGAGGAGCTGAAGATCCTGTTAGTTTCAAATTAATGAGTCTTTTATTCTGGGCCACAGGGTCGGAAGCACAGGACTGGGCTTGTAATGATTAGCAGTCCAGTGCTGCTTTAAGCCCAGTCTCAACCCCATGCTGGGCTTTGTTCTGGGATTTGCTTTGGCTTTAATTTAATATGGCAGAGAGAAGGAGAGAGATCTCATCTATGAGCAAACCTAAAGTATCTTTCCTCAACTTTGTAATATAGGAATAATAGTTTGACTCTTTGCACCAAAGTCATGCCTAACAGGATTTTGGCAGAGCCATGACCCTGGTTTCTGCTGCATTGTTTGAACACCTTTATTCATAAAATGAAAGGAAGATCACTCAGAGCCACAAAACCAGATTCCGCCAAAAAATAGAAGATTTTGGAGCAAGTCTTCAATAAAACTGTTGAACAATAAAAATGTGGAAAATATTAATAACATTACTCTGGTTGTTCTATAATTGTTTCAGAGATACTGTGTAATAACCACATAATTACATCTTTATATGCATTTACAATAAAAGAATGACAGACAATGAATTTATCCTTTTACTTTTTGTGCTTAAGATTCCCCATATTTAAAGACAGGTCATTTTACTCTTTATCCTTCGCTATACACTTTAATTAAAAGAAATAATGATGGTGATGGTGATGATGATGATGATGATGATGATAATAATAATAATAATACTAATAATAATAATAGTAGTAGTAGTAGTAATGCAAAAAATGGCCATAGGGTGAGCAGGTCATGACTAACACAAATCATATTAAAGAATACTAAAATTTGATCTAAGTAATATTACAGTTACGAAAACAAAACAATATTATTAATATATGTATCAGATTAAAATATTGCCATGAAAACTCATAGCATGAATAATCTGCTGATCATGTAGTAAAAATGCTCTACACATGATGTTCTTATGTTCTGACAGTTTGTTCAGAATGTAATAATATTGTAATAACAAACAGATATTGCTGTTAATATTTTTAATGTGCATCAGACATCATATTTCATGGTTCAACTAGCAGCTATTAGCTTTTCAAATGATGTGCAAAATATCAGTCACCTGAATTCTGGGTCCACTCATGATTCTTGCTCTGTGAGGGTAAGTATTATACATCTGAAGAGTAAACCAGTAATGTTTTACTTTAAGTTTCCTTGCTGAGAACTAGAGCTTTGACTTAGCTCTCTCGAAATTTAATGCATTTAATAACTAGAGAGTCAAGGACTATATGAATCTGTGATCTTTCTTCAAACCTGTGCAGTTACTTTGGTAGGAACTTGTTCACAGACAAACAAATAAGAACATAGAGATGACCATATTCCATCTGCTCTTTGCTTTGTGGCAGAACAAAGAACACACCCAACATTCAAAATGAGCCATATAAGAACAGCCTTTATTACCTTTTCAAAATAAATAGTAACTTACCACTTGTGACCTAAAATCAACAGTAATCCTTAATGACTTGTCATGAAAGAGCACTGGGAACAACCAAAATTTATGTGTAAATTACAGAATTTCTTAAATATTCAGTAAATGTTACGCTGTGTGTATTAGAGTAACAGTAAGTTGGGTTATCTTTTTAAGTCTCTGAAGCACTTTAGCACACAACATATATCCTGTCTTATTTCACCTTGGTTATAGCATAGCACCACTACAAACTATTTGTAATGAAGTAGTGTTAGCATGTTAATGACACATATAAAAAATTGGTAACGCTTTATGTTACAGTCTGTTAATTACCAGGTATTATCTAGGAAATGAAATGGTGATTAAAAATACAGTTATTAGGAAAGTGCCCCCCCCCCCCCAAAAAAAACAACTGAATAGGAAATACTAAGTAATTTCCTGGTAAGTACATAGAAACCTACTAGGAAGCCAGTTGGCAACAAAATATAGTTATTCGGAAAGTGCCAATTGGAAATGTATAGTAAGTACCAAGTTATTATCTAGGAAGTTCTTTGAAGACCATTAGGAAACTTGATGGTTAAGTTTAGGGTTACAGCTGTTGTCATCTAGTTGCCTAGTAGGTCTCTATGTACTTACCAGGAAATTATTTAGTACTTCCTATCCTAGTAACTGTATTTCATTACCATATCTTTTCCTAGTTAATACCTGGTAATTAGTGGACTGTAAAATAAAGTGTTACCATGAAATCCATGTAAAGAAAATCCTAATTATTGCATTAAGCATGAACAGGCAACCTGATAATGCACCATTTCCTCCAACTGCCAGTTACTATCACATTCGTGCACCATACAACCCACTGTAGCACGCACCTCTTGATAAACAGGTTATGGATCCTAGTTCCAGGAACACAGCGGGTTTTGGTAAATACTGAAAGCAAAAATCTTTATTTCCCAGATTTTCACTTAAAACATAATCTAATAAAGTAGATGCAGATTGTAGATTGTCTCAAATTTCAGTGCAGCCAGGGAGCATTCAGTGGAGACATATGTCCTCTTGAATGTTCTATGTGGTACGTTCAATATGCCAAGCAGTGGGAGCTCAGCCCAGGGTTGAAGATTTGGCTGTTAGTCACATTGTCTGTTTTCATGCCAAGTGGAAAGGAACATTTGACATGTTGAGAGAGATAACCTATAAGGTCGTGCATCCAGACGGAGGGAAGACCTCACGTGTCTACTGTGTCAGTCTACTCAAAGTGTGGAAAGACAGACTAACAAAACCTCAGTTTTACTCTCTGGCCAAGAAGATGCTAGGAAATTAGGGGGGATGTACACCCCTCCACACCCTACTCACAGAACACTGATCTGAGCCTGAGTTTTAGCTGCAAGATCTCCAGTATTTATCTGCTGTTCTGACATTCCATCACTGCCCCAGTCCTGGAATACACCAAAGACCCAACAGAGTATCCAAATGGTCAGTCCCTTGACAAAAAAAAAAAAAGAAAGAAGAAGCACCTCGGATCATTGGAGATGTGGGAAGTCTGAAGTACCTCAGATCAGGAGAAATGTGGGAATGTCTGAGTTTTTAGTACCTCAGATCATGGAAGATGCAGAGTCTCCTTCCTGAAAATAAGAGATCCAATGTAGTTTTCATTGTGCTGCGGAAGGACAAAAGGTTCTGGACCTATACAGAGACAAGAAGTATTGACAGAGATAGAGAAATATTGCCTTCTGATGGCTGCCCCAAGTAACCTGGTTATTTGTTGGCAGTGATAAAAGACTGAAATCAGATAATATTGTATGTAAATAATTGTAAGGTGACTGAATTTGGAAAAATATGAGAAGTGTCTTCTATTTTTGCTAAGTTCATTGTGTATTTTAAAAGAAACATGCTTACTCTCTGACTTTTTGATTATTCATCAAAAAGTGGCTGCTAAGGTTATAATGTATAGAGTTTTAATTTATTACATTATTCACAGGAACATATTACAGTATCCATTCAGTATTTTTTTAAATCACATTATGAGTCCATATTTTCTTACATTATGCAGAACTACGAGCTGCTGCAAACATTATACATCATAAGATCTCCTTACAAAATAAAATTTTGTTTCTCCCTAGCAACCAGTTGTTTTGGTGGACGTTCTGGATGGAAGGATTACTGAAATGTGTAACTAGGAACCTACTGGTCAAGCACTCACACATGGTTAAATGATTAACCAATGTGGATGCACACTGATGAAGTTCATTCATTCAAAGATGCAATACCATGGTGGAATCACCAGTCCTCTATAAAAGTTCATTCATTGGATGCACAGTTTCAGAGTAAACTCCTTTCACTTTTAGGTTCTTGGAACTTTTTGACACCAAACATTCTATCTAACGTAACTTTTAAACTATTTATTAAATAGTTAAAACAGAGTAAATGCCACTGTGTGACAGAAGCTTCAGCACCACTTCAAGGTCTTACGTACGAGTCAGGTGTTGTCTTGGGATGATATGACCAAATCAATACCATACTCAGCAGTGTGCATCCTGACTTAACCAAGTAACAGTGTACTGCTATAGGCCATTAACTGGGATGGCGCATAAAACTGACTCTCACAGGTTTAATATCCAATATACTACAACTTCTCTTTATTACTTTTGTCACAAAGCCTATAACAACAAGTCTGTGAGAGGCACTCACAAACTGTGACAGATAATCAGACGAACTTTTGGGTACTAGGCCAATAATTCTGTTTAGGGAACTGGAATATAATTCACAGCAAATAACACCACCATCTGCTGAGTAGGGTTCTGGTATAATAAAGTTATAACTTATTATTCTGCCAAGGGTAACTCATCACTCTGACAAAGGATGGTATCTTTATGAATAGAGATAGCTGAAATTGCAGCGTCTATTCTGCAAGTGTCACACCCTAACTTATTTTTGACCTCTTTCAATTACACAGGAATGAAGTTCTCATAGTTGTCTGTAATCATATTTGAGTTCCCACCTCAAATTTTCCCAAAAATCCTCATCACTCTTTCCATCAATGTTAACAAAATACATAAAACATATTATGATGGATGCAAGAGTTTATGACATTCTCACGTACTTATTTAGAAAGCATATTCATTCAAGGAGAGATTAGGTCGATGCTTGGTTGGCACATGCTTGGCTAATAATTCTATTTCTAATCCCAAAATGGGAAATTCCCGTTTTCTGACTAACACCCTGAGGAGCCTTTTAGCCAATCCCAATTCTATCCATTATAATTAAAAATCACCCCTAAGATGGGTCAAAGATAAAACCACTGAATGCCACTGGTGGTTTCAAAAGATACTGTTCACTGAAACTTCTTCATTTGACCAGTCTTCCAACCGAGAAGTATTCTGCATTTTGTCATCATTACCAGGAATTTTTGCCTTTTATGTAGATTCAAAACAGACTGATGAAGCAACATAGCAATGACTGCTTTTTAAATTAAGATCTTTAATACAAAACACAAGGAGAGAAGCATGCAGTACGACAACATGGTTTACACAACAGGATACCACACAGGTTCTCAAAGCAACTGCTTACAAACAGAGGTTTCAGTACATTCAGATAAGACACATGACATCACGAGATGGTTTAGTTGTTTTTTTCACAACTAGATAAGACTGTACAAGATATACTATATGTCTCAGAGTTTGTTCTGAAGACGTTTACTCCCTTTTTTGCGTGTCACTACATGACTGACAAGCCTTCAAGCCTTAACATCTGGACTAATCACTGACCCTAATCTGGCTGTCCATGTAGCCACAGGTACAGATGGTTTACATCCCTCTGTGAGTGTAAGTGTGTGTCTGTGTGTTTGTGTGTGTGTGTGTGTGTGTGCAAGAAAGAGCGAGAGAGAGAGAGAGAGAAAGAGAGAGAGAGAGAGAGAGAGAGAGAGAGAGAGAATGAGTTTGTGTGTATATGAGAGAGAGAGGGAGTGGGGGAAAGTGTTTGGAGTGTGGGTGACTAAACTTTGCATGTGTGTGTGCCTGTGCGTGTGTGTGCATGTGTGTGTATGACTAAACTTTGTAGGAAACATTTGCCAAAGCTCTGTAAAAGTATCAACAGTCATATCATTACGTCCCACATTCATCACACTCTTAACCACAGCCAAACTTTATTATATCATTACTGTAATCCTTTACCATAGACATTGTACATTACACTCACGAAAACCTGCAGACTGCAAGTGGCCTTTGATATATTAACTTCATCGTTATAAAACTAGCCAGAGAGGAGTCTCCCCCATTAAAATAAAATGTAGTAGCTGATCATGTGTATGTAAGTCTACTTGGAAATGTGACATGATAAAGACGGTTCCTGTTACTTCTGTAAACATTTATTAAGCCCTCTGAAGTGGAGGAACATCCATTAATTACACGCCGGGCTTAAAGTGCTCAGGGAGTGAACAGGTGCAGCCTGTCTGGGTCTGTCTGCGTGAGCAGTGTGCTCTCGCTGACCCTCTCCTCCGCCTTTCATTCCCTTTATCTCTTTTTCATCCCTGTCCAAGCTGCTGCGCGCAGCTCCGCGGCGGACTCCTCTCAGAATGGATATGGCCGTATGTCACACATCATAACTCTTCCCTGCTGCTTCATCACAGAGCTTTTGGATACCACATCAGCACTGGAACTCTGTGGTAATGTCAGCTCATACGTTATCACGGCCGCAGTAATGAACTATTTGTGTGGTGTGGCCAAAGTTTTAATAGAGGCAAACAAGTGTAATGTCAACGTTACATTTATATCAATGCGGAATATGGAACGTGCTCGGAAACTGAGAAATACTTTGTTGTTTTCAATGGATATGCGCAGTTTTTTCTTTTTTTTTTTTTTTTGTCTGATGTGCATTGTTCAGCCGTGCAGTGTTAGAGAGCACGGCTTGCACATGCAGAATATCTTATGCTATTTTTTTTTTTTAAACTAACAGCAAATATTCCATATGTGAAAATATTGAAAAAAAACTGAATGCTGCCTGTATAAGGAAAACACTTGAGGCAGAGGAATTAGCAATTTGGCTTGCCAGGGGATTTTAAGTTTTAACCATTCCTCCATCATAGCATTTGGATCACTTTGTCTTTTTATTGGTTTGGGTTTGTGTCTAGTGAAAAACAGCTGAGTGCACTTTAGCGAAAACCTCATTTCTTTTCCTCTTGGGCCTAAAACCGAATCTTCCCTCTTTGTCACTGCATGAGAATGAGGTGAATTTACAGTGGCTCTGTCCTTCGTCTGTTCTGGAAGAGGGCCTGGGGATCTGGCAGTGCGATGAGTGGCATTTCCACCAGTGGGAGAAAGGAATGAGTGGTCTAGTTTACAATGTCTGTGGTGAGACCTCAGAACCAAACATTTTTCCTCACTATACTTGGCCATTGTTTACAACCCACAACGTGTCATGTTATGCACATACTGTGTGGTCATTTTTGCTTTAAGCAATATGTACATAATTTATGCAAGTGAGGGAGAATCACACTCATTATATTTTTTGCTCCCATGAAATAAATACATTGTTATAGACATATAGGGTGTTTACGTTCCTGATACATATTGTTTCTGGCCCTTAAGACACAAAACTTCTTTGGCTTTGTTTGACCTGATGTGGTTGACATGTCTGTGACATTGGCACTAAGGTAACATATGAAGCTTCATGTTGTTTAATAGTCAAATTTGGTACTTTGTTGTCATGGTACATGACACCCCTCACCCCATTAAATGAGTAGGAAATCACGGTCAGTTACAGAATGCACTGTCATCAATGCAAGTTTCTGATTTCTGTTTATTTTAGTAGACCAGAATTTATCAGTCTTTTTTTCTTACATTTACATTTTGATATCCAGTAAGTATGTCCATGCATGGCTGACAGACTTTACATGTCTATCTGAAAGACCAATCAAAAAGATGCTGTTTAACTCCACTTCTCATAACAACAGTTCTGACATGATTACGCCTCAATCAGAAAACCATACGCAAGAGACAGGCCTTTCTTTTTTGTTCATTTGACAGCTTATTCAGATCAAATATTTGAAATGTATCATTAATATCACATTAGATCAACACAGATGTGAATGCATTTTAGACTACAATGAACAAATGGGCATGGCCAAAAAAAAAAAAAAGCCTAGGAAAAAAAAAAATCCAAGTATCATCTGAGGTACCTAGTACCATCTGAGGTACCTAGTACCATCTGAGGTACCAGGAAACGCTTGGAGAGGGTTATAATGAGCCAGTATGTCAGAAGGAATGAACTTCCCCTTTCATATGGTGGGCACTAGATTGCTTGCCATCTCTACTGTGTTACATCATGCTTCTGAAATTCCCACTGGAATTGAAATTCTGTGGAAATGCGCCACAGCTCTGCACTTCCATCCCCCATTACACAGTGACCACGCGACAGAGGTTCAAAGCTCCACTCAGCAGACAATGAGGTTAGAAATACTTGCGGCCTCCAGAAGCCATACCCACCGCAAGCCCAAAATAGGTTGACGGGGCTCTTTTAACATGGCCAGTGTGGGGAGGTGGGAGACCTGCGTTCAGAGGAAAGATTAAGATACCATCAGAGAGAGGTGCCAGGGGGGATCAGCGTGGAATGGGCTCAGGGATGAATGGTCTGGCGCTGGGGCTGCACGTCTCCATCCCAGGAAGGGTCAACCTGTGGAGGTGCCATACAGGGGAGCAACCACCCAGGTCAGGCCTGCTGCTTTTGGAGGCCCGGAGGTGACTGCATATAGCCATGTCAGCTCTGCTCACGAGTGCTTTGTGGAGGACTGTAATAAAATTGTTTCCAAATGATTTGATATGGTCATTGTTGAGAGCATTTCTGAGGAGGGAATCCATCTATAATTTGTGACATTTCGCTGTGAATGCTACTTGGTGTTCTGCAGAACAAATAAACAAAATGATAATAGCTACTTCTCTATATGGCCTTTATACTGATGTTGCATCTGGTGTTCATCTTCATTTTGAGCGATGTCTCCAGTGATTAGTTCCACTCCATCACATATGCTTCCTCATCTCTATAATCAGCATTAGACCTGTTCATGACCTGGAAATATTCTTCCCTGACTATACTGACGGTGTTGAAGAATATCCAAGGGACCAGCCTGGCTGTTTACCACATGCAGCACATTATACTAGCAAGTCCAGGCTAGTCTTCTCCAGTGTACATGCACAAACAAACAACACTGCCAAAACTGTGGAATCGAGGGACCACACAGTGCACTGGTGACCAAGCAGATTTCTCCTGATCTAATGTTCTATCTCTACACCAATGGCCTCCTATGATTAAAAAAAAATGAAAGTGCAGGAGAGAAATAAAGACAACAAGCTGACTTAAAACTGGTGGGCTCCAGTGACAAAAGCCTTGTCATGCTCTGGTGGGGTCCTGTCTCTAATCCGTGGGGCTTTAGAGAAAACAGACACTGGCTTGTTGTTCTTCACTGGAGATGGCTAGGCGCTAAGTAGGCAGGAGAGCTACTGGCGACAGGTCTGTCCGGGGAAGAGGACGCTCTAATCCTAATCACGCTCGGGAATGCTGTCTGGGTCACATGACCTTTCGCTAGCTGTAATGGGGGGTCATAATTGGGATTTATCGCCAGCGAGTTGGACCGCAGGAGAGGTGCCAGCCCACGGATTCTGGACGTCTGACTGGTATGGCGACTAGAGAAGCATGAGTCATCGGGACACTTATAGACCAGAAGACACACGCTGCAGGCCACACACTCTGACACAGAGAGACTTGCATAAAGATTTACAAGTGTCTGTTTGTTTTTGAATTGCTGTTTGATGACACTTATTATAACACATAGTGCAGACCATTATCATTGTGGATTAGCAAATAGCAGGATAGAAATAATTTCTAAACAGCTGTTATGTCTCATGAGATTTCTAACAGGAGGGAACTCAGGTCACTGAGGCATTTCAAATTATTATGTTTGAAGATTAACAGACATATGTACATAAATATGCATTTCTCAGATTCTCAAATCTGTCCCATGATACCAAACAG
Source organism: Chanos chanos (assembly GCF_902362185.1). Lineage (NCBI taxonomy): Eukaryota > Metazoa > Chordata > Actinopteri > Gonorynchiformes > Chanidae > Chanos > Chanos chanos. Next base: position 33,297,423 of record NC_044500.1, read on the forward strand.
GAAAGTATAATAAATTTTACCTTTCATTACCCAGCATTCTTTAGGGGGGCCACAACTGGTCACTAGGCCCTCTGAAATATGGCAGTAGGGTGAACTTCCAGGGCATTGAATAAAATTGTGCTCCATATGTCCTTAGAGAAGTGTCACGCATACATGTCTATAACCACCATATTCCTAAAATAGACTGCAGACCTCTGACTGGGAAAGAAAATGATTGTATTTCTGTCACTTATGTGACAAATGCAGGGTCTGGTTACTTCATGTTCAGGAACAAACTGACTCAAAAAAGAATCCCTGCACATATCACTGAACTTAAACTATGCGGCGGAATATATTGTGATTTGTGCTCGGCTGGCTCTCCAATACATGCCCTTGTTGCAGTCTTTAAAAAAATAAATCAGACTTGTAGATGAGACATTTATGGTAGTTTACTGGTGTGATTTTTTTTTTGAAGGTCTTGCATTGGAAGGAGGGTTTTTTTTTTCCCTCCATGTGGGCACTTTCCCCAGGGTGTTTTAATCCTGTTAACAAGAACCATCACTGTGGGTGTCTGGGAAGTTGGATCAGTGTCAGATTCTTTCTGTTGACTCTCTCCTTCAGGTCTGTATGCCTTGGGAAGCAGTTAGGCAGCTTTGTGGCTCTGCTGCACCGACAGAAAGTTACCAGGCTTTGCAGTGTCAACAAACACGACCTTACAAGACACAATGACCGGAGGTTGTGATAGAGCAATAGAGCATCAGAAAAATTGTAGATCAAACCTCTTTTTTTTTCATCTCATCCTGTCCCAGTCAACCCTTTCGATATCTTATCAAATCAGGTTATCCTCTTTTGAAGGTGTGTCACCCTCACAGAATAAATAGACAGAACTCAGCACAGCTTTGGAGCTAGGCCGAGCACCTATTTTCATTTCTGCCTGCTTTGACGAGAATAAAGAGGAAAATCACAAAATATGAAAATATTCACCACTCTTCAACCTTACAGGAAAAAGAGAGGCTTTGTGTTATGATGGGTTATTCATCTGAATATGAACTGAATGTTACTGACCTGTGAGCTGTAGCTGAAGGTACTTTCTCTGGAGATCTCAGGGTCTTAGAGCTTTACACAAGGATGTGACTTGAACCGCAGAGGAAAACGTGCTGGTTGTTTGAATGACAGAAAAGAATTATGAGGGGTAAAAAGATATACTAACATACTGTTTGCCATACTGTTTTGCCACCAGCCACAGCTCATAACCATGATTGGTATCAGATACTTGTATCTGTGGGAATGGTAAATGTCAGATTGTATGAACAATCTTTTTCTGCACTGACATCACTGTGTCATCTGCATCTGAAACAAAAGCACTTGTGGAGCCAATTCCAAGAACAAGAGAATTCCCCTGAAGTTCATTTTTCCCTCTTAGTGGATATGCTCCCAATTAATCATAGGGATAGTAATCTGATATTGCACTGGGTCTCATCCTGGTCTCAGTTAGTGGGACTGGCTGGCCTAAAGCCCCAGATGAATGGGCATTCAAACATATTTTGTGTCTTATTCATCACTACTGACTGCTGCTCTGAGTAACACAGGGCAGTTTGTGAGGAGAAAACCTTGATTACCTTTGACAAAAGCACCACAAAGTTTTCTAAAGAGCTGCTCTGATACAATAAGGGCATGGGACAACACGTCCTGGGATTGCGTGACAACTGTGCCAAAGCCAAATGGAAAAGAAAATGTAAAACAGATGGATCATAGATGGAGATTGTGGTTTGAAGTTACAGTCAGTCCCCATCTCCTGGGCACATGATTAATTGCACATTACTGGCAATCAAATGATTCTTTTTCTGCTCTCTACCACCCAGCAGTTATCCTTTACCAAATGTATCCTGCATGGGAGGGCGGCAGGCACTTATGAGATGCACTTGGGGAGATGACTGACTGGCTTAAAGAAGATGATCCAGTCAGTCTCCAGGGTCTTCAACCTGTCACATGATTTGGCTTCTTTTTCCCCCGGGGCTCCCTACGTTATGTGCATCTGGAAAAGATCTTCTACTGGTTCTTTTTCCATGAGTCTTTCACAATGCTTGCTCTGTGCCTTCCCAAGTCTATATTACATTGAAGAATAATACATGTCAGGCAGATGTAGCTGAGAGAAGTGAAAGAGTAAATGTTTAGTCAACTCATGGCATTGAAGAATTACATTCTCCTCATGTAGACAAATCAACAAATGCAACTGTGGAACACATGACACTGTCTGTTGTCCATTTTGAGCCTCATTCTCTGCTATTGAACCTTTCTCTCTTTCTCTCTCTCTCTCTTCCTCTCTCTCCCCCCCCCCCCCCTCCAGACACACACGCGCACGCACACACACACACACACACACACACACACACACACACACACACACAGAATATTTTAGAAAGTTTTATACAGTTAATGCTAGATTAAACAGAATATATTTGTGGACCCATAGGAAGGAAACTTCTACTTTGACTCGACAGGTTGGATTTGAACTTGTGCTCTTTAACTGCTTGTCTTAAATTGTTCTTGACACTTTTACACAGAAGCTTTGGCTGCACTAATTGTTCTGCTTATTTTCTCTCTCTTTCCCTGTTTTCTTTTCAATGCTGAACATAAGAGAAAATTTCCAGCCAACTAGCAACTGGTCCAAAAAACTACACACCCCGAGTGGGAACTAATTTTCACATCTGCCGGAGTGAGAAACTTCAAGCAATGATCACTTATGATAACAAGGCCATATAAATCAAACCTGCAATAACCTTTTCTTACGAAACTACTAAATACTCACCATTCCAACATTTCTACTGTGCTCAAAACCGTATGAGAGAGAAACGATTAGTTTCAGTGCTGTGCACTCACATATTCTCCTCATGAAGAAACAGGTAGTAGACACTGTTACCCATACCATATTTCCATTCTACATAGAAAAATACACTACTGTAAAGTATGTGATGAGTGAGGTAAGTGAAGAGTTCTCTCAATGAGTGTCTGGGCCATAGAAATAGACTGAGGACTCTCACACTAGCTTTCAGTTTCACTTACTGCCTTTCTTTCTTTCTTTCTATCTTTCTTTCTTTCTTTCTCTAGGTATGTATGTAGGTATGTAAATGTTCCTCAGTACGACGGCAGTGCTGGAGGAGAGCAGATGCCTCTCAGCGAGCTCTGCGCAGTTTGTTTATTTTTAGGTCTTTTTGTGTCTATTTTATGTACTTTTTAAGTTGTTTTATTTATTACCATGTGCAAGTATAAAAATCTGGTCACTTTATCATTATCATTTATCATTATACCTTTTCATTATATTGTGCTTCAATATCACATTTTTTGTTATTACCACTTTATTGTTACGATTTACTATGCTATTATTATCACTGTACTGCACTTTACTGCATTTTGGTCACTTTACAACATTTTTTGCTCCACCCACCATAGCATTATAACTCTTACTTAGTTACATAACTCTCCTTAATCACTTTTTTATTGTACTTATTATGTACTTACTTACTCTTTTATTGTACTTATTACGTACTTACTCAGTGTTTAGAACTTATGTTTACAAGTGATACGGCAGGAGTGAATAGGGAGTAAGCATTCCATTGTACTTGTTACACATGGCAATAAAGGATCTTGAATCTTGAATAGCTTGTCTGTAGTCTCAACCTGTCCTTTGTTTCAGATAAGAGATGAGGGGAGGTCTACAGTGAGGCTGAATGCTGTGTTGTGATAATGACCTAGCTAAAGATTCTTTAAATGATGATTGTCTGAGAGAGCACTGCTAGCTTAGAGTGGCATCTGCTGGGATAAAGTGGATATGTATAATTCATCATTCAGTAATGACAGCAAATGTGTTTTGCTTCTCGTGTGCAGCAGATATTCTCCATTATTTGTGTTTCTACACCATCATTCAGGGCTTGCAAAATGAATACTGTTCACTTGCTTTAAAAGGGAACAGTTCAGAAAAAGTGTTTTGAGTACCTTTATTTCCACTTACTGAAGCACTTCTAAAGCTTCTAGAGATGAACACAGGAAAAAAGTCAGAAAAAAATAAACACAAAAGAACAACATACTAAATTCTTTGATTCCGAGAATTTAGTATGGATGCTGACACATTAGACAAACTGGATTTATATGTTTAGTCTAAATCATAAGAACCACACAAACACACAGCATTGTGAATTTGCTTTAGTAATTCCATGGATTCTTTTTTCTTTCTTTTTTTTTTTTTTGTTTGAAAGCTCATTATTCACATGGTGACTTGGAGGACATAAATGTTGAGGTGTGTTTTTAGTTGGGGTGTGAGTTTATGATCGGGTGTCTAGTTAGCCCTGAGGGAGAGAGAGCAATGTTTTGGGGTTACTTAGTAGGTCCTGTATGGAATTACCACTCCAACTGGGGCTCTGATGGAGGCCTGAGGCAGTGTCTTTGTCTGTGTGAGGTTTGGGCTGCCCATTAGGGTGTTAGACACAGCCCATGTTTTGTCTGAGCATCCTTCTTAAATGTATGTTCCCCATGTCTCAGCAGCATGCGAAGAAAAGACTCCTTCACTGACATAGCTATGACTCCGTGACCCTAATGAGGCCTGAATTAAGCTATTACAACCCACGGTCTTCTACATATAAGAAAAAATATATGTGTATATCTCTATATGTTTGAGCGTGGGCTTTGTTGATTGTTCTGAAAGATTAGACCAGGTGAGAAGGAGGTCCTTTGCGACACTGAAATGTCTGAAGTTCATCCTGGTAGAAATCCAACACCCATGAGCGGCACACATTTTATGGTGTACCTACCTGAAACTCATGTGCGTTGGATCAACAAGAGGCACAAGAGTAATGCTTAAGGCCTCATTTTTACACATCATCACGTTCCCTTATGGCGCTTCTTTCGCCACCAATGCTTCCCTGCAAGCAAAAGCCACCCAGGAAGCGGCAGAAACATCCCCAGGCCACAAGAGAGCTTGTTTGGGGTTTCTACATTTGCTTCCTCTCACCCTTTTTGTTAACCACCAGTGATAGTCCCTTTTTATCCCTCTTCCACTGAATTCCAGTTGAAGCGATATAGGGTTTGGCCCTCCAGGCAAATGGTTAGACATGACTGATTTTTCAGGAGGAGGCATGAGTGATGTCGAAGACAAGGGAGTACATATTTCCATTCGACAGGTCAGCTCAAGGTTACACTTCAGTAGTATATGGACGACGGACAGTGCCTTGGGCCATTCTCCCTTTGTCAGGTATGAGATAAGAAGCTCATGTTTTGAAAACTTTTATAAAGAAACAAAAAATGATCAGTGAGCTTTGAAGATGTCTGCCTCTTTCCTCTCGCCTCTGCATGTTCTTTCATTAGTCCTGTTATTTGGATGCATTTTGATATGTCATTGATGACTATAAATATGTTTAAATTTCAGGCTAGAAAACCTATCCGAAGTGACCTGTCTTGGAATGTTTATTATTTATTTATTTGTATTTTTCATTGTTTTGGGTGGAGTGCAAGCTGCTGAGTTTTTCTGAATTTGGATTGACCACCTTTTACAATGCATACGTGTCAAATCTGTTTATTACACAGCAAAAATTAAAGATCGATGCTACCTAACACCTTTCTAATATTTTGCTGGGGAGACAAGTTGATGCTGACAAGTTGTGACACTAATGCAATTGAGCAATCGTTTAGAGTGCCTTCTGTTAAATTAACCAGAGGAGCATGGGACATGATCTATTTCAGCAGACATTTTTTTTTAATATTCATTCTCTCAAGGCATCTCTTCTGCCACCCACAGATACACTGAGAGAGACCACCATCGAAAGAGAGAGAGAGAGAGAGAGAGAGAGAGAGAGAAGAGAGAACTGAGAGGGAAAAAAATAATCAGACCCTCTGAGGTGGTCACTGTCAGTAAAGAATGTACGACTCACAGAATGAAAAATGAAAGAACTGTTTTGTAGACAGCACAAGTGTAATTAGTCTCTGGGAAGAAGCTGGTATACAGGCCTGAGATTGTCAGCTTCTCTGTAAACCTCTGGGGGTCGACAGGTTCACATACGTTAAGAGTTAACGTGACAACTTTACAGCTGACCAACGAGGGGAACCTCTAAAAGATTATCTAGTGAGATGAGTCCAAACAGAGAGAATGGTTTTGCCTGCTTGGCCTTTATTTCAGTTACTACTCGCATGGAAATTAAATTTTTACGTTAAATAAAAGATCCTCCACTAAGAGAGAATTCATAGATAAAACATAAGACTAGAGAACTAGAGAAGAGAGTTTCATTGCAGAACTGATCTGTTTCCTTTAGTGTGCTGGGGTGCTCAAACAACAAGTTTGTGAGATGAGGTGTTTCAAAAAGCAACCAAAATTACATAGTTCAAATGATAGGGAAAGACATTATAAGCTTAAAGTTGAGAGAGAGAAAGAGAGAGAGAGAGAGAGAGAGAAAGAAAGAGAGAGGGAGAAGGAGAATGAGTTTGTGTGTATATGAGAGAGAGAGTAGGGGAAAGTGTGTGGAGTATTTGTGACCGATTGAGAAAGAGAACAGCCATCTTTATTTTATATTGCATATTGTATAATATATTGTACAAAACCAATCACAGAAGTCCAAGATACACTGTGAATTTACAATGTTCTTCCCACAGTAGTGACACCCAGAGACAACTGTTCCAAATACCATGTGAAACCTGAGTGGCAGGGCAGCCTGGCATTCGTACCTGGGGCCCTGCCCCGCCCCCTTACCTTAAATGTCTGTAAGGACTTGTTTTGGTGTGCTGTGTTTCCACAACATGCCATAGGCACATTTCTATTTGACTTTAATTACATTTGGAACAGTCCCTGGGGGGGGGAGTAAGAACTATGTCTAAACAAATTCAATACAAATTGGCAAATATGTAGGAGCAGGGGTGTCCGTCACGAGGGTGTCTGAGAGAGAGGTAATTAGACTCTCTCTCTCTTTCTCATTTGTGTGGTGTGGTTTTGTGGTGTTGCTCTAGGCCGCAGGGCGATGAGATCTACTGAATAAATGGGAGTTAAAAAGCTCATACTGGGCTCTCGACTGAGAGATAGAAAAAACAAGAATTTGTTGCTTCAGTTCAACATATTGTATAAAGCTATTGCATAAATGAATAGAATGTAATATTTAATATATTCAGTAATGATAATATTAATAACAGTCAGACATTTTTTAGGGTACATTGTAATATTATTTGTATGATATCAGGATACCATTACATTTTAGCATTACCATAGATTCAGTGTGCTCTGTTGCTCTACAATTATTGCAATCATTAAAGTTATATCAGCAAATGTATTCCATTTTAAGAGACACAGTTAATAGATATTAAAGACGTAGCACAGAGTAATTATACTGTAACATGATTTTGACAGCATCGTTGAAGTTTCATCATTACAATGTCAGCCCATATTTGGTTTAGGTTTTTGGTTTGCCGAAATGAATACTGTAACAGTTGACTAAAATCAGACATATTTCATATCTGTCCTCATGATTGAAATATGAGTTCTACTGTAAAGTGGTGTACAATTATCATGTATGCTTCAAGTTGTTTTGTTGCTTTGTGTGCTGAAACCAGCATGTCAATAGCATTTCTCATAACATACAGTGATTGGGCAGGTGTCATTCCGTGTAATTTACAGTGAGCGTGAGTAGTGGCTCCATTTCAATTGCCCTGGTTACCTAAATCATAAATGATTGTCTATCGCTCTCTGTGAGGAGTCTCCACCTACTTTCATCTGATTCTCATGAATACACAGGCCTCTGATACCTCAGCTAAAACAGAGCCCGTTCAGTTGACATGGAAACCCGATCTTGGTCTCTGAAGGGCTGGGATTAAGACAAATATTTTGGCCCTACTTTTTTCCCAGGTAAAGAGACGGCCACATGACAGCTTACCGTATTGAATCTCACTTTCTCCTGCCACCAAAATTCCTCAACACTACCACTCACACACAGTAAATGACAGTGAATATACCAGCTTAAGCATGATTCCAAAGGTAATTTTTTAATCTATGCACTTTCTAATCATTTATGTAACATTAAACGTGAGTCAAAACTATTCTCCAACATCTCATCTGTATCAAGAACTTACATTTCCTATGAGAAGAATTCTATTACTCTCCAACGGCAGTATATTATTGGCAACAAGAGGGTTTAAGAGGAATGTTGATGTAAGTGAATGTACATTTTTGATCCCAATGAAATTGGATACAAGACCTCACAGCGCCTGATGACAACAAACAAAATATTCCTATAGTACATATATTAACTGCACACCGCATGAGAACAATGAACCGGACAAATGTTTCTCTTCTGCAACAGGTTGCCTCTAAAAAGTCCCCGTGGACGAAGAGGTGCACTCAGACTGGGCTTTGCGTCAACCTGCGTAGAGCTCGGCTTAGCTGTGCTCCTAGCCCTCTTACAACGAGAGCCGAGTACAATGTCTCCTCAGGGTGCATTAGAGAATTTATACGGCTCATTGGGATCGGAAACCTGATTTTCATGGCTTCCCATTTGCATGAGACAGGCCCCTGTCAGCATACATGTGGACTATACTGCTAAACACAGACCTGCTTCCTTCCCCTTGCTTTTATGAGGTCTGCAGGTGGGAGCAGAATGAAGAGAGAGAGACCTTTGCATGGCAGGATCATTTCAGTCGGTATTCCAGGGTCAACATACTCGGGGAATTTTGGAGGAGCGGTTTCTCAGCTGCAAAAATATCAAATTTCATGCTAGATCCAACATCTCAGGGATCATTTTTCATGTTTTGAATGGTTGCGTTCATATACACATAGAATTAGCTAACCCAAATTTGTCGTTCTATAAGTTATGTTGAAATAGTCTGAACTGTGATTTGAACAAGTGGTTCAAACGTTTAGAAAAAAAATAACATTACTGTTCATCCACATTTACAGAGCCTTGAGAAACAACTTATTAAGAAAGATGTTTTTAATGTCATTTACTGTCTAGGTTGATGGAGTGACAATGTCGCAGCCACGTGTGAAAAAAGAAATTCCATTCATAGTCTTTGCAGGAGCTGAGAGGGATTTCTGTCAGCGGTGACTTCCTTCCTGCTTCCAATGAAGTTCCATCACCATATGCCTCACAGTGGCTTCCTCTGGTGGTTTTCCTTTCCTCAACAACCCAGCTTAGACAGACAGCCTAATGCATGTTTCGCCTGACTAAGCACACCCCCTACTCTTCTTTAATTTGACTACTGATGTGCTGACATTCAAACTAATATTCAGTGCCTTTGATATTTCTTATACTACGTAAGCCTATGTACCTTTTTTTTTTTTAATTCTTTTGAATATGACTTTGAATGTGGCTTTAATAGCAGTTCTGTGAACATCACTGTAATAAAGAATGCTGAAGTAGATATTTTTTGGGGGACTGATCTCAAAGCTGTCTATAAAATGAATAGTTCATCTTTTCTATGTCTGCTCGCCCATCTGTGCACAGGTTGTATTAGCCTGCTTGAATGATTTTAAATCAAGCCTCGTCTCCAGGGTCCGTGTCTCTCAGCACTCCAGCTCTCCTCACTGATCTTATCTGTGAGACACTGCTCTGGGTGCATTCTTGTCCCTAGCCCATAACAGCATCCACAGGTATCTCCATTTTCACCTGCTGCTGATCTGCACAGAAATGCATAATTGATATCATCCATTCTTTCACGTTAACCAAACAGACTCTCTCACTAAATGACTGTGAGAGAGGATGAAATAACTTCAGGTTTGGTGGGGGACATGATTTTAAGCCCAAGGCCTTAAGATTACATGATTTTTCTTTAAATGTGTGTGGAATCCCACATTGATATCCATCGTTTTTCAGCTGCTTTTCTTTTCAGGGAAATGCATGGCTGAGAAGAAAACATGCTCCGTGGTGTAAATGAATACATGTGAACATTAAGGATGTATTTGTGTGAGCGGTTGTTGATTAGAAATACCGAATGTGAGATCCAACATTTTAACCAGTGACCTCGTGAAAGTGTCACAACATTGGTGACCTCTCCACAAATCAGCAGGAACTGTGAGGGATTGGCCGAGCCCAATCTGATGAGTGAGATCTCTCCAAACTGTAATAACACAGCTCTCACCAGTATGAATCATTACAGGCCCCAAACACTGGGGAGCGTAAGCCAGGGGTGGCCTATCAATCAGCCTCTGGTCTGACAGGGGCTTCATGGGAAACGACTGAACGGGGCAGACAGAAGAAAACACCTGATACATGAGGGAGAGAGAAAGAGAGAGATACAGAGAGAGAGAGAGAGAGAGAGAGAGAGAGAGAGAGAGAGAGAGAGAGAAAGAGAGAGATAGAGAGAGAGAGAGAGAGAGAGAGAGAGAAAGAGTGGGTTGGCACTCTAGACTTGATATGACCTCATTCGTACCCCCCAGACAGCACTTTCACTGAAAAAAATAGCATGCTGTTATTTAGAGTGCAGAATCTCTCCATCGCACCCCACTCCCCAGCCCCACACATACACCTCCCACACCCCAACACCCCCACCCTTTCTATAGACTCCGTCTGCCTGCAGCTCAGGAAGCTTTATGTGCTTGCTGTGTGTATTTGCATTGCCATGTTTTATTACACTTCCTCCAGTCCCTCTGAAAGTTTCCCTTAATAGGTGATCCATGGAGCTGGATGGTGTTGTTCACAATGTGTCAGGATTAATATGAGTTGGAGAACCGCTGAGAAGAGCTTTCACGCTAAATGCAGTGGAGCTTGAGCCTTAATACCACGTACAAAAACCACACTGCAGACCACCAGAAGACTGAGGGTCTGATGACAAGCTTCTTAACATGAGAGATAAGTGACCCACTGAGGACCATCAAAACACAGGAATCCTAATAGCCTCTGAATGACAACGTATAGCCAATTGGAAATTTATGGCCGACCCCTCCTGTGGAGTCCAACCCACCACTGTAATTTTAATTGCATAGTTTAAATACTCTCTGTGGCAGGCACTGAGTTATGTCTTTGGAACAATACACGTAACCCTGATCAATCATGGGCAGGTCATAGAAGAGCAGAAACAGGTGTGGACTTAACGCTGGCCTCAAACAACTTTGTTCAAATTATTGATACGTTCTGTTCTGATAAATAAATGTGTCAACTTTTGTGTGGCTTGTTGAAGCAAGACCTTGCAAGGTGCAACCCTGTGATCTTAAGCTCAGTTTTCCCAGGAGTCACCAGGCTAGTGTGGTTTGTGCCTTTGATGGTTTTCCCCTTTGACCCTCACAAACCAGAAGCGTCTGATGTTTCAGGGAAGTGAGCAAGGCTAGCACGGGTCAGACAAACAGGAACTAATTAAAGCATTACTCTGTGGATGAGTGAAGGTACAGCATATGTGGACCTGCTCACAGCCGGTCGTGGTGGAGGGAGTGAAACGTTATCAAAGGCTGCCACCAAGGAGTGTGTCTCTTCCACACACCAGAGTGGAACAGATTACAGTGTTGTCAGACGATGAGTGATGCCATGCAAGGTTTATTTAGCTGTGCGGAGAGTTCTGGAAGACATGCCTTGTTTATTTAGTATCATTGTGAATGAGCCAGTGTGACAGCACAAGTCATGGAACAGTCATTTTACATTACATCAGGGCATTTTCTCTGTCTCTTTCTCTCTGTCTATTTTCCATCTCTCTTTGTATCTCTGTTTGTCTGTCTGTCTGTCTCTGTCTCTCTCTTCTCTCTGTCTGTCTGTCTGTCTGTATACATACATCTGTGTGTGTGTGTGTGTGTGTGTGTGTGTGTGTGTGTGTGTGTGTGTGTGTGTTTATGTGCGTGTCTCTCACATATGCACCAGTGGCCAATACATGAGGGCCCATGCGCCATCCTGGGTTCCTTATTCTTATTCCACGACAGTCTTTTGGTAGTCTCTCAAAACACAAGTATACAACAGGCCTGCAAGGGGGCACAATGAACTCTTGAATGGTACATGAGAAAATCAATCCTTAGTTTCTCTTCACATCTGACCTCTGCACTCTGGACAAATCCTGAATTAATTAAAGAGGGAAATCCCAGTGGCCAACACAGAGGCAGATTGAGTGTCTTTGCCTCCTCCGGTGCTACCAGCGGATTAGACAAGCTCACTCAATGATGAGAGTGTTTTCAAACCAGCAGGAAACTGAAGTACCATAAGGGTGACTGCTGATACCTGCAAATTAGAGACAGCTTGATCCGTGTCCACTGACAGATAATTATTCTGCATCTGAAAATTTCAACCTACAATATTCTTAACTGTTTTTAATGATCTAAAAGCATCATATGTGAACACTTCAATATTTCCTCTCTCTCTCTCCCACACACACACACACACACACACACACACAGAGGCAAAAACAGTTTTGGGACTTGGTTTCGTTAAAAAAAAAAAAAAAGGCCTGTAATTCTGTTGGGACGTGCCTGACCCACAGCGCTGGCCTCTGCTCCTGAGACAGAGGTTCTGTTGGGTTAGGCCAGCCTCTTGGAGACTGACCCAGTTGGAACAGTCAGCAGAGCATCGCCTTACATAGGCTTCCTCTGTAGCAGGTCCGCAGTCTTACACGCTCCGCAGTGAGGAGCTGCAAGGGCCTATTGTTCCGTGATCTGGCCGGCTTTCCATGTCTTTTCTGTCATCAGGGGCTTGTTGAGCAAATACTCCCAGGTATGACCACAATCTCAGTCTCAGCTCCACCAATGACACACCAGTGACTTCAGCCCTGGGTCTGTTAATGAGGAAGAAATTTAGAGCAGTCACTGTGAAATTTGAAATACACTAAAAGAAATGTGAAAGTTATACTAGAAACAATGACATAATGTTACAGCTGACTTGCAGCGTGAAGCTCATTCAGAATACCTTGTTAAGAGATACAGCTACCAAAAAGCTAACCACAAATATTCACTTATTGCAAAAAAAAAAAAAAAAGAAGTTTTTTTTTTTCGCTCTGTGAGGGATGAGATTTCTTCGTGGTGTGACCTAAATTTTTGAGGATTGTAAGCCGAATGGGTTGGGACGAACCACAGGCCTCGTGAAAACGATCGTATGGCCTTCTGAGCTCCAGCTTGCCCTGTGAGGAAACACTCTCATTAAACTGCCACTTACAATCAGCGCTCCAACGCTTGAGATGGAGGGGGTAGTAGTAAGGGAACAGAATGACAGAAAGCTTTTCTCCACAATCTGAAAACCTTCCAGTGTCTGGAGCGAGTGTCAACTCCCACAAAGCCTATTTGGTGGCATTACCTCACGGCCGAGAAGCACAGACAGAGTCGACGAGCGAGCACACACTCCCACAGTCTGCAGCCTCCCGGTACTCCAGCCAAATTCAATACGGGACTGGCCCGTCTCTGCGCCAATCACCACGCTGAATCTCAATCTAAAGTCGTCTGAGTGCACCAGGAATTTCATAAGATGTTTACGACGACTGCTTCACGAGAGGAATGGGCTGACTGAGAAGCTAATTTATTTATATAATGATTTAGAAATCTAAAAAGTGAGAGGAAAAGAACAGGCATTGAGTGGTGTCGCTACGTTTGTGTGATGTGTAGTCCGTAGGCTCCACACAAACAGCGCGGCAGCCCTGGCCCAAATCAGAGAGAGGGCTGAGGATGTGTGAGGCGCTCTGGGCCCCTAATCAGTCTCACAGGAGCAGCGGGGATCTCTTAAAGAGTTATTCATCAGACAAAATGGTCATCCTCCATTACAGAATAAACAGGCTTCCTTTTTTAATGCGTTCACTCATGGGTGGCCACCCCTGCCCACCCAAACAGCCCATTGGAAAGGAGCGGGAGGTAATTTACTCTAATAACATACCCCACGTAGTTTGAACACAGTTATTAAAAACCAGCTCTATTTCTAGGCACAGGCTCCCTGTGCCAGGGTGACAGCTCTCTGCCAGCCGGCCCCAGCGTCTCAGAGCTGACTAAGTCAAGAATGAACGCAGTCTGCTGTTCGGGACGTATGACTGGGCATATTATTGGTCTTACCTAAGAATAAAACAACTCCATTATCCAAACTGCTGTCACCTACAGTAAACAAAGTGATTTCAGCCAAGCGAAGCCCAAGGCTGGTCAAACAGTCCAGAGCTGATCTGCAAGAGCCAGTTCAAGTGCTGATGAAAAATGTCAGAATGATAGAAAATGCTTTAAAATCACACATTTCAGTAAATGTCTCCCTGACTAGCTGACTTTATGTGAACATCTGTCTCAAGTCAATGAGTGCACATCATGTTACGCCTTATCTGTGAGTATATACCCAGGCCCTTTTGCCTTTTCTCCTCTGGAATTCTCTGTATTTTTTTTTTATTCAGTCAATATTACTGTCCAAAAGAAATACATCTCCTTTTCCTGTGTTGTTCAGTTTGATAGACAGCAGAATACTTCTCTGAATGTTTCCAGTATGTTGCTTTGGTTTAGCTTGAGGGTGATGAGGAACAGAGAGGAGTTTAGAGAGGGGAAGAGCACTTTATCCAGGGTGCTTAGCATCACTCAGAGCCCTTCACATAGAATAACTTCAAACTCATGCAGTGGATCAGTTCACACAATGTCTGTCTATTTACTGCAACAGACTCTCTGTCTGTCTGTCTGTCTCTCTCTCTCTCTGAACTCAGAAGTCCAGTCTTTTTTCCCTTACTCTTATATGTCCCGAATAGCTACCTTATGAACAAAGCTGATTCTGAACGCAAGTTAGTTTTGAATGTTTCTTTCTTTTGAGAAGATTCAACTCCAGTCCTGGGGACAAATGAACTGCATTTGTGAAATCATATTAACCTGCATTATTTGAACTTATGAATTAAAGCGAAGAATGGGACAAGGAAAAAACAGAAAGCCCCAAGAAAAGAAAAAGGGAAAAAAAAAAACAGGGAAAATGTAACTGTTGCATTTTGTAGCCACCCCCTTTTAAAAGAGCAAAATCGCTTTTGATTCATGTGAGACGTTATTTAGATTTAGTGACAGGTCGATACAATAGTCATATACAAGTTTTCTGACATTCATGGATCATTTGGCTCTTTGCACCAGTCTTCAGCCATGCCACCATTGTGGTGCAGTTAACCATCGTGGCTTTCTCCTCCGTAGCCAGTGGGAAATTGTTAAGTTATTTATATTTTTTGTTTTCTTTTTGTTGCACAGATTGTGTACGCTGAAATTTGGGATGCAGCTATGCTCCAGCAAAACTGAACGAGTTGAACTGAGCGACAATATAGTTCCATGCTTTCTTTTTTTTTATTATTATTTATTAAACAAATATGTTTAGCAATGCCCCACAGTGCAACAATGGCCTCGTGGCTTTCTCTGTTTTTAAGCTGAAATAGCTGCCAGTGCTGAGTATCTGCTGGCAGAGGGAAAGCCCTGGGCTTGCCGAGAAATGCCCTTACTTTAGGACCATGCTGGTGTTAATAAACAGCTGACAGGTGCTGGGGCTGGAGCCACGCCACTGCACACGTGCTCCGTGCTCTTTAATAATTAGAGAGTGCAGAGGCCAAATGAGAAACAGCTGCTTGCCATCCCCAAACACTGTTCCCCTTACTTACTCCTCAGGAGTGAAAGAAACCACGGCTCTTCTCCGACCGAATGACTACACCTTTGTCAGGGCTGTCAGCTGAAGACAGGTATCGGCTTTGCTTATGAGGGAATGAAGTGACACAAAAGAAACAAGAGCATTCTTTGCAACCCTGTGCCAACATCATTTGCGTCACGATAACAGTGAGCGTGAATGAATGGCATTGCTCTCTGGGCAGTCTCGCACAATGGCAAATGAAGAATTAACTTTGGCATCAGTTTGGCTTTGCCAGTGTTTTTTTTTTTTTTTTTTAAACTGAGACTGCCGTTTTGGTCTCGGTGACTCAAATGCCAGATATACACTCTTATGTTTTTCAACAGCACAAAGGAAAACATAGAGAAGAAAAAAAAAAACGTCTGAAGTTTAGTGGAACAGTTTATCTGCAACAAATTTATGGTTGTTAGAAAAGTTGTATAAACATTAAGGGCAGCACCATACAGTTTTCCAAATGGAGCAGTGTTTTAACCGGTCTTCTATAAGCAAGAGATTTTGTGCTCACGTCACTTTCCATGCCAAAACAATTTGTCCGTCATGTTGAGCACATGCAGTGTTGTTTTTGCATATACACGTTAACAAAATAAGCAAGTTTTCAACATCCTCTGTATCCATGTGCTGCAAACTCTGGTGTCCATCTGTGAAAAGTCAGAGCTGAATCGAAACATGTGTATGAGCAGGTGCCTCATTGCACAATAAGATCATTTGCTGTGTGTGAACTTGATACGCTCAATGGCTGAATATATAAACTTAGAATTCACAGAAAACTTACCAGCATTCTCTGTGACATGTTTTCAAAGCAAAACCAAAAAAAAAAAAAAGTTGGAATGTGTTATTGTCTTTGACTTTGAGGTCTAATTACACATTTGAAAAGATTACAGTCTCAGTTGCTCTAGCTCCTTCATTGGCAGTAAAGTTTTGAATTTTCCACTCTTTATTTTTCATATGGTTTGCAGTTCATGATTACATATACAGACTAGGGGTGGGCAGTATGGCTTAAAATTTATATCACAGTATAATCTGACGCACGGATGGTAACGTCATATATCACGGTATATTCATTTTTCTTAAAATTTCAATATAAATGCTTCTGAAGGGGTAAAGTGCTGGCATGGCAGCTATTACTGTACTCTTAACTGTATTGCTAGGACATATTTGACATAGTACAGAGGTATTTTAAGAACAAGTACATGGTGATGGCATTTGTTATGTTGGTCCACCGATGACTTTTTTTCTCATAAGGACAGCCTTTGGAAAATGCCTCGATTAGTCGATAGATTAATTGATAGAGCAATAGTCGTTAGTGGCAGTCCTAGTAGCAATTACGTAGTGATATTGAACAAAACATTTGTTATAATGAACTGAAGCATTTTATAAATCAAAAAGGTAAGTTCATAAAAATAAAACGACAATGTGTTGCTTTAAAATATTGATGTCAGCGCATTTTCAGCGTCAATGTCAGCTAAGTTGACTAATCGCGGTAGCCCTACTGCAGTAGGCCTCCAGCAAAAAACCTCACAAATATCGCCCTACCACCTTTCGCTCTCGCAAAAACAGCAAGCAAGTTTGGCTATCCTGGTAGTAGCAGTTAAGTTCGAGTGCTTAAATGAATGTATACAGTAGTCTTTTTGCCCAGAGAGGTTGAGAGAGTTTTTTCTACCGCATATAAACAACATGTAACATGTAAACAACAACCCGTGTTGATGTCGGCACAAGTGGTTGCCCATACATCTTTTAATCAAGTATATGTATTCATGCTACATGTAGCCTTTAGCCTCCGTCATCTTAGTCAGATTTTTTTTTGCTACTCCTGCCTCTCTAGAGAGCGCCACATATCAAACACATCACACATGCTGAACTGATTGGTTCTCACGTGTTTCTCATTTGCATAAAGTCACCCAGTCAGAGCGAATTTCACCCCCACAACCTGAATGAGAGCGAAGCGAAATTCGCTGCAATGGAAGTGAGAACTCTACTGGTCAGCACAATATAGTCAAAATCCATACCATAGGGCAAATTCATACAGGTGTACTTTCTATACCATTTATACTGTCCACCCCTAATGCAGACATGCAAGTGAGACCTGTTCTCTGTCTGCAGATCATAATGGTAATAGGATAGTAGTGGTGAGGAAAGGGCTTTCTTAGAAATGTTGTTTGCACCAAAAAGTGAGCGTTAAGCAACAGGTCTGACTGTTTGACTGATCTTGTACAGAACACACAAATACTAGTTCCTGTAACACCTCATTTAAGATATTATAAAAGCATATCTTTGGATTACATGCTTCCATTTAATAGTAATATGCGAATTACTACATCAATGTACGTATGAGAATGTTCCCCTTGGTCCAAAAAGTGTGTTTGAGTGCCATGACCAAACAGTAATGAGGAAAAAGTGAAAATGTTACACAGACATTTCAGTTCAACATATCCAGCTCCTGTCAGGAGAGCGAGCGTGAAATAAACTTGTCATATAAACAAGGGAGTCTAATCCATGTAATCTACATTATGAAATGCGATATAGGACATTCTGGATTGCCTCCCATTTGAGGGAAATAAATTTTTTAAAACACACACAAAGATAAGATTATTTCAGTCAAACTTATCCTTGGATATGAAACATCTGCTTTATATGTATTATACAAATGTCTTAGTTTCCCACTTCATTTTAAATTTTATAAAATCTTTTCAAAAGAGACCCATGCACAGCATGAAAGATCATTATGATTATGTGTGTATCATGCAGAGACAGTTGTGCTGATGGCCACCTTCAGCTATCCAGTAACCATCACAGTTTGGAAGCAAAATCATGACAGACGTTTTCTCTCATTCTTATATTTCAGTGTGTGCTCTTCATCACAATGTACTGCGTTGCTTTTCTGCCAAAAGACCAGCGTTAAGACAAAAACCATTAAGACAAAACTGTTTACCTAATGAATCACCGACTGGCTTTACGTGTTGTGAGGGGAGTGGGGTTGACCCCCTGAGGAAATAGAAGGGGTTCTGCATGAGGCCAGCAGAGCAGCCGGGGGTGGCAGCAGGTTACGACTAAAATACAACAGGTCTGTGTTTTTAGTCAGACAAGTGCAGCTGCAGATACAGTAAAGGCAGGAGTTGCTTTCCACTGCCAGGGTTCATTAGCATCAGGCAGAGTGAATCAAGCCCCCTGCTAACCTCACAGTGGAGTGCTCTCACACTCTCACACCCTCTCAGTAAGCCACATACACCATAGACCTCCTCACACTCCACACCACCGTACACCCTACACCACCATACACCTGACACCACCTAACACCTCCGTCCTGAGGGGAAAGACTGCACTGATATAACATAACCTTTGGCAACACTTTCACAACGCCTTTTCTTGCCAACCACCGCAGTTCAGCAAGATAAAGTGAACATAGCAGTCGCAGGACGTTTTATACAATCAATTTTTCTTTTTCTTAAATCTCTCTCTCTCTCTCTCTCTCTCTCTCTCTCTCTCTCACCCTCTGTCTTTTTCAGTCTCTCTCTTTGCTGGTCTCTCCTGCTCCCCTCTCTGTGAGATGGTGTACTCAACATGTCTAAGCCTGTAAGGTGCGGTGTTTGATGTCAGTTAATTTCTCCTGGTGCTGACAGCCCAATGGTCCCAGTGAGGAGTCTGCCAAGTTTTGGTTCCCAAGGTAGTCCACTGTAATTGTGGAACCACAATCCCCTTCCAGTGGATTACAGGATTTTTGGCAATTTATCTCGCTGAGATGATGTTGCTCTGTGGGAAAACATTGCACATTGGGGACACAGGAAAGAATAATGCAAGCCTTTTACCCACAGCAAAGTTATATTTCCTCCTCCAATACTGAGAAGCATCGCATCTCTCTCTCAAAAACACCGATTTATGTGTGCCATACGTGCATCGCATGCAGCAATATGCAATTTACAATCCAAGGGTAAACATTGTAGTCGTTGACAATGGAATTTTATGTATTACCCTATAGATCTTTAGTAGCTACTTGAGGAATATTTGTTGAAATTCGTGATCAGTTGATAATTTGTTCATCAAAGGAAAGCTGGAGGACTCATTATTACGGACCTCTTCTCACATGGTATTTGATACATGTACTGTAATCGCCCCTGACTGACGCATAAGGTCACAGAGACAGACAAAGCTCCATTTAAGGACTAAACAGCAGGGTATACACTGTCTACTGTGAGCTAATTAATATCATGTTTTCATTCTATTACTAAATCAATATACTGTCCTTCCACAGACATTCCTTCCCTACTTCAGTGTGCATAAATATTTTGGAAAAAGTAAACATTTATTTCATGTAAAGGTAAACTGTGGCAAATTAATGAGTCAGACATCAGCATACTGAATGTACATTTTTAATGAATTCCAAAAGATATTGAGGGTAAAACCATCACTTGTTCCGTTACAAAAGTGTTATTTATAGCTGGCATTTGGAAATGTTAAATGACGAGTGAAAGAATGCCTTGCCGTGCAGACTACTGGTGTAAAACCGATATGATTTAAGCATCCTTACTGTCTAAGCGATGCTGCAATGTGATGAACACCCTAAAACTCATTGGATAAAGGTCTTGTCACACCAAATTGTGTTCTGTAATATCGGAGGTCTGAATGGGCTGCTTTCATCCTTAACGTGAAAAGAAAGAGTACTGGACCATTTCTGAGTTTTGAAAAAGGTTTAAAATATCCAAGATGGACAGAATATTAAACCTAACCACGGGGAGAACCTTAACTCTCGCTTCTGTTTGTTCTTTCCCTGTCACATCCATGCACACCACATCTCCCGTTTTACTGTTCCACATATTCTCAGAGCTCTATCCTAGTAACTGGAATCCTGTGAAAGTTCTGGTAGTGTTGGCAAAGCCTCTTTCAACCAGATGTGGTTTATGGCTGCTATGTAAATCTGTCTTTGAACAAGAAAGAGGAGGGTTATTTGTAACCTAAACAACATATTCGCTTTAAGAAGGAGGGTGACATGTAAGCTTTTTTGATATTTGCTTTTGTCTCCTTATTTATTGTCCTTTACTTCCGCACTATAACAAAAGTGTGGCTTTAGCATACAAAGCATGGCTTCACATCTATGTGAGATCCAGCTGATGGCATCTCACCAAATAGAAAAGATATCGTTTATACTGTCTTTAGGGACGAAAACAGCAAAAACCAATATATTTAGAGAGTTTGTTGAGCCTTTTAAATGTTTTGAAATTGAAGTGAAGCAAGTCATCAAAAGTAAGCGATCCATTTAACTGTATGTTATTTAGAGGATTTTTTGTTTACAAATGATGAGGGGAAACTACCGGGCGCTACTTTTGAAGTGGTGGTTTTGGAGATGTCTGATAAACACATCAGAACTTTCAGAAGAAGACTTTTTGAATCTTTTGCCAGACTGACAGAAAGCCATCTTGAATGAATAGGTTTCTAACCTCTGTATCAACACAGAGTCATCAGTAACTGCTGAGAGTGTTCTCCTTGGAGAGGAACAGTCTCCTAATGGATACGTTAAAAACGACGTCTGCAAACACAGCCACATAATAGTCCCAGCCTCCCACAAGCACAACCATGTGTGTTTCCCAAACTCCTCAAGCTTTTAATGTGTGATTTCCCAAGGCCCTAATGCTTGTGTAAGCCCCTGCTCATCTCAATGGTTGGCATTGTAGTGGGAAGACCCCCTGTAGCACCAACACAAAGGCACACCAGCATTTACCTAAAGTATCACGAGTGCCATTCACATGTTACACTCAGCTGCTGCCACTTGTAAATGACTCTCTCTCTCTCTCTCTCTCTCTCTCTCTCTCTCTCTCTCTCTCTCTCTCTCTGTTTGTGTGTGTGTGCGTGCGTGCATGTGTGTGTATGTGTGTGTGTGTGTGTTTCTGTAGTATGGCTCGCAGGTGTGATAATCATTGCTAGTCTTCTCTATGATTTTAACTGCTTGCTCACTGCTGGTGACTTAAAAGAGGATTAGGCGAAAGATACTAAATAGTAGATACAACACCATAAAGTAAGACAAAATCATTCCCAGCATAAATACAGCAATGTTGTTAATATCTCACAGAATGGCTGTGTAAGGAGGCAGGACTAAGGTATGTATGCCTTTACTGTGGCTTCATGAATTCTCTTTTCAGTCTTGCTGCTCTAAGATCTTTATTATCTTATTTTTATTATTTTTAATGGAACAACTATCTTACTTTTGTGTTTTAAGTGGCCAGTTTTGCTGGACTGTACGGTATGAAATTTGCAAATTCACCTCCAGCAGGGTTTCTCAATCCATTTCTAGGTCATTCCTTGCCAAAAGAACTTCACTCAGACACTAAAACATCCAATGAGTTCATGGGGGCCATCATTAGTTATTCACTTAATCAAGCGCTTTGGTGCCGGGCCAAACAACAGGAGGAAGCGCAGTCGGCAGAGGAGTGGGGTCTTTTGATAATCTTTGATTTAATAACATCCATGGTAATGCAGTGCACAGTTGATGTTTGTTCCAACAATACCACACAAGACCTCCACTGATTCCAGCTGAGGCCCACAGTGGTCAGATTATCTTAGCAGATACCAATCAGGGAAACCCAAACATAACTACAAACAAATGAATATATGTAATAACATTACATCTGCAAAAATATAGTGTGACAGATAAAATCTTTTGTATCAGTTATTTTAAAATCATATAGGAACATAGACAGTGGGCCCGGTTTACTGCCTTCTTCCCAGACTTAAATAAACTTTACTGGTATTTTGATTGGATTCCATGAACTTTGTGTACATTCCTTTCATTAGGAATAAATTCACTGAGACGAACTATTTGATTTCCTTCATTTTTCTCTCAATGCCCTC
This sequence comes from Chanos chanos, assembly GCF_902362185.1. NCBI lineage: Eukaryota > Metazoa > Chordata > Actinopteri > Gonorynchiformes > Chanidae > Chanos > Chanos chanos. The sequence goes on from NC_044500.1 coordinate 33,319,775, forward strand.
TCACGTTAAGACACACTTTGTAACCTCTCAAGCCATTAGTGAGAATTTATCACTGCTCAATCCTGCAGTAAGTCACTCAGCAGGCTAAGACTTGCCAAGTCCTACATTTCCTGACGTGTCAGGGCCTGAATGCGCCGAGGCCTGATAAAACTGGGGGATGATTCCACTTTCCCTAAACACACTTCAGATGCAAATGTGCTCCATATTACTGGTCTCTCTGAAAGACACCCTGTACGTGGGTGTTTGTGTGTGTGTGTGTGTGTGTGTGTGTGTGCGTGTGTGTGTGCATGTGTGTGTGTGTGTGTGTGTGTGTGTGTGTGTGTGCGTGTGTGTGTGCGTGTGTGTGTGTGTGTGTGTGTGTATGCGTGTGTGTGTGTGTGTGTGTCTGTTTGAGCAAGAGAGAGAATGTGAGCGTGTGTGTCTGTGAGTGAGGGAGTGTGTGTATGACTGAGTCACTGGCTGAGTAAGAGAGTGTTGTGATCTGGGCTGCCTCTTTGTCTTCTGTCCATGCATTTAACCCTGTTGATGCTTATTTGTTAGATTGCAACAACAGTTTTATATGTTGTATAGCTATTCTGAGACAATGACCACGTATTACAAACACTTTTGTTCATGTTCTTCTCCTCCCTGAATGACAATAAGGCGTAGACTTTGCCAAGCTGGCATGCCAGGAAACAGGAAATGGATCGTTGCTTGATGTCATTCTAAAGAAACAGCAGATTGGTTCCCAGGGCCATGTAGAGTAATGACATCATCCCTGAGAGAGTCCACACCCCTTACTCAGTAATTAGCTGTCTCACATTCTGGCAGTCATATATCTAATTAAGTCATATACTGCCATCACACACAGCATTTGATGGACTTCTTTTGGGCCTATCATTTTTTAAATATGATTGTTTGTAAGAAAATTTTTATTCTTGCTTCCAGTGTATTCTTTTTACTGGAGAAATGTATTGTATGTGGCAACAGCAATGTGATTTAGTCTGTGAAGTCTATATTTTAAATCTAAATAGCTGGCTTTGTCAAAATCTTTACACTATAAACAGTGTGACAATATGTCACATTAGTGTAAGCAGATAGAAATCAAAATATTCTCAGAGTCTACTAGACATATAAAATTATGACCGTAACAGTAAGATGTTGTAGTGATGCTGTAGAATGCTGGAATGTTTCTTTTGGCATGAAACGGGGTTTCTTGTTTTTTTTTTTCTCAATATCCCTTGTGATTTAGCAGACAAGCTTTTACAAGTAGCATGCGTACACTAATGGAAATGATTCTATGTGTTTGAGCAGCATACCCATCCTAAATGTGTAACAGCAGAATGAGGTGTTGGCATGTCTCTCCATCTCTGGAATGAACTGAGCTGACGCAGAACACTTTTCCCCCCTGAAAAAAAGGAGCAAATAGTCAAATGGGAAAGACAGTCAGGGGAGAGAAGACAGCACATCACAGCACAAGTTGTCAGGGATGACCTCTTTGCCGCACAGAACGTGACCTGGAAGTGGCACAAATCCAAGCTGGGTAATGATGGGGAGGTGAAGGAGGTGGGGGGAGGTACTTGGCTTCCCAGCTGACTGATAGAATGGGATTTTCTTGGGGAGAAAATATCTCCAACTTTCATTCTTGTCATCCATCATTGTTAGCAAGCGTGCGTCAGTGGGAGTGAGTTTTCAGGCCATGTATTTTAGCTAAGTGCCACCTGTTTTCTTTCCCCTCCTATTTTTTTCTTTCTTTTTTTTTTTTCAAATGGGCATGTCAGGCATAATTCCACACATTCCGCATGTGAAGAGGTTCCAGCCCGAGGGTCTATATTCTACAGTATATGGTGCATTGTGGCTCATCACGATCGTGTGAATGAGTCAAATAGTTCAGTGTGAATTCAGTATAGATGCAGCTCTCAAATCAGCCTGTGATGATTGACATGTGAACATATCTTTAAAAACAACAGCATTTATCAAACTACTTTCAAAGGACAAATGGATTCAAAATGAAATACAAATTTGGTCCAAGGTCACAGAATAGCTGCGCACGCAACACGTTATCTGCCAGTGTTAACAGAACAGACCCCTGCTGCATTCTTACAAGTTGCAGACTCTGAAACAGGACTGACTGCCAAGATCTGCAAAGTGCTTCCTCCTCACAAAAGGTGTGGGGGGTTCCTTAAAAAAAAAGTCTTCCTTCCATTGCTCTTTGGCTGAACCACATGGTTGCTTTTCCTGAGAGATTTAGTTCACTATCCCTCTTTTCAAAATCCACTCAATACATTTAATTGACAGCGAGGCCCATTAGTTTAGTCCCTTGGGTTACTGTGTTTTTATAGAAATGAGACAAATATATTTTATTTAAATTCAAGAAACAATATTTGATGTTTTGTCTGAATTGATTATTCACAAGTGAAATACAATAGAAGAAAGTAAGCTTACATCACATTTTTTACTTTCAAGTTGTATGTCATGTTGACGTTAGACTTGCAACTCTTCGGAATATATTCTGATGATTTAGACTTTCCACTTTCAATTCAGATAGACTGCTTCTCCTAAAAATATCATTCAGCAGCAGAGGATAAAGAACAACTTATATCTGTTTACACTAAGTTATAAATCACATGCACAGTTGCGTCCCCTAGGGCACGGGTCCCATGTGAGAGTCTCTGTGTATGATTTGAATGGTTCTGCATGGCTTGGCCCTGGATAAACAGTCCCCAAGGCCTCATCTTGTCACCCCCCCCCCCCCCCCCACACACACACACACACACACACACACACCCCAATGTGCTTTTTAGCATTTCTGTTTCCCCTCAAATACAAATTTACAATTACACCAGGACATAAACAATACAACCACAAATCTCTGCAGTGAGGAGAACTGCTCCATGTGTGAGATCCCCACTGGTGTGAGCATATTTCTATGCCACATTACAAAGAAAACCCATTAACTAAGTGATGTTCACTCACTGTAGGGGAATGTGGTTGATGGATGATATTTTCAAATTGCTACAATTATAACCATTTGCCCTTACATTCCCACTGAATCTCAAATTGAACACAACACATTTTGTGTCCTTCGGTTTGGCCGATATCTGAGACAAAAGTGTAAAGTGTAAAAAAATAAATAAATAAATAGATAAAAAAAATTAAAACAAAAAAAAAAACTAGATACATCAAAAAGTCACATGGATGAAAATTCTAACGTAGAGAACATTGGATTTCCAAAACATTCCCAAAACAAGCTACAGGTCTCCATGGTCCTTAATAAAGGATAAGAGTTTAAAGAGGTGCTCAAAATGATTTGCATTGTTGTTGTTTTAACAAGCTTTATTTAGAGCTGACACTCTAATTGAAGCCATAAGCCCCTGGTTTTATCATCCAGTGTTGCTTTTGTCATGTTCCAGCAAACTTCATGACTTGACAGCTGGAACTTATTTTTTTTTTTCTAAATTCTGAAAAGGCAGCTCAAGGAGAAGAGGAGGAATAAGGAGAACCACACGTTAAGCCCCTCTAAATCCATGCTGACACATCTCAGCTCAGGTTCTCCTCTTTCAGGATGGATGGGATGATAGGACAAATAAACTACAGCTTGTAGACAATAAGAAAAGTAAACATATTCCTAGTGATTGAGAGGTTGTACAGTAAGAAATGAAAACAATATGACATAATGGAGGAAACTATACTGTGTGTACTGTTTTGAGGGAAAGGGTTGACTGGAGATGACTGGGATAAGGCCTAACATTCTCTTTGAGTTATAATCCACTGAATCATGAACACTGATTAAATCAACCAGCCAGAAGACAAGAGCCTTCAGTCATTCCTACACTAAGTGAGGCTCACAGTTAATGTAAGTGAAAGTGAGTCTCCACTCATTCTTTTCAATTTATCGTATTAAGTCTGTAGCCTTGTCAATAATGATTCTCCTTGGTGGGCCATAAAATCCTTTTCCGCATTTCAGCTCACTTTGTCTATTTAAATTCTGTATTTTTTTTTAAACTTCATTTTATGTTATGTTAGAAATTACTACAATATTTCCAAAACTTTTTATAAATTTCACTTTTTACACTTAATAGAAAAAAAATCTCAGTATGTACTCTCCCTGGCTCGTAGTAATGCAGTCAAACAAAGGACGTAATCTGAATTCTCATATTCAGAGCACTCATTACATTCTTTGCATATTCTGACCACAGGTTATTTATTTAATCAGTGTGTCGTAATAACCAAAAATAGCCGTGTGAATGGAGGCAGATTAGCTGTGGTGCTGGGGAAGAGTGTCAGACTAGACCTAGAAAAGAATGACTGTGGCCCTCATTTATTATGGGAAACAAATCCTTCCTAGTTGTAACTCTTATTTGCTCTTTTAAAGCTTTGCCCCCACTTTTTTACGACCCATTCGGTCATTGTGTGAACGGTCAAGGGACCCTGTTACCAAGAGTAAAAAGTAACGGATCCCTTCTTCATAGGATGCTTATCACAGACTTAATGGGTTGGTAGTCCTCGGCAACACTGCCCATTGATCGCTGCAGTGGAGACATTCAGCCATCTACGCTGCTGAGTGCTGGGTAAAGTGAATGTATACATGTCTGTAGAGGAGCTTTTGACTGAGCTGACCTTAATGCATATTAATCACAGGCATAGTGCACCACTGAGGTATATTTTTATTGGAGCAATCACACCAGAATTGTAAATTACCATTAGGTTGCATCAATCTAAAAAATCGAAATAATAACAATATTTTAAACTTTGTAGCTTTTGGCTAGTTGAAAACTCCATCAACCTAACAGTTCTTGTTCTGACTTGCTCAAAACTACTGATACAATTTTTGGAATTCATATGCTATTGCATTCCTCTGACAGACTGTTGATAGGCTTTATGGCCTCACTCTCAACTGTCACATCACTGAAGCCATCATTCATCAATCGAATTTGCAATAGCCGTGAAAAGAACATATTTGAGCGCTTAAGCACCGGGTAAGACGGAAAGAATAAACAGGATCGGTTCATTTCATTACGAAAACATAATGATCATTGTAGGGCAATTTGGTTTTCAGGCAATTTAAAAACCTAGTTTAATGAAAGAAATGTATATTTTTTTTTTCATTTGACTGAATTAATGAGACAGAAAAAATACACTTTTCAAAACCAAGAGATGAAAAGAGCTGATAAATCATGCCATATAAAGCATGCCTGATGGTGCAGCCTCCTGCACTGTGACATTCCCAGGCCCTGACAGTTTAACACTACTTTTGTCTCTTTCCTCATTGTCAAGAGATGGGAAAGGAATTTCGTCTGAATTCCTCTGGGCCTTAGCACATTATTTCAGCCTTTCTCATAGACGGCTCCTTATAGTTTCTCAATTTAAACAGTCATACAGAAGCAAAATTATGAAAATTATACAAGAAAAACTTAATATGGGGGAACTGCCACTGCCACCACCAGCAGCAACAACAACAACAACTCTAATGATAATAATTCAGGGCCAGATCGAGTTGACTCAGACAAATCTAAATATGACCATTTTCAACTGTTTTCAAACCAATATCCCATTGTGAACCACAACTTTTGCATTCAATTACATTTTGTTTTAACTTTGCAAATCAAAAATATCTTCTATGCTCAAGAGGATCTGAACCAGTATTCCGTCATTACCAGTCAGAACCTGCCGGCATGGATAACTCAAACACAGTGTTTTGTGAAGCAACTGCACCTTGACCGATCCATAAAAGTCTGGTTCGTGAACATGAAAACAATCTTGACAAATAGGAATACTGACAGTGAGAAAAACTTGTGTGTGTGTATTAGACGCCAATATTGAGATGAATCACTGCTTCATCAGTTAAATGATCAAATCTAGTATTCTTATGGTGTACATTAGGAGCAGCTCCTTGTGGGAACTGTCTTCAGACTGTCTGTATTTCATCTGTCTGCCCTCTGGGGTTCCACATCATGCTCCACTCATATGCACACCACTACTTCCTTCCAGGGAATCCCCAGTCTTTCAGGCAGGTGGCACAGTGTACAGCACAGCACTAGGCAGAGTTAGACATTGTGTTGACGGTATGAGTAATATCCTGCTCTGAAGTACGGGAGGAAATGACTGGGTAGTCAGCTTGGGCAGCGCTGTGAAAAGGTCCTCCCAGTACTCAGAGATAAGGCAGCGTCACAGAACTGACCCTGGTTTCTCATGCCTCTTACCCTTCCCAGACTGAGTTGTCAATCACTAAATACCCAGCTTCAAACTACAAAGATCAGAACAGCATATATGAGGAGTTTCTTTTTATTATGTAATCTCGTAAACTAATATGAACATTCTAAGTATTATTCAGCTAGTTATAATTCTCCTCTCAACACGGTTTGAACTTAGAAATGTATCAACCTAGCTGCATCCATCCATTTAAGACAAAATATCAAACTATAATGTGCTACATCATAAAGCCACATGCACATCAATTTATCACTTTAGTGCTGACATATAATTGAATACAAAATGTAGTATAGTACGCTATTTTATGCCACCACCAGCTGTTATGTTTTAATTTGAAATGTCACAGTAAAACAAATTAAAATTTGTGCTATTATTTAGCTAATTACGTAGCTAATCACTGGCACATACACTCAATTACGTAGAATCCTTGGACTGATGTCTTAACAGCTATGATTAATGGATATTTTTTTTTCTTGTTTCCATACAAACCGTCCATTGATTTTTCCCTAATGGAAATAGAATGATGGACATTGTTATCATAGCATTGGGTGTCAGAGTCCCTCAGCTCTGGGTGGGTTTTCTCTTCCAGACTTGATGAGCTGTCACCCGGCACATTCTCATGGTCTGGATCTCGCTGAAGGACTGGTGAAGGGAAAGTGGCTTTGCACGTTCTCTTAAGGCCAGGCTGGTCTTATCCTGGGTGTGGAGGGGCACGTCTGCGTCACGCAGCAGGAATAGAACCCTGACTGACGTTCTCAGAGAAGGGCTGGGCTGCTTGCATGTCTGAGAATGCCACTCTTCCCTGGGTTCCCGAGACTCTCTCCACTGTGCCCACTGCCCTGTCCACGTCATGCTGACACTGCACCAGGATCTGTCCCAGTGCTGCCATGGACACCACAACGCACAACACTGAGCCTGGAAGTAGGGAGGATGACAAGACACAAAAGTAAAAGAGAAAGAAAGAAAATAATCTAGTGAAAGGGAATTGTGTGTTTGAATGTTAGTCTGTGCATCCATTGCTGTACTGCAAATGTCTCCTTACAGCCAGACTACATCCTGGTATAATTACTGCTGACATGTATTTAGAGCTTTTTAAACACCCCAAAAGGCAATACACAACAAACCGTTGATTTGCATTACTGTGGAAAAGAGGCCACTCAGGGTTTGATATGAGTCTGCTAACAAGCATACCTCGATGTAGTTTACATTACAACTTTTTCCCGAAAAAGGCTGACCCTAAGTATACCATGCAGGAACCGACTTTGTTGTTTCCATTCCTATTTTTCTATCTGATATCAATTTGCTACAGCCCAGAATCAAATGAGCCATTACAAATGTGAACACTGGTGCTTTAAACGTCAAACATTGGATATCTTGACAGATGAAAGTTTCGTGGATGATCATTTCATTATGCTGACTAACATACACATATGGTAAAGTTAGAAGGAAACTCTTTAATGGTAGCATAGATGAAGAAAAAATATATTTGACTAAAAAAGAAAAATAACCAATTAGCCAGGATTGCAAACTCAGTCACTTTAATATTCAATAAGTTGGTAAAAAAAAAAAAAGGTTCATTTGTGAAAGGTTAATGATAAACTGAACAGGAGAACACAAGTCATACCTCTTAAGCCACAGGAAATAATGCCTCACTAGCTGTCCTGATTAGAAGGCAGAGCCATGATGATAAAATAAAGACAGAGTCAGGAAGAATGAAAGGAGAAAAAACTGCTACTTTAAAGTTGATAATAACACTTAACCTTCAGGAACTTTAATTTAACACATCCTTAGGGAGTCGTTGACCTACAAGAGACAAAGAATTATGGCTCTGTGTGAGCAGTCAAAAAAAAAACGAAAAAAAAAAAAAAACATTGTCCAGAGGCTTGAGGAGTAGATTCTTAGCTGAAATTGATAATTTAATTTAATTGTTGTGTTTCTCTAAGTATTTATGCACCACACAAAAAGACAATGAAACAGAAAATGATCTGCCAATTTCGCTGCACATTTGAAGTGGTTTGTATGTAACTTGTAGTTTCCCATAATGATAATCTAACCTGTTCTGATTAAACAATAATATTAACGACACGGAGCTATTTATTTGCCCTCTGCAAGAAATTCCGTTGCATTACACATGGCAGCTTGGCATTTAATGAACGTCAGCCTCCTTTCAAAATGAAGTCCTAGTTGAGCAGATTGTAAATATGGCTCTTGTAAGGAGAACAGTCAGGCCCAATACAACAACACAGACAAACTTGAGTTTATGAAAGGATAACGCCATCCTGTACTCTCGCAGATTGTACGGAAGTAAAAATAACTTTTGAAAGAAAAAAAAGACCCTACACTGTAAGCAGAGAGGGGATTGATGGCAGAATCTGGGTACCATTTTAGAGTGAGAATATTTTGGTTGGCAGATGTCAGTCCCCAACACAACCAGCCTGGGCAGTTTCCTTGAGCCAAGTCAGCCTCAGATCAAAACAGTAAGAGTGCAAATGCCTGCACTTTTTGAGTCTCCTATAGACAGCAGGAGAACATGACTAGTGAAAACCACAAATCAGCTCGCCGGATCATAATTCTATCAAAGCCCACCTGTTGAATATGTTTGTAAGAGAGGTTTCAGTTCAAGATTAACCAACCTAACAAAACTCCTTTTTTGAAGTCAGTGAACACAGAATCAAACTGTATCAAAAATACAAGAGTTTCAAAAGCTCCTCTAAACACAAAATGAGCAATTTTCTAGAACATGAAATGGTATTCTTTGTATACAGGGGGCTGGAAAGTCTTGTTTGGGTAAGACAACTGCAATAACAGCAAATGAAAGGGATTTAATACAGGCCATATTTGTTTTCAATACAATATTTGATTGCGTTTTCGCGGCCAGTTGCTGAAGTATGAGGTGATATAAAGACGTTAAGATGACATCATTGGGTTTCCATTTGTGCCACAAAAACTAACAGTACACAAAAACTAAGTATAGCTATTGTCAATGGTTTCTAAGTTCAGAACTGAATGTTGAATTATTTGAATTTACAAGGTGTTTAGGTTTATAGTTAATGAAAACTGAGGCATCTGGACTAAGTTACACGAAGGGATGGGAATATCCGTGATGCCCAAACAAGGGGGAGCCTTGGATGGAGACCTCTGTAACCAGATGTACATTAATTACAGGGATAAGAACAGATGAGAAAAACCACAATAGAGAGAGGTCTTTCACAAACAATCAAACATGGGGCCTTGCATTGGTCTCACTGTAAACAATATTCTATGATAACTTTGTTTCCTTGGTATTACATACACTAATTAAAATTTATTTTCATTTTGTTCTTCCACTTAGACTCAGGCAATAGGAAGGCTAAAAATGGACCTGTATGTGGTAGCTAGCTATGAAGGCTCTGGGAAGCTCTTTCTTATTAACAGGGTAGAGCGGCTTCCCTTCAGTGACAGTTGGGAAGGCTACACTCAGACCTTGTTGAGCCACAGACTCGTTACTCGAGACCAGCAAAGCTGTGTAAACATTACAAAAATGAAAAGTTGCAGGACGCCCATTTGGAACTTATTAGCTTCACTCTGTAACCTATGTTTAAATTATTACAGCCAAACCCAGAAGTTTGGCTCCAGCATGCTACTGTAACCAAGGCCAGTTAACCTCTAGGGTTAGACACAAAATTGTCAAGTTTGGAGATCTATTCTACTCTTTATGGAAAAATGTATGTATGTGTTGCTGCACTTGGCAGGGTCTAGAGGGATTCGAAATGGCTCTATGGTTTTTGAGAGTGCACAATTGCATAATTTGAGAGGAAGGCCCATGCAGTAATATATCTTGAGTATTAATTTCTATCAGTGCAGTATTCAATACAACATCTTCATTCTTAACTCACCTTTTCTGTTGTGTCCATTGTTCCATCGGTTCTAATTTCCTTAAGCAAAAATTGTGTGTGTCTGTGTGTTTCTTATTACAAGATTACCAGTTAAACCTAAATAATGACTTGCATACAAAATGATTGCTTGATAATCCAGAGCAAGACTGTGGTTTCTTCTTAATGCTAACAAGCCAAAATCTAACCACCGTCAAAAAAAAAAAACAAAAAAAAAAACAAGACTGGAGCTGGGGTGAGGGTCATCAAATTAGCACTGATATGTTGTAAGTCTATCTTTGTTTTTACAGCCAATGAAAAGAAAATCATTTCACTTAAGCATAGAAACGACTGGATGCAAGTCATTCACCATGGCACTTAATTACACTCTTCAACTCCACTGTTATGTCTTGGTGTTTAAATTTAATTTGCCGCTGGTTTTAATCCCAGAGTGTCAATCTTCATTCCTTGGTAAGGTATCTTGGAAGGTATTCCAATTTCAACAGTCCGCTTTCACATTCACTGGTTCAATAATATATGTGGAAGACACACTGGGGGAAACGAACTGTGATCCCCACACACACAGAGTGCTACTCAATTTGAAATTTTAAATGCCCTTGATTCTTACTTGCCTCATGTGTAATACACTTAAAAACATGACTTACTAAATAAAGCGAGACCCCATAATCCCATATGAGAGCTACATTTCTGTATATAATGATTTACTTAACATTGTTCTAAATAGAAAGTAAAAGTCACAACAAAACTGACCACAGTCTCCCTTAATTTCAATCTGAGTTAAAGCAAGCACCACAGAAAAACACATTTAATTAAATAAAGAATGAGAGGTTTGCCCAACCACACAGTCTGAACTTATTACTTCAAAACTTACCAAGTTTCAAGTTTCTAGAGAATATCACAGTTTATTTTTTGATTTTGTTATTTGTTTTTGATGGACTGTTTGGCTTTGTTCCAACTCTCATAAAACTGAGTGTAAAATGTCCAGACAGTATAAGTTAATTCCAGGGACATTTTGTATCATTTCAGCAATTTACACAATTACAATTTTTCATATCACACAAAGAAAATAGGAGGTAGAGTCCAAATTAAATGCACTGTAGAGGACTGGAGCAATATTGTCTCTTGTCATAAATGACATTTTTCTCTTGAGATTACATCACTCATCTGTTGCTCCTTATGGGCAGCAAAACAGCCGCAGTATTTGCTGTCATAATGCTTGGGCCATAGAAGTGGCTTTGAAGAGCATTTCCATTTATGTAAAGCAACTGATGCATTAAAAATTCCTCCCTTGCTTTATCCCTTGTGTCTGATAAGTTTTGCACTAAAAAATACATCAGATTTAAAGATCACATACATCTCTACTTTGCTGTATGATAATATGGAAAACTGAGTGTGTAACATGAAATGACATGATATGATATTAGGTTAGAAAGTGTAGCTTCAAACTCTATTTGTCCAGTCAGTACCCAGGATGAGAGAAATCCATTGTATACAAGAGACATAAACGAAGATTTCTATGGACCTGAAAATTTCAGCCTAATTACAGACCTGGATCTGTCTGCCAGAATGACTTGGCCTTAGCTCAAGGATTCATAAATTGTCTGCAGTTTGGACAGTCAAACAGGACTTCCTGATTTATGGGGTGGGAGGTGGGGGGGGTTTGGGGGCTTTGGGCCACAGCACTGTGTAGCTTTGCCTGTGTCCCTGCTGGTGCCTGGAGTAAACAGTTTAATAAAATGCAAATCAACACACTGAAATGTCCTGCAGTCAGATGACAGAACTGAGTTTGCCATAACCACTGTGGATGTGTATTTTTAAAATCAACCACAAAACCTATTCCACCAAATCATATCAATCCTATTTTTTAAACTCTTCGCTGTTTGAGGCTAGTTTACTTAATCTTATTTATATTTTGTTTGTTGCAGTCACAGAGGTTAGCCGTTTGATTCTATCCTGAAGGGCTCTTACACCAGTGGTCTAGTACTGATCTGAACATGATTACCAAATGCACTACCTTACTGTCTTGGAGATTTCACTTAAGATTGACCATTCTTGTCACGTAATACAGTCTAATACAGCTCTAGTAGAAGTAGACTTTTCTTCCCAAAAGTGAACATTCTTATACTGATGCAGAACCTTTCGGCCAAAATCAGTGTGGAAGAAAAGATAATCTTTTTCTCAACCAAAACTGTTACAACTGCAGAGAAAAAAATTTCAGGAAACAGTTGTCTCGCAATGGTCTTCGATGAGGGTTCAGTGTGTATGTACATATGAATGCAGGCACCTGAGTTTATTCACTACGTTTTCTTTTTCGCATTTTGTTGTAAATCGCATTTGTCACATGAGGTGATTGCCAAGGCAAAGCCAAAACTGTTACAGTGAAAGACATACATGTCCAAACGTACTTGTCCAGTTTGACAGCCTGGGAGAAAGGTTTTGTCCGGGAGCTGAGCTTGCCTTTACGTGTCCGGCATTTCATCACGAACCCTCATTGTGTATCTCAGTCTACCATTACTGCTCCACTCCTTCAGATTCCTTCAGACTAACTCTGAGCGCCTCATTCATAAACCTCTGCTATGTGGGAAATAGGTTTTCCTGATCCATGCCCAGCTCTCTAATAAAGACGTAATTTATGGGCTGTGTGTTGCAATATTTGCAAGGGAACATTGAATTGCACTGCACACCGGGCTGAGGCTTTAATGGATTGCACCAGATAGAACACAACCACTGCCAAGTCTCACGGTTTCATCAGGCACTACTGGTTCTCTTCCTTTGGCTTTTCTCTGGTGTGGAGTGTGACAGCTGGATCTCTGACCACCCCTCAGTATACACTCAGCACTCACAGTCAACCTCTCTGGGTCCAAGCACCAGCCCTCAAGAGTGACAGTTCCCCAAAAGCTCCATAAATTTCAGAGGAAAAAGTCAATATGCTGAGTGGTGTTTGGGAACAGTTTGGCAGAATGACTTGAATACACTGTGATTCGTGATGAACAGAGTTGTGTAGGTGGGTGGGCTACGACTTGAACAATCTTATGACAAGACAGATATTCGAGGTGCGACTCAACGGTAATTTTTAACCATCTCAAATCCTCTGTTGAATGGCCATTTGTTCAATACTTCAAAACACAGTGTTAAATATCACATAAAGCCGCAGTAAATAAAATGATAAAATTGTCATTTTTTTTGTCATGTATACTCCCATATCTACTGGTATAACATTTGGAAATTTAGGCTTATTTTTTCGATTTCGAAGAGGACACACAGCTCTGTGACAAACTAAGCCAGTCTTGATGGATGAGTGAAATGGGGGGCTCTGGCCAGGACAAACACATTGTGAATAGGTCCTCATTCATTGGGGGCCCATGTGGTCAGGTTTTTAGCGGTATTTCAACAACACCCCTATTGTGCCTCCTCCTTCAATAAATAGAGCTATGCATTCAAGGGTGCTAGTGATACATCATTTTTCATAATGTATGTTGAGATGTCACAACTGGGAAAAGGCTGGGTGGGGGTGGGGGGGGGGGGGGTGGTGGTTCTCTCGGGTCCATTGAAAAGAGCAATACACACAAAACTACACCATCTTGTTTACAGCCGAGAAAGTATGTTGTTTAAAGCTGTTGTTAATTCAGTTCATACACTGCCATTGAATTCAGATGAGCTTCTTTGTATTTTAGTCTTTTCTCCTCATTGTTAAACAGAATAAGGGTGGATGCAAACACAATTCAAACTGTGGGGCCTAAATTTTCCAGCACTTCTATGGGAGGACAGGCAAGAATATGATATATTTTTCAGACAATTTCACCAACATAAATCTGAATTTTTATAGGTAGGTCTAGTTTTGCTTAGAACAGTGTCATTCTTTCACTCCATTATTGACCTTGATGCTTAGCCATAATCCCGCACACAGTAAATCTCTCTCTCGCTCTTAATTATATTGTTTGCATTTGGAGTCATTTTCAATTTGGCTGAAAGATTATGAGCCGGTCATGTGAAGAAATCATGCAAATAAAGCAAATCCTTTCACCTCCACCAGTATGATTTCATCAGCAGCTTAGCACCACAAATTGCAGCCACATAAATTTGCCCACCTATTTTATGACTGTCAGTCCATCTGGCTGAAGTCTGGATAGAGTGTTCTATAACTCAGAGCTAGTTATGGCCTTAGGACTGTATCATCTTACATGTGAGCAGGTGGACTGTTATACGCTTACACAGACAGCCAGAGCTTGGGGTGCAGAGCATTAAGCATTTTCTCATTTTGAAAAAGCCAAATGCGGTGGCTACAATGGGCTCTTTTCTGTCTCACAGCTTTTGGAGACAAAACACAAAATGAAAACAAGTCAATCATAAGTGTTCCAGTAGGTGGATCAGCTGATGATAGGCTTATATGTTTATGCTTTGGTGGTCTGGAGTGTGCTGCAGCAAGAGAGACTTGGATATTTCCCAAATGTTACCCTCACACATGTTTTGCTTTACAATACGATCCTTTGCTCCACTGCTGTTCGTGGTCACTGGGGTTTGCTTGTTTAGCACGTAGCTTTAGTGTGACTTTGTTATTGCCAATACATTTTTTTCAACTCAAAATTCTTTGGTACAACACTCCTTTTTTTTTAATGATCAATGTTTTACTGTGAACAAAAAGTCAGTCAAGTTCTTTGCTGACTGATAGATGAGTTGTCATTTTCTTGTGCATGTCTATTAATATAACATTGTGGTTGTGGAATACTTTAAGGAATATGTCATCACAAATGAGTAATATTATACTGTCTCTGAACAACATTTGTCTACATAGGATGGTGAAAGTTAAGGTATACAGAACACTGACATTGCTTATCTTATTTCTATTTTGAGTCATTGGTTTGTTCCAGACGTGTCTGATGTTTCCCACTCCTCATGCTTCCAGGGCCACCCATAGACCAAGATGGGCCTGCACTTCACACATTAGCAGGTCCTCCATCACTCCAAACAACCAACGGCCCAACACAACACCATGATGTTTAAAAGTCGGCTGCAGCATAGTCCTCCCGTCCCGCGGGAATGCTATTTTCCACACTAAATCAGTAAAGTTTGTTTTATTGATTGTGCATGAAGGTGAGAATGAAGTAATAGGAGAGAGGAGGGGAGGAAAGTGGTAGAGTGTCTCTCACCTAATTATTCCAGTCATTAAGACAGAACAGGCTACCATGCTGAGACATGCACACATGGCAATGTCTTCCTCAATTCCCCCTCCCTCTGTGCTTTCAAAGACACTGAACTTAGTGTACAAAATTCAGCTTCTACATGTGCAATATTGCGTGTCCACACACACACACACACATACACACACACACACACACACACACACAAACACACACGCTGCCTTGATTGGAACCTTTTTCCATAGAACCAAGCAGTGATCCAAAGCCTCAGTTCAAGCACTCTTGTGAGGGTCATAAATAAGACACAGTCTCTTCATTCAAATCCTCCTTCAGTCTTTCTCCCTTCTTCTCTCACCTTCTCTCTGTCTTCTGGTAACTGAGATCAGTCTAGTATACTCCAGTGTTGTCTTAATAAACTCAACTCACAATAAACCTGAACCAACTACACACACACACACACAGTTAGACCGTTTGACCTCAAGACAAGAAGAGATCCACCTGGAGGGCGACATTCCTCCCCTGGTTCATCTCGCAGCAGCTCTGGCTGCCAAGCAGGGGCCCTCGTTTCTCCCTGACTCAGGGCTTGATGGCAAGAGCCTGCATTCACCTGACAGGTTCCTTCAAACCGGCTGCCTGGCCCTCTCTTACGGCTCCATAAACAACATGTCAGGAGTCATTCAGTCCTCTCCTCCCATCCCCTATTAGCAGCTAATAACGCTGAGTTACCTCTCAGCACGCTGCCAAGTGGCCTCTGCTGTGCTTCACTGGTTGTTTGTGCTTGGCACGGTCAGCCAAGAGCACTGCTCTTCAACATTTAACAGTAGAATAACAAACATCTCGGCCTCTCCTCCTCACCTTCCCCTTAGCACTTCTGGGAACGCCATTATGGCAGTGGAATTCGCGCAATTACTTCAATCATTCCAGAATGGATCCGGGAGGCAAAGGCAGATTTGTGAGTGAACATCTCGATGAGAGATGTCACTGACTTTTAAAACTGAGGAAAATCATTATGCATGACTCAAAATTTGGCAGAATATAGTCAGAAGCCAAACACTTTTAATATAAAACCACTGTTGTTTATTTGTGTGCATGAGAGGATGCCATATTGCTTTTGCAATTGGCAGAAAGCACAACATCTTTCATTGTAATCACCCATTAAGACTCAGTCTCTTCTTTCAGCATTATGTAAATCCATTAAGATTAAGTATTCTAACATAACAATGGTCATATTTATCACGGCTGCATGTGTTTGTAACTAAACAATTCTTGTGAACCATTTGAGATGGTACGTTCCACAGATGGTCCAAAGAAGATTTCATAAAGTTCAGAGAGCTTTATAAAATGTCTGTAAACGTCCTTGAGTAGAACCACCCAAAGAACATGTTGTGGAGGTCCAAACTTTTTGTTTATCGCCATGAAAACCTCCGTGTATTTTTGTGAACCCACATTTTTCTCTGATTTTTATCCCTTTTTTATCTTGTTGGTGCTCACTGGGAAGTAGACAGAATGAGGGACACACAGAAATGAGAAACTAATAAGAGCAAGAGCCCAAGGCCAAGAGAAAGAGGGCTTTGACTGAGACAAAGACATAGCTGGGATGTAGAAGGACAAAGACGTGTCTAGTTGTTTGAAAGTGCTCCATCAACTTCCCTTTTAATTGCACATGGGCGGTTTGTAACAATTACGGAAAAAGGAATCCTTAAACAGCAATAACAGTAAATCACCCGTTATTAAAACAGCAATATATCTGCCTGCCTAAATTGTTGCTGGACTCGTGGGTTATCACAATAACCATAAATTCTGGCAGATTTCTGGCCGTAAAAACTCATTAGGTATTTCCCAGCTCTGAGTGGGAGTGGGGATGTGCCTGTTGCCTGGGAGCTGGGGCGCACAGCTCCGTGGGGGCTGGCCACAGTTACCTTTGTCATGAATCACAGCGCGAATGGGACTGCGGCCAGACCGAGCCGCTGATAGTGCTCACAGCGGACACAATGAGACGCACAGCAGAGCTCCATGGAAATGAAAATAATCCCCCAGCCATCAGGCCTCCTTACAGCCCCACCTCTGCCTCCCACAGTGTGCTAGCCATCCTCTTGTGAGTGTGTGTGTGTGTGTGTGTGTGTGTGTGTGTGTGTGTGTGCGTGTATGTGCGCGGGTGTGTGTATGTGTGCACTAAGTAGACCCCTCTCAAATGCACTCAAAGGTTCTCAAGTACCCACAAAGTCACAGACAATCTAAGTCGTATGGATATCTGGGGGGGGGGGGGGGAGACAAAGGATAGAAGTGGTCAAATGCCCCATCACCTTCCCATTCCCATCCTCTTCATGCCCTAAAATACAGAGCCCTCAACTAATCTCAGCACGTAAGAACACATTTTTTAGCTGTCTACATTTTGTATGGTGTTTGCGTTTCTCAAAAATATGTTCATCTGTCTTGCCTAAGTATATACTGAGCAATAAGGGAGAAAAAAAAAAGAAGCTCACTGAAAGCTTGTATGGGTTATGTTTCAACAGGCAGTCAAAATAATTGTCTGACATGTCTGACACTCTCACAATAATGTGTAATCAGTTAACCCGTAACAGATCAGATTTAAATTATATATAGCGCAGTACGCACTAATGTGGTGTGTGATGTCAGCCAATGCTTTTTCACCACGTTTTCACTCTGCAGCCTGTGACTGTAATCAGTATCCGTCATCCGTCAACAGTGATCAGTGGTGCGGTGTAGAATAGAACCCTGCTTGCTCTTCTCTGTAGCTGTATGAGCATCTAGGATGTTATTTACCTACGGGTATAAGGGGCTGAACTTCTTAGTTCTCACCTAACAAGGATGAGCTGCTCTGTTTTGTTTCTGATCCCTGTCATTATGGGACAAAAGTGCCAAAGATGGGATTCAAGCCATAATCTCAGATAAAAACCTTGCTTTTTTTCCCCCAAAAGCCAAAAACTAAATAGACTGACAGAGAATTTAGACCTTCTATTTAATATGACATCTCTCATGCCCAGCCGCCCCACCCCCCCCCCCCAAATTGCAGGCATTTGCATACAATTTTATTGTGACAACACATCTGACATAAGTATATTGTAATTACCACATGTTACTGTGACAATTTTCTTGATTAAAAAAAAAAAAAGAAGATCCTTATCATCACTGCAGATGCACCATGAGCTTTCCAGTGATGTGCTATCAGTGAAACTGATCATGTCTGTTTCACCTCAGTTGTACTGTTGAATCCACATGGTATTGACATTATCAGCATTTTCCTATCTTTAGACCTCATAATATGAAATATATTTTCAAAATCCTTGACCTGGTAACCAGTAGAAGTTACGTTTTACACCATAAGTTTTCCTGTATGTAATGAACTTTTACTTGTGTTCATATTCACGTCTTGCTTGATTCATTAAATTTAGGGCAGTCTGCTGTTTCTCTAGATTCAGTGGCACATCTCTGAGAGATAGCAGCATGACCACGCTTTTCCATAGGCTATATAATGAGTTATGCTAAGTGAAGTGGGCTTGTGTCCACCTGAACAGTGTCGGCGTAAGTGTGGCGACAATGCAGCTCGGAGAGAAACCACATCCTCTCCCTCAGCTTTAACGAGGGTCTGACTCCTACTCTGGGACCCAGGCACAGTTCAGCCAGGCCGCAGAGACACACAACACCCCCCACCCCCCCTCCCTCAGTTTACACACTCGTGGCTTCGTTGTTGTAAACAAAGCTTTATGTGCCATGGTTGCTATTTTACAAGCATTCCACTCTACATGTTTTTACGTCACCAGTCGGTGCATTCTCTGACTGCTTTCGCTGTATATCGGAATGTTCATTGGAAAAGCCCTAGTGTTTCAGCATCTTGATCACTCACATTGACCTTACATACACAGATACATGGGGGAGTCAATCTAAGTACCTGGAACACTGTATTATTAGATAAGTGCTTAATGGTTAAGAAAAACATTGTGTGTTATTTCAAATCATGTAATTTGCAAATTAGTGCCTGAAAGTAAGTTTCATTCAAAGCAACAGATGTCGAAGGTTTTTTTTTTTTTTCATCTCTTGTTGCCCCCCAATGGTAAAACATCGTATTGCATCGGTTAATAAATGAGACTGAAACAACAGGCAGAGCAGAAATGCACTAACTAGCCTGAGATCATTAACAACTTCCATAGTGGCTCATAACGAAAAGGTAATCACTGTTCTTTTTTATTTGTCAACCACAGAGAACGGTTGGTATGCTTTATGTGCTCAATTAAGGGATATCTGGCTTGGGCGCGCCACTTTCCTTCCCAATGAATATGTTGTGGTGCATCAACAGCTTAACCTTTGGCCTTTCCAGAGAAAGAGTTATGAGCGTTCAATATTTCTCAATCTATTCCCACAACAGTCTTTTGCAGTGGTGGCATCAGTTAAACTTATTTTTTTTTCCCTTTCTGCATGTTTTTAATGTCAGTCGTTGCAAAATACTAATACCTATTCATGCATGAAGTATACAGACAGATAGATAAGCAGACAGATGTAAAAGCGGAGAGATGTGTCAATATGATATGGAGCAGACTGATGATGAATTCAGAGACATGGAGTTGGACAGAGTCACAGGCGGTCTCCAGACAGACTGGAGGCTGCCGTTGTGGTCATGTTGATCCCTGAGGATGAGAGAATTTTCCCCTCTGTGAATGTGTGAGCTCCTAATATGAGTGAGTAGTCTGATCCAGTCTCTGGCAGCACAACCCAAACCACCAGGAGGAAAAACGCTCCACATGCCAAGTAAATAATCAACATCGTTAGTTTAGAAATGACACCTCTTATATTGTGTATGTGCGCGTGTGTCTGTGTGTGTGTGTCTGAGTGTGTGTGTCTGTGTGTGTGCGTGTGTGTGGTTCTGTTCAATAATTGCCTCAATAGCCCAGGTGAATGCTCAAAACGTCGTGTTTTTCTTTCCTGCAAACATTAGCATTAGCTTTAAGCACATGCAGAATCCTTATCTTCTGCCGGGATGCGAGTCTTTGGCTGACCGCCTTTGACCACAAATACCAATTATAGTGTTGGTGGGTCACGCCAGGGAGACCATGGCTGTGAACAGCACACATTCTTCTCAGAGGGAGGCCTGCCAGGAAGCCGGTGTAAAGCTGCAATTGATAATGTCTCTGTTTTCCCCTAAGAATAAGAGACATGCAAGTTTAAACTTCCCAACAACTGACTCAAACTACGCTCAGTATGTCTTAAATAGACTTAACCATGGACTCTGCTTGCGATATTGTTATACAAAAATCATTCGTAGAGTACAACGTTTTTGGATGAAAAGTTAAGCTATGTATCTATTAAACAAGTTATGTTTGTAAGACATATCCATATTTCACTTTTAAGCTTAAAAGATTGCTTTCAACCTATCATGTCCAAATGTGTAATATATCATCAACAGATAATTGTATGAACAAATCCCAACATACTTCATCATCACCATGATTAACTAGAAAGGACCACTCAGTCTTTATGCAGATGTTAAACAAAGTCGTAAGGCTGTTCATCTAAATGTGTGTGTCCTTGCAGATGTGTACAAAGGGTTACGTGTGTCCGTCTGTGTGTTTGTGTGTGAGAAGATACAGAAGGTCTCTGTCCGGTATATTCTTGTTGACACTTCAAATCACTTATCTGGCCCAAAAAATTCTACTGACCTGAGAAAGACCCATAGGGACATCAGTCAAAAGTCAATTAAATTCACATTCAGCATGTAGGACCTTGTGTCAGATCAATACATAAGGGTACTGTACTACACAGAGAGGACTTCCGTATTAGCCATTTGGATTCACAAGGTTCAGCTGTAGTATTCCATTCTCACTATTTGTCAACTGTGTTATGTAGTAGTCCTTAATGAGGTACTAACTCTGAGGGTGGATCTACATTAGCAGACAGTGTCCTCATAAGTGAAATAGGCAACCATAGAACAGTCGATAGAAGACCAAGTCTTTTGTGTTCAAATGACTTGAGCTCGCAACCACAAACCACTGTTGGTAACCCCACTTTCCCTAGCGTCCCTCCTCAAGATAAAAACACTAGCAAGTAACTCTCTAACGTATTAAATCACAGACAACTTTTTGCACTGTAAAGTTCAGACCAAAACACCAGTCTAGGCAGGCAATTATGTTCACAGACAGTTATCCAAGAATCTACCCAAATGATGCCCGTACATTACTTAAAGCTAAAGAAGCTTGTGTGCTAGTTTCCCTTTAGATCCTGTTTACTTGTTTAAAAAAAAAAAATCAAATCTTTTTCTCATATTCCCTTTGCTTATAAAGTACTGTGTAACTTTAATAACTCTTGAGCTTTCTCTTGAATTGAACTTACCACGCTGCTCACAGTCACTTTGAAGGGAAAAAAGGACAGAGATGAAACTTCTTAAGATGTCGTTTGATATTTGACATTCTATGGTCCTTTAGTTTTCGATCATCCTATTACTTTTAAATGTATTTTGAGATGTTTTGATAGAGAACCAATTTGACACTCTTTCGTGTCAATGATGAGAGTAGAAAAGAATGTGGATATACAACAACACACCACTCCTCATTATGAGCCAGAATGTGTAGTGCACGCTATTGTTTTGGAGACGGCATGCAAGACTCCTCATCACAAAAAAAACAGTCCAGTAATGTCATAACCTCCTCCCTTTTATTTGGGGAGAATCGTGGACAGCTTTGGCACCGACACATATGGAAGAATTTTAATTTTAGATTGCTCTGGTGCTCTGACATGCAACTGTCTTTTACTCCATGGCCTTTAATTCATTATCCTCACAACTGAACCACTCAAAAGTAGAAAGTCTTGTTTGGTTCACTAAACATAGTGAGACAAATGATGTGACTAAAACATGTGCAGATGAAAAACAAAACTACCTGATGAAGCCATAGATTCCAAAATAGGTTCTAAGTTCAATTAAATCTTGACTTCAGCCCTAACAAAACTGTTTTGTTATTGTATTCCTCCATTATTGTAAAGCACAGCTCAGTCTTTCAAAAATGAAGCTTGCAAATGTTCACTAAATACAGACTGTATTCTGTCAGCAGCTGAGGAAGCAGACAGTGTACAGATGAAGTACTATTGGCATAACGGCCTGGCTCCCAAGCTCTGAGCTGCCCTGAACCCCCACATTCTCAGCAACCCCCAGCTGGGGACATGTATCATTATCATTTTCAAATTTCCTATAGAAATGGCAGCACTCCAGGGTCCATAACCTGGAGTAGTAACTGGATCCATGAAAAGCTTTAATTCAGAAGTGGAATTTCTATAGTCAAACAGTCTATTGCCAAAACGCTACCCTCCAGAGGACCATACAAAGCTGGCATTCTTGGGACTGCTCAGTGTATCCTTGTTCCAATCGCTTTAAAAATAAATGTATTGGTGTCTGTGCCCTTGTCGCTGTGGCAAATCCACATCCTGTAATTTTAAGGGCTTTTCACAAGGAGCAGTCATTGGCTACTATCAGCAGTATCAAGCTTTTCCTAATTTTAACTAGTTAGGACTGGTCACATCTGAATAGTTTTACAGTTTTTTTTTGTCTTGTGAGCATTTGTCACCTGATAGTTTGTAAAAATGCACCATTTTTAAACTATCATCCAAGATGTTCATTTGGTTGAGACAACAAAGTCTCATTGCTTGACCATATGAACAGTAACATTGATAATAGTAATGCATCCTTGAAGAAAAAGAAATGAAGGTGTATTTTAGAGAATGTATAACTGACAGAATAAAACTGCAGGTCTACAGCTCACTATTCACCCTCTCTTTGTGACAAGCACACACCCATCTCATCATCTTTCAGGCATGTCAATGAAAGCACTAGTTCTGAAGTGGGAAAAAGCTATGAAGTGGGGAAAAAAGATTTTTTCGGATACCTGAGAATCTGGTATACCATGCGCAAAGATCATAAATCTCTTGCATTGGTGCATGAGAAAGACATTTTTCCAGCACATGCCATTAGCCAAAATGTTGGCACAAGCTGTTATATACAGTAAATTTACAATTGTCATTTAGTGTGGTATTTGTAATTGAAAAGAAAATATATCGTTTATTTCAATAGAACTAAGCCACAAATACATTATAGGCTAGTCACTGATGTCTATAAATCTCATATAACTACAGCTTATGGCAGTCCAGCAGGGGCACTTTGGGATAAGGAGGTAGAAAAGGATGGGTTGGACTCAGAGTGGGATACAGTATGATAAATCAAATATCTAAAACTGAGTCATCTATATATTCAGTTCAAATTCATTCATAGAATGTACACCACACCATATAGTCACTTATAAAGGGTGTAGTAAGTACTATTTCACCAGACTAGTGCTGAAAATTAGAGTTCTTCCAATGTTTTTGAAATGTCCAACTTTTCACAGGATCCAGGATCATGTCTGTGCCGTTTTAGAAAAATTGTTTGGAGAGTATATCACCCAAAATCTCTTTATGTGCCTGTTAACTGAGAAGTCCAATGTAAATCTAAACCCAATCACAAAGTAACTATTTTTGCTGGATTTATGACAGCAGTTAGGACATTTGTGGAGTTCTGGTTTACTCCTGATAAAGTCATATTGGATAAGAAATTGTTTATGCATGCAGAGTACACATTGCCAAATGAATAAAGCAAAACCTGCAGCATTTCAGAAATCTCCGTGACAATATTTCAGTTAGTCAGTTAAACACTGAAGAGTCAGATGTATTCTTAATGAGACTTAATGCGTTCATAACTGTTCTATACAATCAATACTTAGTGACCTATAAACTATAATTGCATTAGACAGAATGTACTGTTGATGCTGGTGTTGTTCCTTATTTTGACTGAATATATACTTTGTACTTTTTTTTTTTAACCACAGAAATTCTTACTGCAGAACCTGTCAGTAATGTTCCGTTAACGTATTCTTCCCAAGTTCCCATGAAAAAGTGAGAGAGAGACACAGAGCCTCTCTGATAACAAACAGTACATTACGAAGTATTTAAACTGCTGCCAAACTGAGGAACATTAATCACGAAAGTAAACAAACACCTATTTACTTCAAAGTGAAGAAGCTCTTGTTGATGTTGGCTCACAGAACAGTGAACGCCCTCACACCTCAACGTCAAGTTTATAGTTAATCAGTGATCTTCAGAGCCATCAACTTCAACGGTTCATTGCTAAAATGATTGCAAAACCATTAAAACAGCTCTTAGTGATACAAGGCATTGGCTGAAAGAGCACAGTTTTGGAGTTCAGTTCAAATGGCGCTCAAGTGAGGAGACGCACCTGCATGCTCATCCTTTTTATGCTCTACATTACGTGCTAACAGTATCTTTCCTTAGCAAGTCATCGGCAGGCAGTTATCTAACAGATGAAAAGTATTCAGAAGTCAAATTTAACCATTATCAAGTTGTTCTTGTTTGAAATGATAAGTGTATTATCATTTAAGCAAATATTTATAAATTACATGGCTGCGTGAGATTTTCAGGAGTTTAAACAGTTTTTAGAAGAGAAAATGCTGTGAAATTTAGGGGGGGGGGGGGCTACGTGAGAGATGTAGAGTTTCACACCTATATTCCTGGTCTGAAGCACACGCCAGCTGTCTCGTGGCTACAGTCACTCATCAAATGCATGTTTTTTTGTGAGGTTTTTTGGCTCATTAATTTGAGTTATTGATTATTTCTCCTTTTCAGTGTTACTCAGCAACGTCAAACAGATAGGATGTTTCCCATGTGGGAGCCGTTTGTTTATTTTAAGAATCCAGTGTCCTGCATGGTTTACTTTAATTTTATTATCGTGCCTAATTCATTCCTATTCCCCATCTCTCTTCTTTGATGTTCCACTTCCCTGCATTATTTTAATGGGGCCTGGTTTATTTTGTGAAGTGAAAATTCTCCCTGAGAGGACAGGCTTGTTTACGCCCTGAGGATTTTTGCGGGATAGAGTTTCAGTGGGAAGCTTAGACCCATTCCATTTGGAGGTGGAGAGATTTTCCTAGACCTGGACCCTTTAAGGTCAATCTCATAATGACAATGAGGCCACCAGCATTCGTTCAAACCAACCGTAGAACAGCCAAGTATCAGCTGAAACATGCCCGAAGCTACAGCGTTGTCACTGGACTTTTGGAAAGCATTAATATATTTTTATCCAGTTATCTGCATAGGTATGAATGTCTTGCATTCGTCATACTTAGGCTTGATGGCGGTTAAGAAACCTCAAGCCTGTGCTTATTTAGCCAATCAAAGCAGCTGCAGTTTATGTGGGTTGAGGGCAAAGCAGTTTGCCGATGTCAATCTAAAAGCAGGAGAAAAAAAATCATCAAGCTTTGATAACCCTAGCTCCTGAGCTGAAGCAAGGGCTTGCTAAAAATGAGGGAATGGTGTTTTTAAGGCCGCAGCCTGGTTATGTTACATTACTTTACAGCAGATGTGATAATGATAATTGCACTCCATAACACTTGTCATGTACTGGAACATGGAATCCACATGGGTGCTGTATGAACTTGGCTCTTTACAGCACAAGGATACCCTTGTTTGGTGTAAGTACTTGACAAATAACCAAATATATGTGTGTATGTAATAGTTCCTTGTCATAACAATTACAACAAATGCAGTTTTCAGGCCCGTATGGAAACACCCATTCAGTTCCCTTGAATACATCGGAGTGAAGGCACGCCGTTGGCCTGTGTCGATATGGAGAAGGCCATCAGGACATACTGAAAGTCTCATCTGCTGTCGTGAATATTTCCCATCCTTTGGTGATTTTTTTCACTTTTTATGAGGGACTGGAAGTTATTAGGAAAATGAGGCCATTGTGAGGACTAGTCGAGTCTTTTGTTGAGCGATGACAGTGATTTCAGCCTCATTCGTCAAGCTGTTTCTCTTTCCCCTCACCATCAAATTAAACACAAATGTTGAGTCCACATACACAGTCATCGTTATCCAAGCTGAGAACTAAGAGGGAATACCAGATATTACATGCATCCAACATAACCTGTGGAGATCTTCTTTTGGAGAGACCAGTGTTCTCCTCAGGTCTTTTAGTTGTTCTAAAAGTAGTGTGCTGAGTATTCTTCAAGAATCATTCATTAAGTGGACTGTAAACTGATTGTCTTGTTAGTCCTTGAACCAACAGATAACTGAGCCATAATAAACTGGTTATGTGCTAGAGAACTGGTAGGCATTTGATTTTTCCCTCTAGTTCTCGTAGAGGTAAAGGATATCTCAAAATAAGTTGCAGAAATATTTTCATTTAGTAATGAGGGGGTTTGGTAGGGTCAAGGAGAGGACTGCTGTCTTTCTCCTAGGTGATGACTCAGTCTGGTGTTATCTGAGGGTCACATTCATAAATCGCAGAGAAACACTGTAAATTTCCAGTCATCAAACTGTGAGGACATGTGAAGTGCCATGGAATGTGTTTGCCTAAGCATATCACTAAGATCTAATAGAGCTCAGGGAGGTTTTTTTTTTTCCTTTTCCAATCAAGACTTCATTGTCTTGGAATGTTTCCTCCACATGGGCATAAAAACTCTTTCCTTCCCACAATACTTCAAATGACTCTTCTGAACTTGTATTGTTCTGAATTGGTTTCACCATGTGTAATCATTATCAGCAGACTCCAGTGTTCAAGAGCACAAGTGTTATTTTCTGATCTGAGACACTTAACAGTCTATAGTTCACTTCTTTTATTCTAAAGAGTTAAACAAGTGGTGAACATTATCTGTAGCCTTAAGTCCCACCTGGAACAAACAGGATAATTAAGTACACGTAAAACTTCTAAAAAACTTCTTGATTTCACGAGCAACCCTGCCAAACTCTCTAACGACCTGAGGAACAGGCCTGAGGAAGTGAAATTGCTCACATATTCATAATCAAGCAAAACTTTTACAGATTGAACATGTTAGACATGATGAATAACTTGATAAATGTGAGATGTTGTTCTTCTATTTGCATTATCAATCAGTATTTGGACTGGAGAAACTGTTGTTGTTGTTGTTTTTCAGAGGTCCTAGAATGATAAGTGATCCCACATAAACTTGTATAATGTTAGATTACAACATACAGTTGCTGCATGACAAAACCAAGTGCCAGTTCAATAATAAGAACACAATCCCCTTCGAATAAATAAAGCTTTCAGTGACTGACATCTTATTTCATTTTTCAGTCTGGACTTGATATACTATGAGGTTTAAACGAGTTTGGATGTTACAAATCGCAGAGCTTGGTGCTCTGCAGTTACCCATTCTGTTCCCGGAGACGATGACACAACACGTTTTGTCTTTGTGGTTTTCTCTGAAACACTCTTGACTTACAGACAACTTGCATTAGGACAGGATATTAGAGAAATGATTACTCCGTGGGGTTAAAGTTTCTGGAGAGACGCTCTATCATTTTTTTGCCTTATTTTTTTTTTTTAATGCGATTAGAACCAGATGCCCTCTGTGCTGTATTAGATACCATATCAACCATAAACATGGCAATTCTGGAGGAAGCTGCTTGTAACAATGTAATCTGTCCATAGTCAACTGAGAGATATGGACCACTGTATAGATCTTGCCATGTACCAAAGACCTAAGGGACTAAATCATTTTTAAAAGCCTCATGGTTTTCAGTTTTGCATGTGTCCTGTCTTAAAATTTATGTACATTTATACTCGTAAGATAAGATAAGCAAGCAATAAATTGTCCATCACAAATTTGGTGGAATTTATTCCACATATTTCATGTTGTTAAAGCTGCTTGAGACAGAATCCTCTTTTGAGGCCAGCAATTTTGAAACACAAGAAAGCGTAGCTGACTGTAAAATGCTGGCATGGTCTGAGGCAAGTTGGATACTTTGTACTGCCATAGGTAAGACACATAAAATCATAACTGAGCCAGCATCTCCCTCTTTACCCCCCCCCTCACCTGTCTCAAAACAGGAGCGGTGGAGGTAGTTAGACGGCAAAGTTAAGGCCGCAGTAGTGTCAGCGATAAAGTGTGAAAGGCTAGTCAGAAACCTCAGGGAGGAGACGGTGTCAGAGGGACAGCATTTAGGGAGTGAAAGGAGCGGTGCACGATCCCACGGAGGTTTGTGATATGCACTTTTTGAAACAAATCAGGATGAAGGTATGACAACATTCCAACAAAACGCTATTCCATCATCTGGATGAGGATACTGTTTAAAAGTAGAGGGAATGAGGTGGGAGTTCATAAAAATCTTAAAAAGCCCATCAGCTCAGTTTATGGAAGATAATAAATACCACACATCTCAACGCCGTTACTGTTGTCATGATTTTAACTGTGACATATACCACCCCCACCCTCAGTCACACACTTACCATCATCATATAAAACAAAAGCTGAGGTGTTCCAGATCCAGGGAGACAGAGTTCGGTAATATCCTGCCTTAAAGAGGCAGTGGGCATTAAGCCACAGTCTACTTTTTATTACTCCTGTGTAAAAAAGACTGATTCCAGATAGCACATTCCATTCAGGATGAGCTTTATGGGAAGAGAAGGAGGATGAATCCAGATAGAGATTCAACCCCAAGCTGTCCAGGTAAAAAAGGCACAAGGGCATGTTTCACTCTCACTAAAAAAAATTTTTCCAAGGAAAGATAACAGCATAATGTGTGACAAATAACAGTTCCATGGTTGACAGAGATTTTAAATGGCAAACTTTATTGTCTTAATGTTTATGCCATGTAGCTGCTCTGGCTCAAACGAAGGATAATGAGGTTGCAGGGCCAGATCAGGTCCCTGTCAGTGAATCTAGTGCACTCTGAAATGAAGTGCGTATGAGGCCTTACTAAACAATGGAGAAATGTTGCAAGCACGTGGTTACATGTGCAACTTCTACTTAAAGGTTTTTCGAAATTTTGAACTTTGTTCCTCACATCAAACACTTGAGCATATTAAGAGTGTTCAAAGATGATTAAAGGTTCCTAGAGATCATCAGAGTGAAGCTCTGTGCGGTTGACGTGAGATCTCGTAATTTTTAGAGCTGGTTTTCATATATTCAATTTCTAATTAATGCCTTTAAAACACATCGTTATGGGGTGAAAATGACTCGTGGCATAACTTTATCATAACAAGACCCCCTTACATTACTATCAAAAATAAATACTAGCTAGATGTTGAGTGATTTTTGTTTTCTGTTTACTAAACTCATCCGTCCAAATGTGTTGAGCTTGCTTGTGTATAATTCATCAGACGGTTTGTCAAAGTGTTTGGATTCAAATTCGTGCAACGTTCCTGAAATTTACATTAGCGGGCCCATGCGCCTGGAGTTCTTGGGCAGAAAACAGACAAACAGTGGGTTCGCCTCGCTTCACTTATTGAGGACATAACTCGCACCATTCAGATTCGGATACATCAAAACCGCCGACACATCACATCAGCTTTCTATGATCAAAGCACTTCAAAAAAAGTCCCATTTAAAAGAATAGGGTCCTGAATGGTAATTAGGGGTTAAGAATGTGGAACGAATTGAGTGTGCAAGGAGGGCCCCAGTTTGGAGTGTATAAAGGCGTATCAGCCTCCGCCATGGACTGTTTGGTAGGTACCAGTGCCAGAGACCCTGAAAACCACCAGTAGGAAGCCGAGCGGCGTGAGAGAAAGTGATACTATGTCTACACCAAAAGGCAGAGATGATGGGCGACGTCTAAGTACAAGAAGAAAACAGGAAACATTCAGCCACGCTATGGGTTTTTTTTGCCAGACAAGGCTTTGTCACATAAAAGACACACTCACATAAATATTGGTCTAATTCATAAACCAATGTCACGCAAATCAGATTACAGTGTTAAAGTATGCCTCACTGAAAAAATATTTCTGAGCTTTTCAAGTGATTTCTAATGTATTTTATAAACTGAAACATCAGATCCGTCATGCTCTGCATTGTGTACTGACATGAGAAGTTGTATTCTGCTCAGAGAGCAGACCATACCTACTGTGTTACAGGACTGTAACGCAGGTACACGTGTGTTTTTTAACTCATTAAAAAGAGTACATGGCATGGGCTGGCAGTGGCTTAGATGTAAAACAGAAGGGTTTCTTTTATTAAATTAGCCACATCCTGGGGAATGACTGCTCAGGTTTTCTAACACACTGCATTGCGGATGTGCCCTTGAACAAGACATGTAACTTTAAGACTTTCCAGAGGTGAGTACAGTAAAATGATGCTTGGCTTTGGTCTCTATTGTGGAAGGTCTCCCCTTGTGGAATCCAGTACCCTGGAGTTTTTGAGTATATTTTTGGGCCTTAGTATTTTAGATATCTCTGAAGCTTAGATCTCAGTCTCATTTCCTTTCTCATCTATGTTTAATATTTCTGTGTTCCCACACAGTTCCATTTTCGTTTTAATTTATCTTACTTAGTAGACTTTCTTGTCCAAAAGAGCATCTGACAAAGAACTAAATCTTATAGTACACAAACTGGGAAAAGTTACATTAAAATCACATATATATGGATTTTAGTTACACTAAAATCACACCATACTTAATTGATGTATAGACTAACAAACGAGCAAACTACTCAGAAAAGCGGTTCAAACTGCATTTTGAAGGAGTATGTTTGTTCGTCTAACAAACATGGGGTAAACAGAGTGTAGAGAGAGTTCCCCTCTGTGTTTCAGTCAGGCTGAAGTGAATGTTATAGACCACGACTGCCTCTGTGTCACAGCTGTCGGGGAAAGAGTGCCAGGCCTGCTCTCCACCCTTGACAGACATCCTGAACTGATTAAGGATGTCATTGTGCATGGTTCCCTGCATGCGCATCCGTGTGACTTTACTTTCCCACTGAGAGAGCTCATCGCCACGGATGCCTTGTTCATGTCTAAACACGACTGCGTCTTATTATGACTGGGATTTCTCCACCACCTCATCAGCATAATTATTTAAAAAGCACGCATTACTGGACAATGCTTTCGTGAGACAAGTCAGGGATTTTCGGTTTGGCTGACCTTGTCTCGGGAGTAATGGGCGTCAGGAGAGTTTTAAATGTATTCTAAATGCTGTCTGTGAAGCTATAACTCACGAACAGCTATGGACACCGACTTCAATGGATCCATACCCTTCAAAAGGCACATTCAACAGTTATTATCTTTGATCTCCATTTGCCAGCAGTTGAACCAATCTTGCAAAGAAAACAAAATGGTCTCTCACCTGAAATGACCTACACGCTACTTCCCCTTTTCAGTTCTGAATACTCATAAATCATATGTTTCAGCTGAACAACTAAACTTTAGATCCCTGTACACCTAGGCCACATTTAGCAAGTGCAGGCTCTGTTGTTTCCTCTTGGTCGGCTATTGAAAGTATCAAGACACAACATGGCCAAAAGGCCTCCGCTAGTTCCACACGGACTTAGAATACCATGTTGTGATCAATCGCTTCCATACTGACATCTGCACTTGTTTGTTTTCCTGGATATTGGCACCTCATGAAACAGAGAGTTGCGTCAGCGCTTTGTTGTTTATGCATGCTGATGGCATTGCACTAACACATGGATTTCAAGGTGGCAATAGACAGAGTGATTTCAAAATGAAGGATTCCAGGCATTGTTAACTTACAGTGTTAAGCGTGTGCAGGTAGGCCAAAACATTCAACCGTATAAACACCACACAGTGTGACCCATGGTGCTAAGCCCTATCCACATATTAATGTGTTTCTCCAATAACCATTCCCCATCCTAGTCCAGTGAAAACAAACGCTGGAGACGTGAACCAATTCATCATCATACCCCTAGCGTTGATGACTTTAAGTGCTGGAGCCTTCTCTGGGATTCTCACACAGCTGTTGGAGAGATGTTTTATAAACTAATCCGCTTATCAAGATCCCTCTTCTCCACACTCAGCTTCACCTACGTGGTGGGTGAACTGGAGCAGACCTCACCTGGGCCAGCACCAGGGATTCACTTCGCTCCAATTGTTTACAGCCATCTGTTAGTTTACCCCTAGCAGTCCAGTATCTGTCTTATCTCTCTTTGGATTTTTGCTCTTTTCAAGCCACTAAGGTGAGCGTGACGCTCTGTCAGTGTACTGCGGATGATAGAGGTGAGGGAGAGTGAGAGAGAGCGAGAGAGAGAGGGAGAGAGAGAGAGAGGGAGAGAGAGAGGGAGAGAGAGAGAGAGAGAGAGAGAGGTAGAGAGATGAGGAGAGTTGGAGAGAGAAAGAGATGGAACATGGGAGGTTTGTTTGACTGAATGGCCTTTGTGTAGGGCTTTACTCCTGTAGATGCCAATGATACTGTAGCTCTTCAGATACTTGCTAATTAGATGTCTGTTTTATTTCAAGTTACAAAATCGCTATTGAATAGCTTTAGATCACTGTCGATGGTTGATTACTGAGACGTCTTGCCATCTGGCACAGATATCAACTGACCATTATTCAGAAAAAGAAGGGCATGCTCTTTTCAAATCACTGCTCTAGTAAATCTTTTTTAAATTGCAAAACAATCATTTCTCACTCTGGGACTTTTGTGTCTTTGCTGATATGCTGTGCCAAATGTTTTGAAAACTCTCTCCGAGGCATTTCATGTTTTCTCATCAGATTGTCTTTCACTAAGCTGTTTGTGGTCACAGTCACCACTGCTAACAGTTAAAGAGCAATACTATCAATGAGATGCTTAATCACACTCAAACAAGCCTTCAACTTTAAACAGGAGCAAATGAATGGTTGATAAATAAACTGTTGTCTCACATTTATTATCAAATAAACTAAATATTTAAATACAAGAGAACCCTGCAATCAAATAGAGATTTAAACGCTGGAGTCTTGTGAATAGTGTTGCCATTGAATGCAGATGTTTTTCCTTTAACCTTGATGATCCACTCTGTATTGCCGAAAAAGATATGTTGTTATAATTCAAGGATTTATACTCAAAATAACAAATGAAACCACCTAAATTAATGTAGAGGTGTTGACGAAACAGTGACACAGAGCTTAAGCAAGCGCTCATTTCATTTTTTGCCATGGCTTTGAGAAAATGTGGTTTCACACAAAGTGCTCTAGGCTGATCCAAGACAGATCTCAACTTATGCTCTGACTATAAAGGGAAACAGGTTTCCTGAAGAGTTTCTGATAAAAGGTCATTAAACAGGTGGTGGACGAGCAATTTTTCTACTCCAATGTTTGTTTATTTCTTTTTTACAACTTAGATTGCTAACTGTTTGGTGGCATATGGTAATCCATTCATTTAACTGGACATTCGTTGGTGCTATTAGGAGAATATGGCAGACTGTTAACGGGACTCTGGGACAATCCCCTGCCAAACACACACACACACACGCACACACACACCTCTTTCCAAAAACCCCCATAACAGCCATTTGTCTTATAAGCATTACATGACATGGTTCATCTTTCACAACATTCTGAATTCCATGATCATTTACATGCATATAGGTCTCAATGCTTCGCCAGCTAATACATCTGTGTGTACATCAACCATACAGTAATGTGTATTGGCTTACCACTTTTCACATGATTAATTTTGCTGTATCGGGGCGGAATGTGGCCTTGTGAAAAACAGCGGGGTGTTTTCAGCTCTTTGGGATGGCCCTCTTTGGAGCACTGCAGACAAACTGGTAGAAAGAGGAAAGAAAGATCGGGAGAGGAGAGAGTGTAACAGTTTATTGATAACAGGTGGTCACGCATGCCGAGACTATAATGACAACCAGCTGTGAGACCATCCTCCCGCCAAGTGCTGGTCGAAAGAAAAAAAACCCCCACAAAAGACAGATAAAAAGACAAAAAAAAATAAAAATCAACTCTGTTCTCCATAATTTACCTGTGCCCCTCTTCTCCGCATGTCATAGTCAGTATTATTCTAGATGTACTTTGGTGACAATTAATTAAATTGAAAATTGGAGCACCAAAGATTTCTTTTCGTATCTAAAAGCTTTTCTGTTGCATGTGTCAGACAGAATATCCCATAAAAACAGGGTGAGAAAAAATGCGTTCCTCCACCCTCTGTCCATCGTATCCTTTATACATCATGCCAAATGGATTCTTCCCCAAACCCAAGATGCATAAATCACCTCATGACCAAGGAGCATTAGCTGGAAATTTATACCAACTCTAATAAACTTAATCCCTGAAAAGAGAAGACAGACATTAGTACAGTTTATTAAATCTGAGAGCAAAGACTATTGCAAAAGTTATAAACCTCAGATGTACTGAATATTACCCTAAGGTCAAAACGTTTTGTGGCACATGCTAAGTTGCATACAGCAGTGAATGTGCCTTCGTTGTTTCAGAGAACCTGCTCCAGCAAATGTTTCATTCTTACATTCACTTGGTTAAATAAAGTACAGAAAACCACAGGAAATTAACAGTGTTGAATATGTAACTAGGAGGGCTAATTGGATGACATACTAAAATGTGAATTCTATGGCTACATAAGACTTGTTTTTCAGACATAGTTGCTGTTCACAAAGATAAAGAAATCTAAACTTTTGCTTTAAATTTGGACCTGTTTA
Source organism: Chanos chanos (assembly GCF_902362185.1). Classification (NCBI taxonomy): domain Eukaryota; kingdom Metazoa; phylum Chordata; class Actinopteri; order Gonorynchiformes; family Chanidae; genus Chanos; species Chanos chanos. The sequence goes on from NC_044500.1 coordinate 33,354,418, forward strand.
ACTGGGTTTCAGCTTCAACAAGATCTCACAAATACTACATTTTTTTTGCCAGTTAGCATTCTCTAAACCCACTTCTGAAAATTATCTGACAAACAAATTAGTCGATAAGCATCATTTTCATCTGTCTGGCAGTGCAATTATGTGAAGGATTTCTTGACAGCTTGTATGTTTTGTGTGAGACAGCTTTATCTCTTAATTTTCTCTCATAGCAGGTTATCGCAGACGTGGAAACAAACACTTCCATGTCTTCTACACTACACATATTCTCAAAAAAATGCAATTATCTCACATACACAGACAAAGTGAGACAGTCTGACAGTTCAGCGTTGCTTCCTCAAGCATAACAGGACTTGGACTCTCTGTTTGTTATATGTCGGCGATCTCTGTGGTGAATTTCTCTCCAGGCAGCTGCACAGTCTGTTCAGTTAACTGAACCAAAATTTACTCCCTTTTCTGTTACCTGCAGAGAGCTGAGTTGGCCATTTCAAGCCTGCGAGAGGTATGGAAGCTCCCCCTTCACCGTCACGCCCGTAGGTCATTCCCCTATCAACAAGCCTGCGGCTTGGCCTGCAGAGCTGTGTGGAGAGCAGCAGCTGAGCACCTTTTCATGGCTACTCGCATGCTGCCATTCACGCTAATGAAACGGAGCCCTCATGTGTAATTACACTCTTATGGTATGGATGAGGTGCAGAGGGCTCCCCCAGGGGAATGAACAGCGTGTCTCCAACAAAAATGAGTAACTTAACCTGCATGTGCAGACCCACACACACAAACGTTCAAATACACATCTCACCAGTTCTCACATTTTTTTTTTTTCACAGTGTACTGAGGTGATGAGCTTTTTTTTTATTTTTTTAAATTTTTTTTTTTTTTTTTTTTTTTACACTCGCATTCTCCTCTCTTGATCCATTATCGTGTTTGAGAGGAAGCCAGGACATGTTATGAAGTTAAGACCAAATGAGGTCCAATGAGAAATGTACCATGTTGTACATGAACATTTCACCCGCAATAGCACGATGGAGGTAAATACTATTCTAAATGCAATGACTGTATATTGAGTAAGGAGTGTTCTTGTGGAATTTGCTTCACAGCCCAGTCAAGGAAAAAGTGAACATAAGATTTAAGATGCTGGTCCAAAGAATGCACCTTACAGCCCTGAAGCTCTTGTCAGCTGTTCTTTATTAGGTCAAGGATTGGCAGCTGGACCAAGCATTGCTGAACTGAAGGGGTAGAGGTCAAAACCGTGTAGCAAAGACTATTTTCTGCAGCCTGGAATTCCTCCTAGTCTGAGGGCCTTGCATTTGACTGATGGGTAGCTGCATAAATGATGGAATGGATATATCATTCATCTAAGTTAGACTGACATGCCTCCGTAAAAGTGGGGTTTGGAGCCTGCAGAATTGGCACAGTCTCCCCCTCTAAACTTTTTTCACTGCTCTGAGCCCACTCAAAAGTACTCTTGGCCTGTACACAAGTTGTAGGCACCACAGTATAAATGCCAGCCCCTGTTTACCCTGAGCAGTAAACGCCTCTAGTGCAATTAAATGTCCCTCTCCCCAGTTCCCTCAGAGGAAATGAAAAATCTGCGGTTGATTGGGTTGTTGATATGTCATTCACTCTGAGTGACAGGTGGCAGTAAAAGTGTTTGTCTCCCTAGACCTCTATTATTATAGCCAATAGGTATCAGGGGCATACAAGTGGCTGTTATGGAGAGTATCTATTTTGTAAATGTTTAGATTTTCATTTTCGTATTACGTACGCCTCACAAGTCCTGCATGTGTTTACTTTATGTACGGGAGCTCTATAATTGGCTACTGTTTGTCTTGAATGTGCCGTGTACTGTCAGGCTGACATTTAGTCCAGCTTGACAAGTGCCACTCTCAGCCAAATGAACCCTGCTGAGCCAGTTGCCAGTAATCCACAGTCAGCGTGTTGCAGCAGTCGTTGGGTAATTTTTGCCCTAATTTGCCCTTAATTGCAGGAAGGCTTGCCCCTGTTAGTCTGCTTCTCATTAAGGCCCTACACAAACACTTCTTTCTTCATTAGTGGTTTTCTCACTCATTTTTACTAGTCGCAGTTTATAATACGGCAGATTTTTTTTCCCCTTTTCCTTCACTCTCAATCTCTTTCCCTCTCTCTCTCCAAATTGCTGTCTTTTCAATCTCTACATGTAATGGGAGATTGCTGTATAGCAGTGAGTCTACTACAGTAATAATGCTCTGGCAAATTCCCGGTCTAATGTCAGAGTTTACTGCCAAGCGTGTTCATCATACAAACCACCTTAACTCTGCCTCATTATCAACCCTCTCAACACGACTGAAAAAAACAGCCATTTCTCATCTGGGTTCCATGAACAATATATTGTATATGAGTGCGTGTATTGATTGATATAGCAGAGGGTTCAGGGGAAATGAATCTCCAACAGCAATATATGAAAAAAAAAAGGATTCAGAAATCTACATTGGGAGGGACCTCTACCATTTCCTCCTCTCCCCTCTTCTTTCTCTGATTTATTTAACAGTGCTGGCTTTAACTGACTCTCCCCAGGATCCCAACGTAAAGTTATAATCTGAATGGACCTATTTACCATGCCTCCTCCACATGTTTATAGAGGATCATATACAGCATAAAATTGATATTGAATCATTTTGCTGTAAAGTCTAATCTCTCTGTCTAATTTAGAGGCAAAGTTTTGATTTAGTACGTGTCATAGTGTTTTACCCCTCGTTTACGCATGAATCCTGACAAGCCGACCACTATTGACTTTGACGTGAGAGATGAAACCATCTGATATCAGCTCACCTGCTTCCCACTTTTTTATTCACCTCTGCCAGCAGACCACAAGATTGTCATCAGTAGCTTTAGAGGGCCACCATATGACATGGGATAATGCAAAACACAGATATTAAAACACAAATATTTGAATGTTTAACCCTAATTATGTACACTTAAAAACAAATTGTTCTCTTACTCACAGTACATTTACCTGCAACAACCATAAAGCCAGTAGCAGTAAAGTTACCTATCAGGTAACTTGTCACCTGTCTGAAGTCTAATGCTTCACTGTCCAGCATACACTGTATGAATTACTTTAGCGTAGGGGAAATCCAGGTGGCTGTCTCACTGGCTGACATGAGCTATAGAGGAAATCTAGAACAGAGCAGTGGAAGAGTAGAGGAGCTTTGGACTGTCTTTCCTTTAAATGAATGGAGTGTTTCATTAACCTGAAACAGTAGATTCTGGACAATTTTAAAATCTTATATGGTGGGAGCAAGGGAGACTGTCCTATCATTACAGTTAAACGAACGACTGGCTCTGTCCAGTTAGACGTTTCTCTTCAAAGCCAAATGATGGTAAATATTATGCTTGAATCTATGTTCTTGTCATGTTTAGTCTTGTTTTATAGTTCGGTTCAAGATAGGTAATTAAGCAGCATATTTTGTAGGCATCCCAGATTGGTTTTTAAGTTCATGGATCATTACCTTGAAGCAATGCAGAAGCATATGCAAATTGAATGTTTCTCCCCCAAACAATATTATGATTACTAGCATTTAATGTTTTCTTGTTCTGTAACTTCTTGTTTTCTTTAAACTTTTTTTCTTTCCTTTGAAGTTCAGTTATTAAATCCTCATTTACTAGAAATGATCTCTCGTGACAACATGTTATTTTTCAGATGTTCAGGAGGGTATCTGGGAGGTTCACTTGAAGGTTGGACCTGACTTTTCAACATGTCATGCGTTTACCCTTCGAGGCACAGTCGCGTCCAGCTTCCTTATATGGGATGCTACTCTATACTGCTCTATTTTATTGGACAGATATATAAGACAAAAGATACATTATTAGACACATTCGAATACCTGTCACACCGTAAAAAAATACATTACAGACAGCTTTTTACTTACCATAAGTCTTGCGACGTATGTCTAAATGTGTTTTTTGTTATTTCCTCCAATAAACAGACAAAGAACCAAAAGCCCCAGCATCTGCAGAGACAGATTTCTCAGACATGATCTCGCAGTGTTCACAATGCACTCTGGGTACTTCAATAGAGGTAGGCTTTTATTTCTCAGGATCCTGGCGACAATGCCCAAACCCTGATGATATGCCTGGGAACATAAGGAGATAAAACAAAAAGTACTTCAATCCTCTTATTTACAGTACATGGTAAGAGTGATGTGAACTCAGATAGCATCTCTGAAATCCAAAATATTAACTTAATGGATCCTTTTTATCTTTAATATTTCACTATATGACCAAATTTCTTTCTTGGCCAAACTTTTCTTGCTACTCATGACCTTTATACGTAATACAAGATTAAATTTGTTTATTCATTATTATGATGAAGTGTATCTTGGGCAGATCCCCAACATGGTGGAGTGCATCAGCATTTCTGCATCTCCCTGTAGTCATTCATTTCCCTTTTAGCTTGAGTTCTCACTGAATCAGTTGGCTGGTCTTCACCGCAAGGGCAGTCATGACTCTTAGCAACAATCTTGGCTACACCTTGCAGACCTATTCCTCTTTAGTTGTGACCTCATACCCACATCGGTCAGTGGACTGGTATCATTACATAAACTTGTTTTGTTTGGTTTTTTTTGGGGGGGGGGGGGGGGGGGGTTGCCATTCACTGAATCAAGTGAAACAAGAAATGTTTAAATTATATGCCCTGCTCTGAACTCTGGTGTGGACATGTACATGTGGTTGTTTCCATTATGTTTGAAGAGAAAAGTGTGCATCTGTGAATGCATGACCAAAGCATTGATTTCCTGCCAAAGTATTTTTCATGGAAGGCATCCTGGACTTTTTCAGAACCTTTCCACATAACCAAGCTGTGCCCTCTGAAAAAAGACCATGACTAACTAAAACCGCCATCAAAGTCCACTTTTCATGACAATATTGTTCAGGGAGGCAGCTACCGGTACATATAAAAAAGGAATATGAATGCATTGTAGATTCTTTTAGTATTTCCCAACAGTATTCTATAAAACTCAACTTTGTTTATCTGTAGATCAGCATTTTTATATGCTGATTTAAAAAAAAAAAAAGATATCTTGGCAGCATGCTCTGATCTACACACAAAGACATAGCCTAACTGGCAATGTTTCTTCCTTAGAGAATACATCTAGCAGCATTTTGGCAAACTTCAACAAAAGTTACAAGTGACGTTCTTTCAATTTAAACTAAATGACAATCGCTGTCTGATGTAATGTGTCGGGGAAAATGTGAGGCCCAATATTGTAAATTATATACTGCTCCATTAGAACAGTTTACGTTCATTCTCTACAACAGTGTTTGGAAGTTTAATTTGGGTACATGTTTTTCTTAAATCCTATAAGCTTATTTTTTCTACCTCTGGAATGAAAAATGACAACCCTACAAACATCATCAGATGATTTAGATAAAAAGGATCAACTTCAGAGGATAAAGAATTTTGTTACTGAAGTTATTTTGTGACCCGCGTTACCTGCAGCTTGGTAAAGGCATACCAGAACATGCTCCTTCACTTAAGTAAACATCTGTGTTGTAATACTTGTGGGGGAAAAAATGATAAGCTGTTGAAAAATAAGTCAAATCAAACACTTACTTAGCAAACCAGCATTAAATGCAGCTCAGAGCATGAAACGGCCTTGATCAGAAAGTTAACACCTGCCTCTATGTGCTTATTACAGCTCATGTACAGACACATAGTTTGGTGCAATGCCAACACAAGTCGATCTGTAAAGACAGCACCATCCAGTCCAATATTACGGTGTGCAGTTGCTATATAAAGCATATATAGTTCCTAAATAAATAAATTTACCTCGTCAGTGACATAGCTTAGATAAGCTTTGTTTGAGGTGAGCTGGAAATAATCAAATTTAAAACTGAAGTTCTAGTGACAGTAATTTGTCAGTCTGCTCTTGAAATTCAATTGGAATTAACTACATGTTCAAAGGTAAGGCTGAAGTTAGGGTGGAAGTAGACTGTGGATGCTTAACCCACAGTAACCTTGTCAGTGCATGAATGAACATTATGAATCTAACAAGTGATGGATTTAAATATGAATTAATGGATATGTGGGGCCCACTGCTTCATTTGCTAATTGCTTTAGTTCATATACATATTTCTTTTTTATCTACAATTTTCCATCAGTTTATTAAAACAGGTATCTGGCAGGACTGCTTACATTAATTGTTCTCGTATCTTGCAAAGAAATTTCTTAAACAGAGACTATCAGTATGCAATCTGCAGTCTACCTCTATTCACTGTTTTTAATCTCTCTTCGCCTCTTTCTTCATATTTAATAATATAATATAATAAACTTATATTCTATTATTATTATTATATATTATTATTTCACTCAAGAAAAACATATTTCTCTTTGTGCATCACTTGCTTTAGCACCCCCCCCCCCTCCAAACTCCCTCTCCCTTCCCCTCCCCTCATCTATCACTCCCTCTATATTCTCTCTCTCCACCCTCCTCTTCATGATGAATAAAGAGACCCCACTTTGTCATTATTGATCAGACTACTCCCTGTTGTTACTGCTGGCGGCTTTCATCCCTCCCTCGTTCCCCTTCTCTCTCTCTCTCTCTCTCTCTTTCTCTCTTGCTCTTTCTCTTCCCCTATGTGTGTGTGTGTGTGTGTGTGTGTGTGTGTGTGTGTGTGTGTGTGTGTGTGTGTGTGAGAGAGAGAGAGAGAGAGAGAGAGGGAGAGGGAGAGAGAGAGAGAATGCTACATAGGATTGTATTGTAATGGAAAGTTTTATTTATGTCTGGGAGACACACAACAATGTGTGTCATAGTTTAATTTCTATTTCCATTGGTAAGAGTATATATCACTATATGGTCTTTATAAGAGAACAATAAGTTATGATAATGATAATTCACTCGCATTGCTAACTGCCCTCCAGTTCTCCAGACTTTGTAATGTACTTTACAGAAAAAGTTATGTTGTCAACGTTTTGTCTCTTCATTCCTCTATAGGCAGTGTCTAAGACTCACTTTTTATTTTTTTTATTGTCAACACACACTCAAGGAATTCATAAACAGCCCTTTCCTGAGGCATGAAAACAAATTTCCTTTTATGTAATTAAAGCATTGGCAGTATAAAGAATGAGTAGCCTTCTCCTACTGTATCATAGATTTCTCCTGGCATGACTGTCACTGGCTGAATGTGTGATGACAATCCCTCTCTCTGCTGATGACTCAGAAACTTTAATTACAAAATTAGTCCTGAAGTTAAGAAGTGTGTTGTTATCACAATAACACATGTACTTGTGGACCTCAAACTAAATCATTTAATTTTACCTCGAATGAGCAAGAAAATATTTACTGTGAAAAGAAAAGCAAAAATAGACAATAGGATTGATACAGTGAATTACTATTTTCACTTAGCTGCCAGCTCTTTTTACTGTTTAAGCATTGACATCCACTTTAACCATAAGCTTAGCTTCCCACTTTACTAAAGATATGTCCTCAGGATTAGCTGTCTACGTTGACTTTAAGCTTAACTTCAGCTAAAGCTTACCATGTTATTGATGAGCTACTCTCCAGTTTAGTTTCCAATATTTATGACACAAATGGCATAAACCATCCCCTCATATGTGGTCGCTTTTTGATTAAAAACCAAGACTATTTGCCATTATATTCAGCCCATAGCTAGTCTTCACCACAGTGCAAGAACAAAGTTCCATTTATTGGCCAAATATTGGTTGATTGGTTGATGGTGCCCGCATGATCACACCCACCCAAGACTAGTTCAAGCTACTCTTTAGTTGTGGTAAACACAATATTTTGCTAATACTTGCCTTAATATATGTTGTGTGAGGTATGAAGCACAATCACGTAGCAAAGCTTTAAGGTTGCATTCAGTTGTTCAAACTGCGCAAAATACAAACAATGAGGTTAATTTAACATACATGAAAGATGTGCTCAGGGCCTGTACACCATGCATGTGGGAAAGAACCCCTGTCTGTTGATAGTATCGTTTTGCCTTGTTGAGACATCCCGCAATATGTGTTTTGAGCTCACAGAAAGAATCCAGAAAGAGCCTCCTTGCCTGGGGGTGCATCGTTGGCATGTAGGAAGCTCACTACCCACCTCAGAGCCAGTGGCTGCAGCCACTGCCAACTTTACCCCCAGAGTCACACAGAGGAGCAACTGTAAGCGTCTCCTTCAATTAGTGCTGTTTGGTCTTAACTGCAATCCCGGCGTCGGCGAAACCCACTGTTCCCTCAGGGACCAGACCGTGATATTTTCACTGTGTCAATAAACCTTGGCACCAGCATGACACCAAGAAAAAGTGGAAGGAGAGAGAGAGACAGAGAGAGAGAGAGAGAGAGAGAGACAGAGAGAGAGAGAGAGAGAGAGAGAGAGCGCTCCGGATGGAAAGCACTGAACTGAACAGGTAGGGGCTGTTTCATTTGGATTAAGACTTTCCTTGTTGCATAGATGGTGTGAAGAAAGTCAGCAGCTTTTTGGGTGGATTGAAGAGTGAACATTACATGCAGTGAACATCTGGATGCCTGTCTTTCTCCACGTGTTGACGCGTATTGATTTTGTTATATGTAGCAAACGTCAGTGACGAGGATGCCAGTCCAACTACACTGTGCTTATTCATGCATTTGAATTACACCTGTATTCCTGGTGGGTTGCAAATCCCTAGCTTTTATTTGTACAGCTGGGCTATTCTGGAACACTCCAGATTTAATAGTGTCCTCAATTGTCCCACCTAAAACCTGAACCTGTGACCCTACGCTTCTCTGCAAGCAGCTACATCTACTAATGCAATGTACACTGTCTCTCAGTCAAGATTAAATCAATGGTAAACTGTATTCTCCACATCGCTTCACAGCTGAAAGCAAATGTGTCCCATAGATCAGTCTGTCGCACATTCTTCTATGTACAAATCAAATGTTTTCCAGACCAAGTAGACACGTCCATTTTCCAAAACAACATGCATCTTCTCATTTGCATATGGAATGGGAGAGTGGCTGTGTCTTCTCAGATCTTCAGACTCAGTGTGTAGTGAAAGGTCCATGTAATATTTTCCTGATTTTTCTCACATTTAAAGAAACACCTTTGTGGTATTTCTTTAGACAGTGTGTTATATAATATGTGGTAGGCCATTTATTGAATAGTCAGAGCTATTTTAGTTATCCAGAATTCATCACATTAATGCCAGTGTAAGAGTTGAGACTGTGTTATGCACAATTCATTTTACAACTTTGTGAGTCTATGCCAAATTTCAAGACTGCTTGTATTGTTTATCACAGTCTTGGTACATGGAGACCAATAGTCAATGTAACCTAATACATAATACTATGTGTAAGTAACTCTACAATCCACAAGCTGTCCCAGACAGAAAATTAGGAGGGTTAGGACCCAAATTATACTTGGAGAGAAAAGAAAATGGTCGATTTGTTTCCTCTTGAGTATATGTTTTCTCTTTTTTTTGGCCTCAAACAAAGAGCTTATGGCTCTCTCTCTCTCTCTCTCTCTCTCTCTCTCTCTTTCTCTCTCTCTATAGCTCTCCCTGCCTCTCTCTCTCTCACCCTCTCTCTGTCTCAGGGTTTCTTAAGGGTACTATCAAATCTATCTAAACTAAACTGGTGTCCACGTTCTCCAAACATAAATATCGCGTGTTGGCCTGGACACTTGCACAGCTCCATGCTCCTAAGTGCCATCTGGCCACTGCCAAAACAAACAGCAGTAATGAGAAGCAGCTCCTGGTTAAGAGGCCAGCCCAAAAACCTGGGACTTGCCAGGGTGCACACACTGAAGGGCTGTCATAAGCAGCCTTAAAAGAGGGACTGTTCCTACCACCCACCCCCGCCACCTCCGCACCCCACACGAGACAGTGAAGATGCCGGTAGAGGGAGAGAGGAGGGGGGCAAACCATGTTTAACAAGCAGAACTTGTATTTGAGCATCAGCTCATGGGAGAGAAACCAAGGAAATAACAAGTGAAATTTTATTGCCAGAGGATTTATTTACATTAAAAAGAGGATGCTGTGCTTACCCGCCAAGGCAGTATTTGCATAATACATATGAAATAAGCTCCATCTCTGCCACACGCATACCTGTGAAACCTCATGTTTTGTTTTTTTTTTGTTTTTTTTTTAAGAAGCATCCAGGTTCCTTGGGTATTACCTATGCACAGAGCATGCCAGCTGCAAGAGTTAAACGTCCTCTACAGACACTGGGAAATAAAAGAGCCCTGAAACAGCTCAGACTGCAGTGTATTGTCTGCATTTCCTCACATAAACTGATGCATGTGGCCTGTCTGCCTGCCTCTCCACTGTTATCAAACCACCAGTGACACAGAGCCCTCTGCAGCACAAAATACCGTAAGTAAAGTACCACTGGGCCAAATGAGTGTGTGTGTGTGTGTGTGTGTGTGTGTATGTGTGTGTGTGTGTGTGTGTGTGTGTGAAGAACAGAGGACAGAAATCTGTATGTGTGTGTGTGTGTGTGTGTGTGTGTGTGTGTGTAGACAGGACACTCCTACTTGTAGCTCAGTGCAGTTATGGTATCAAGTCCACTAACTTTTCTGCTTGCTGAAGAGTTTATGGTTTTTCAGGTAAAGTGCTCTAAAGTAAAAACATCTCAATGATTCTCTGAGCCACTATCATTTGTCTGGGCTTTGTGAGGGTGATATTTCTTCTATGGATACTGGTCCTTTGCGTCTTGCTCAGAGGAGCCAAAGCCCTTCAGTTCTGAGGAGTGAATTGTGTTAGAGTGGTACATTTTGTATATCTGGATGAAGAACTAAAGTACAGAAGCTCCAAATGGCTGTCAACGGACTCCACAAAGTTTGAGTGAATGTTTTCTTGTTTTTTAGCTTTGGAAGGTTTAGCCATCTGGGAGCGATGTTGCCCCGAGGATCTATGGGAGGTCTGGAGATTTCCAATAAGTTTGGAGTTCAACCCTCAGCTCCAAATAGGGCCTTTGCCACTCTGAAATCATGTCTCTCACTTTTTTTTTTGCTCTGTGGATGCATCCATGTAGTTTTCTTGTGCTTTTGGAAATGAGAGATGATGTGTGATATAAGTAGGTCATGCATGGAGAATGTTCTTGACAAGAGAGACCATTGCTGTTGCATCTGTCTGCCTCATGTGCTCTTACAACACAGTTCCATGCCTAGTAACCTGTGCCAGCTCTGGGCTTGAAGCTGTCTTACATGATGAGATTCTCCACGTTGGACTTACCACAACCGCATGGTTGAGGTCAGGCTACAATACGAATGACTGCATCAGAGTTGGCCATAGTGGTTCCTAAGCACCCATGATGGCTGTCTGTTTCTTGCCATACGGACGAGTTCTAAGGTCATCTATTTATGTCATTTAACTCTTTTAGGGGAGACTTGAGAGTTAGTTGAAGAGACAGCAAAATAAACGCAGGCATCCCATCTCTTCCTCTTCAGCACAACTGCTCCAGTTCCAACTCTGGTGATCTGTCTTGTTTCACTGTGACAAGTTTCATTCAGGGTGATGTTGTCCACATTTGGTCAGTTCTCTGTTCAGTAGAGACTCAGCAGTCTGTCTCTTTGCTCTGTTCGTCTATGAGCACGCAGATGTTGCGAGCACCAACAGCGAGTCGAGTTCTTTTTGTTTTTGTTTTCTGTGTCTGGCCTTATGTCAATAATGTCTGAGAATCAGCTCCCAAAGAAAACTTTCTTTGGTGAACTGAAGAGAGGGGGGGGAAAGGGAACCAAAAGAACACTGAAAGGACAACCTGCACCTGAAATTTTTGACTTGGAAAAAAACAAGATTGTAGTAACTGCTGCTATCTACTTTGAGAGGTGGTTACCAATAGGAGTACTATTAGAACATAAAAAAGGCAAGGTAAGACAACAACAAAAGGCGTGTGCGTGTCTGTGCGCGCGCGTGTGTGTGCATGTGTCTGTGTGTGTGTGTGCGTGCGTGTGCCTGTGTGCGCGTGCATGTGTGTGTGTGTGGGAGTATGTGTGTGCGTTCATGTGTGTGTCTATGCTTTCTCTAGGTCAAAAGGTACTGCTAATTTGTTGTTCTTGTAATTATAACCCCTCTCCACACCAGTTTCTCCTGGTTTCAGACTGCACTGTGGTTGCCAAGTGTAGACAATACGCATGTTCATTACCTTAATAACTATGATTACATGCTTATTCTTGCAACCAATAAATAGCTCAAACTAATCTATAATGCAAGGTCATACAGATAGTGATCTGTGTGATCACAGTTCTCCCTCCAGGTAAAACAGAAGGAAAAGAGATTTAATTATGAATATGAATCACTTAGGAACCAAGGATGCATGCGTCTTTACCACTAGGGGGCTTGCACTATGGAACAGCAAGAAAAGCTTTTTTCTTCTTTTCTTTTTTTTTTCTTTTTTTTTTTGAGGAAAATAAATGAAAAATTGTTAGCTCATCACATGCATCCGTATTGTTCAGTTAAACCAAGATTAAAAGCCTCTGCAACAAGATTATTAAAAGGTTCTTATACTTCATCTAAGCCCAGAGTGGTGTTGCTAGCACAGAAATTGAGTACCCCCTGTGTCAGACATGTCTGGACAATTTTAAGACATAATATTTAAAAACTAATTTAAACCACAATACAGCAGAGCACCCCACTTGCAATTCCATACACAACTCAGTTATAAATACTATGACTGAAGCTTGTTGATACCACTCAGGTAGAAGTAATGAGAGATTTTGCACGAAATGCTCAGACTGCAGTACAGTCACAGCAAACTATCACATGTCAGTTTTAATTATTCTGTTGCTGTTTGAAAAAGGCTCTTTTCACTGCCATGGAAAAGAAAGAGTCCAATTGACTCGAGGTTGCAGCCTGTTGCTTGTAATAATGTTGACTCCCGAGGCTCTCCCTTGGCACATATCTGTCTGAGGCATGTCAAATTTCATACCTCCTCTAAAGTTTGACGTGAAACATGTTTCTCACCTCGTCTACGATAATTCTCAAACCAATGCTTAACCAATTTAGGTTGGCTGCCATTGCACCGGCTGAAATCAATCCTATATACAATTGTTACAGACGAGGAAAAGGAGTTAAGAATAGATCTTGTTTTTTTTGTTTTTTGTTTTTTTTTTTTAACAATTTTAAAATAAATAGTAAGGTTCAACATGCCTTGTTTCTACAAATATTTAGATGTCTAATGCTGTCCACGAATGTGGTAAAATAAAGTTTGATCAAGGCCACGGGAAGTGGGAAAAAAAAACAAGTTTAATGTGGCTAGTGGTGTTTAGAACATAAGATCATTACTAATACGTGCATTGATGAAATATGCAGGTACCCCATAGATGACCCACATCTGGTTAGATCGTTTGCACTTCATTCCTTACCAGTTTCCTTTTGCACCTAAATGCCACTGTTTTTGCTGGAACTACAGCGATCCACTGGGCACACTCACTACAGGTGTAAAAAAAAAAAGAGAGAGAGAGAGAGAGAGAGAGAGAGAGAGAGAGAGAGCGAGAACCTCAGTTCAGCATTTATTTTGGGCATCATTCATTCGACAATCTATTTTTAGCACTGAACAGTCAATGTTGTACTGGGTTTCACTGGTAGCAAGGAAAAGCTTGCAGCCCTGAGCTGGACACCGCTGTGGCTAAAAGGTCATGTGTTCAAAGAAAGTAATATGAAAGGCCTAACAGAAGCTGCTTTCCTCTCCACATTAATTTCGAATGTAGGGTTTCCTCTGCATTTGAATCATCTGCTGTCATAGTAGATCTTCCCTCCCTTTTAAAATAGAGATCACCCCCACTGCACCACTACTCTGCATGCCTTTTCTGTATCTATACTGTATGAAACCAGCAAATAAGTATTTTAAATGTAATAGTATCTGTGTCTGAGAAGTTCAGTAGTGAAAACTGCTTGGCCCAAATAGTTTATGTGGATGAACTCTATTGAGGATCTCTGACCCTTGAATAGCCACCTCACCACACTGCCGATCTACACTTAGAAAGTGGGCAGCGGTCAGTTTATGCATCTGACAACAATCTAGCATCACAGGCTCGCAGCATCTCAAAGACCCACCGCATTCAGTTTGTTCAGGCTGTATTTCCACAGACCTCTCCTAAGACCATGGCAGTGGCTCACAGGAATTCTCTGGACATTGCCAGTTTTTTCCCTTAGGAGGTACAGTGGAAGGCCCATAAGAAAGTCAACTCAGTGGAAAATCTATTGGATGGGGTCTGTTGTATTAAGGATCAGTTGTTCTTCTCAGGATATTATTTCAGAACAAGTGCTCTCCTGAGTTTGTGATGGAATCCATGAGAACACGTTGGAATGTGCCATGATAAATATCAAGTGGCACTGCAGGACCAATGGATATGAGTATAAAGACAATTACAGAGGCTTTAAAGTTCAGAATCGTAAAAACATCATCACATACTGAAACTAGCCTAAACACAACTGTTTTTCTCAAACAAATTTATTTCACAGCACATTTGCAACATTTTTCCTCCAGTTTCTTCCAGTTGTTCTCTAACAGGAGATCAGTTCAAAGAGGCAAGATTTATATCAGGATCTTGTTTTCCACCAACCTCTGAAGTATCAGATTTAACTTAATGAAAATCTTCACTTGGTAAGCATTGAATAGGTTTACCTAGGTGGTCCAAATGTGTCAGACCATCTGATAATTAATTCATGTAATCATTACTACCTTGTTTAATGGTAGGGGACGTGTGAGCATGCTTATTATCAGATACCCAAGCACGACAACATCTGCCAACACAAGACTGGATTTTGGTGTCAGTCTTGGATTAGAAATACGACCCAAAAAAGACAAACATTTCAACTCGAATAATGTCACCTGTGTAATTTAATGGAGACAATGTGATATATTAAAATGCCAAAGTGGCAGGAACCAAAGCTCCTCTTTTGTTTTCAAAAGCACTCCCAGTAAAATTCTTTTCATGACTTTCATATGATCACACTGGATGATTTGACATCTAGCTCTCTCTCTAAATAAACAAATCTAACTGGGAGGGGACAAGTGCTTGACAATACAGATGTAGAAATGTGATTTCACTATTGTTTTTCTTACCAAGGTTACTGGGTGCTTCAGTATGTTGAGCAGCAGCCAAAACCTCATCTTTGCAATGGTTAAAATAAAAGACAAAAAGAAAAAGGGGGGAAAAGAGCCAAAATTAAAATGCATCTCCAAGCACGAAAAGCCTAATGTTTAACATATCTGTACCGTAGGAGACAACCATTGTCCATGGGGTGATGTCCATTGCCTCCTTTAATAGCAACAATTTGGTCATATCCTCTCAGCAGAAAAGTAACAGTGACCTCATGTGGTGGCCACAACAACGCACTGTGCAACTGCACGGTAGTTGCTGGATGGCAACTAATTGTCAAATAACATGTAATAGAACATCCTGAAAATATTTTTATCTCTCTTTTCGTAAAAAGAGGAATTATAACTTTGTTATAAACTAGACAGAGAGAAATAAGTCAATGATACGCCACGAAAAGGAACATCATTTGTCTAATGTATTGGCCATACCCGGGACTATTTCACAGTTACGCAAACAACGGACTGGTGATTTTATTAGCTTGCTGTGACTAAGTGCAAGAGTATTTAGGTATCATTTAATGAAGCACTGGTCCACAGATCAGCAGATCCCACAGGAACAGATGATAGGTAAGTTATTTCTCAGTAACAGTCTGGTCCGCTCAAGCAATCGACAGAGACTGCGTGTCTGTTCGTTTTCTCAAAATAGATTTGTGTAGCACTGGAAGTAGCTGTCTTTGCTATCCAGTTCAAAACATAGAGGTTCTATCCAGACAACCTATTTTACATACCTAAATGAACATTATCTAACAAGTAAACAACTCTCTGCGTTTTGTGGCGATGCATTTTAATATATGTATTTATAAATCTTACCACTACTGAATATACTCAACCCTGCTGTCATGAAATGTCTAACTCCAAGTTAAAATAACGGGATGTGGTTTAGAAAGTCCCCCTGCATAGCGAGAGCCGAATAGCACGTTTAACCTGCTAATCGGTAATTTTACACAACTGAAGTTCTCGGAAAGTCATATTGTCGCTTAGAATATTCTTCCCACCAAGCTTGGAGTGTGTTTGCTGTCCAAACATCCCTGTTTCTCTGTGAAAGGCTGGTGAATTACAGTATACCCAGCAGAAGACACCACGACCGGGAACTTTCCTTTTTAGCCCACCATGGAGCCGGCATGCCGTAAGGACAAGCAAAAACAGAAGGAGACCCCAACCCGTGGAGACAGAGCCAAACAGAAAACTGCTCAGCAGGAAGTAAAACAAAGGCAGAGAGCCGAGGTGATGTTCGTGCAATTTAATACTCATTTACTTTATTTGTCTGTGCCCATATATTCCAAGTAGATTCCAACATAGAGGACATTTGTGTCACTTTTGTAAATAAAGGACAAATGGCCTATTGAAAGAAAATACTTACTCAATCATTTAAGCAGGTAATATGTCATCTTTAGGATCATGTATAACAAGGTTTGACAAGAACTTCAGTCACAAAGTCTGCTGAACTTAATGATGTTTCACAAGATAGTTACATGAATCCTGAGCATACTGTGGTCAGTATACAGTGTATAAGCCCCTTTTTCACTTCACAAAGCGTGAGTAAATTGGTGTGAGGACCCAGGTTAGTGGTCAAGCGTGAAGAAAATCATCCTTTACCCTGGCTAGATGTGACTGATGGAAAAGAAGCCTACAGACTGGAGCGTCTTTTTCCCCCAGTGGAAAAGATTTCTTTTTGCTCTCTCTTGTGGTGTGGATGGATTTTACCTCACATTGTCTAAGTCCATTTAACCCTTAAGAGGGTAAGGTAGATGTCAGTATATACAAAGCCTTTATGAGTGATTACTTTCATCCCGTACTGGGTCTTTTCTGCCCCGATGAACAAAAACACCCACATCCACCGGGTACAAGTGGTCACTGAATAGAAATAGTGTAAACCATATTCCAATGAACAAATGCCTAATGCACCGTTATCCCACTGCCACTATCAAAATGCCAAATGGTGGGAATCCTCCAACAGAGTTTCATACACATAGAATCCCCCAAGGCTCACTTAGTTAACCAATGCCCTAATGACACTTTATATTGGTATTTCATTTACTTAACCTGGATAGTGTGATAATGCTTTAAAAATGCCCTCATAAACCTTGGTAGTTTAAGTGACATTCAGCTGTTTTTTCATATACCTCTGTTTTCGGTGTTACAGATCTATGCACTGAACAAAGTTATGACAGAACTGGAACAACAGCAGTTTGAGGCCTTCTGTAAGCAGATGCAGACACCCGCAGAGTGAGAGATGTGCCTACAAATAACTTCTCTGCCAAAGAAGACAGCACCTAACTTCTCAGCCTTTGTAGAGATACAATCAGGCCTGGTGTTACAACATTTCATTAATGTTGTAACCACATATTTTTACGTCCCTAATCTGTGTGATAATCATTTTCTGTTCTCACTGTTGACCCTTAAAACCTAATAGTATAATGCACTAATAGCTGGAGTATTTAGAGCACCCAGAGAGCATTCCTTATTTACTCCCCAGTATTTTGAAGGAGAGGCTAATGAGGGGCTTTGGCCCAGACATAACAAAGCTATTTTTTTTTTTTTGGTGACAGACTTATAAGAACTACCTTTATTACATGTTTAAACGGTCCACTTTTTGTAGAAAAGCTTTAGGTGCAGCTTTAGAAACATGGACACAATAAACAACAGCATTTGTTGACATCACTACAATCAACTTAGTATTGTAGTTACACTATTGATAGGACAATCCTGTTACATGTTAATCTTATCGGTTTAAGTTGTACTTTCAGAATATCCCTCTCTTTTGCGATCACTTCTGTTATGATGGTGCTTATTCTTCATAATGACCTTCAGTTTAGATTTTAATGAGATTTGTTTTGATATCAGTATGGTTTTTTTTTTAAGCTTCAGTGATCTCCGTAAACCTTCAGAGCCTCCAAACATATCATTCCTTACTATTCACCTAACACAGCTCTTTCTCCTTTTTCATTTTGTCACTGTACAGCTGGTGCACATGACAGTTTGACAGGATATATGCCAGCGACTATATGACCAGACATCACCTCTGTACATTCATTCACTTTCTCCTCTACAGTACTGGACCATTTAAAATGACATGTTATGAACCGTTATGTTGTGGTTGTAGTGTTACCATGTTTACATTATTGCTGAAATCAAACAATGGTAAACAAGTGAAATCATCAGACTGAAACGAGTCACTCATAAGATGATAAGCGTTTATACCAATGTCCTTGCAAGCGTTATATTATATTCACGTTTCTTTGATTTTGTTGAATAAACTAGTTATATCACAAAGAGTTTACTTGAAAGTACTAATTTGTGACAGAAGTTATGTTTGCATTTGTGCCCGGCTACCTATTGTAAAAAGGATTCACCTCTTATATTAAAGAATTTCCTTATAAAATTTGTTTTGTTCACTTCGTTGTTCATGTTTTTAATTAGATCAGGGATGCCTCACTACAGTTGAGTGACATGTTAGCAACAGAATACTGAGAATCTGTTTAAATGCCCATCCTGTCATCCATTCTGGTCATAGCTTTGTTTACTGTGGCATTGCATGAGAGGCTCTTTGGATTTCAGTGTAAGGAATCCTTAAAATGTAGGTGTATCCCTGAATGTTGGGGAAGGGGGGATACTGGGTAAGACTGATATTACGAAGGCAATAATACATGAATGGTGTGCCTAAATCTTTGATTAACTACAAAGAGACATGATTGTAAAGACCCACTCTGCAGATATCAAATTTACATAGGCCAGAAATTCCACTGTGTAGAGCTGCAGGTGAACTGTCTTAGCTATCATCTTCTAACTCGTAAAAAAATATATATATATAATGCACAGTGGGTAGTGGTACTCAGAGGTTTGAGGCATTAAGTTGTGTATCAAATTTATTACTGAATATTTTCAAAGATTATAGTCTTTCAAAGAAAAAATGTCTGTTTTGAATCCATGCCTTTATTTTTTCTGCTTCAAATGACAAGCATGTGGTATTTGTTCTGCATTTTTGGAGTCAGATACACTAGGTTGACAGAAAGCTGTACAGTGTCCACACTTCATTTATAGATTAGTTTAGTTCTAGTTAATAACTATGGAAAGTGCATTAGTTAGTTAAAGTGCATTAATGAACATAAAAGTAGGATGATTACAGTTAATTAGGAAGTACTTGCGAAGAGGTAGATGCATACAGGATTACAACAGGACCCCTCTCTTAGAAGCTACTGCTGTGTAATTCATAGATATCTTCCTCATTCTTTCCATTTTTTATAATACTAAATCCTCTCAGCTTTTATATCTTCTTCTTTTCTTTTCTTTTTTTTATATTTTGCATTGCCTGCACAAAGCTATAGCTAAATATTTATCAATACTATTGAATTTGCCCTATGTTTAATTTGTTCTATTTGTTCTTGCTGTCACAATAAGCTCACAGACAACTTGGTCCCTCCAGTATCTCTCTTAACAGTGTTAGTATCTCTCCATTATCACCTGTCTCTTCTTCTTCTGCTTCTTTTTCTTCCGTTTTTAAAGATCCACAGTAACTGAGCTCCCCGTCACTCTCACTCCAAACCACCCATCCCAATACTTAGTGTCTTGACCGCCATGCTCAAAGGAAATGTAGCGTAGGCCGGGGCCATAATCTGTAAAGGTATGGCTCACCTGCAGGATTCAAGAGTCAAGATTCAAATTCAGTGATATCAGGTATGCCCGAAATTGCTAACGCCTCTTATGAGCTTATAAAAATCTTTTAAGAGTTTTGAGTTGTTTTTTTGTTTTTTTTTCAGGGATACAATTTGCATATGTATTAATAACATAGGTTGATAATCATTGCTGAGTTTAATGAATTTATTTTTTATAATGACAAGGGTGGCAAAAAAAAAAAAATCAATAATAAAATAACAAGCAGTTTTCCCTAAAAATCTTGTAATGGTGCTTACTGATGGATGTTTTGTGCGTGGACACAGAGAAGAATATATGGATTCATACCTGTCTCCAAGAGCAGTCATCAGTGTCCGGGTCAAGCTTTACATGATCTGGCTTAAATTCCTGCATCACCTCCTGATTCTCATCCAGAAGACACACGGTCAATTGGTAAACACATCCACAGTCTGTTCGTCCACAGTACCTACTCTCCAAAAGAAACACACAAACACCCGAGCTAAGAGGACTAAAGGGAGAGAAAAGCTGGTGTAGGTGCATATGTTAAACTTTGAATGCATCCACACTCATTGTTACATAAGCCAAGGACAGGTGGCTATGCAGGTTTAATGAACAATATCCTCTAAGTATTTCAGAGTGTGGGGGTTCACTTCCAGGTCTCACCAGTCCTCCACTGTGACAGCTGGTTGTGAGTCCAAGTCTGAAGGAGAGTAGCCTTCAGACAGCAGGTCAACCACCTGTCTTTTAAGGCACAACCTGGATCATGAGAAAAGAAAAGAGCCATTGAAATACACAGAAAACATCAATATCTTTACTAATAATTTGTGGATTGCATAGCCCTCTCTTACAGTTCAATCCCTTGTCCGATGACCTGCTAAAATAAAAAAAAAAAGTGTTCACCACACGCTGTAAGTTAAAGAACTTTCTCTCAGTTTCTTACTCAAAAGAGGTGGTGAAGTATTTGGACACAATGTCATCAGGGAAAGAGTGTCCACAGTCTCCTGGCATCTCCTCCACATGCCACTCTTTTCCTCCATTTTCTGTCAGCTCCCAGAAATCCGTCTCCTCTGGAGAGGGAACAATCATGAACCTGTAAGCTCTGGACACAGGCATCACATTTACTTTGACTCTGCAATCAAATAGTTGCGTTCCTAAAAGGACTACATTTGCATTACAAAATTTGAATTCCTGTGTTACGTGCTCACAATGAGTGAGTATTTTAATTGCTCAACGTTACTTCGATAGAGCTCCCCTGCTAGTGTTTAATTTGCCTTAACTCTAATTAACAAGTTGGAAAAGGGTAGAAATTGACGTAATTAGAGCATATCAGTACATGATTACAGCAATATTGTGTGCAAGGAGTAAGAACAGCAGTGCTAAGTATTATCTGTTTTAAACAGATAGAAGTGTTATGCTTAATGCTAGATTTACACTGTTTAATCAAGACAGCTACATGGCTTGTTACTATTATATTAACTGATAAGGATAAAGCATAGAGCATGTTACTTTTACCTTCCCCACAAGGATTTTTAAGAAGGTTTCTTGACATTGCTGAAACTAGTTATAATACTGCTTTCACAGAAACTGAAAATACAAAAGACAAAAAGAGTCAGACAAGATTGATAAGATTCATGTTCAAGAAGACTTTAAAACAAGCTAGGAAAAAAAATGCTGTCTCAGTTGGCCACGCGTTGATCAGCTGACTCGTTCTATTTCCATAAGAAGTGCTTTCTTTAAACCGCATGGCAGTGACTGCTCAAACATGCAGTTAACTATGGGTTGCTAGGATAGTCATCATCACCAGGCAACCAGATTAAAAAGAATGCATATTTTAACTACTGCTGTTGTGATGCGTTAATGTCCTTTTCTGGTTCACACTAAAAAAAAACAACCTTCTAAGCAGAAAGGTGCTCTTTTGAGAGACATTTTCAGCCAATTTCACCGTGATACAAAAGGATGTATGAGATAATACAAAATAGGTTCATCTTTAATTTTGTTTCCTGCTTTACAGTCACTAATGCTACTAGCATTGTGTCAAAGTATATAAGCTACAAAAATCATTGTTAGATGTGATAATCATTGCATAGGATGTTAGACATCCACTCAGTATTTACTCACAAGATACATCAGACATTCCTGAACAATTTGCCTAAAATCTATCAAACCAACTATTCCACCTCTCACTAAAACTATACTTGACGACCACTGAGAACAGATAAAACAGAAGCTGTAGTTTTCTTTTAATCCTTCCTTAAACAACAATGAGACAATAAAACAAGAAGAAATATCATTACTTTAAGGTCAAACACTGTGTGCTGGAATTCTGGAGTAATAGCTAATTCACTGTGTGCAATTTAATTATTTATTATTGTTTTCAAAACTAATGACTAGTGGTGTTTGTTGACCCTGTTTATCATTACAAAGAGGGGAATGTGCGTTTGCTTTGTGCATTCATCTGTCTCTGATTCCCCCTTTCAGTAGCATAGCCCTTTCCCCATGTCCTAAATAGCTAAAAAAAAAAAACAGCTGACTCATTCACTGCAATACAGCAAATGAGACCAGAAGAAAAAACATTGCACAAAACACATCAGAACAGACACGCAATCAGAGCACACTGAAGTATTAAAAATTAGAGGATAAAATGACAGACTACTCACAGAAAGAACAACAACACAGCTGGGTCTGACTCGTCTTCCGGTCGCTCTGCAAATGCCCCCTTTTCTGACTGGTTGATTACGCTGACACCCGATCTCCCTGCAGGACTGTGATCTGTATGGCAACTCTCACTGACACACGAGCCCCTCTCTGCAGAGCTGGCCTGGACACTTCTGCTTGTGTCTGCTCTGCTGAGACAGTTCATGCCAAACTCAGCACAAATTCAGATCAATACATGGCAAGACAATAATCTAAACATAGGAAGCAAGTAGGAAAAAAAAAGTTGCTGATGGTAATATGTGATTTAAATGAGGTAAACCAGAACAGCAAGCAATCATTCCAATCAAATTATTCCCTTGCCTTGGTTAAAATCTGATTTGCTTTCTTGTCCTCCTGTCCCTGTCTCATTTTTCATGGCTGGTCATGTCAGTACAGACAAATGGCAGATGAAACAGGAGTCCCCCCCCCCCCCCCCCCCCCAAATCCGTGAGAGGGGTTTTTAAAATTAATTCTTCAAAGTCACCTTTCCCATCTTTTTTAATATCCAGCACCATACACTTCAGTGCACTTACTGCATTTAGTAATATAATGTGTACACACTCACACACATGTATTCTTTACCTTCTAGGTAACAGACTGTACATATCATGTTGTTGCCACTGCCAGTGCTTAGATTGTTAATTGTGGACATATTCCTTTAACATGACTTTTGCTACCTAAAGAACTATGATAAAACTTTTTGTCATGTGTACCACTGTACTGGCCTATTTTATTTCCTCAGATCCATACATGAGAAATTTCTTGTAAATATGTTTAAAAAGGCAATATAAATAAACACATCTGCATGTGTATGTATTCTCTATCTACGGTGTAACAGATTGTATGTGCTGCATAACTTTTTTCGTAGGCTTTTCTTTTTCTTTTTTTTTTGTAGCTCTCCTGTCACTGTCGTGTTGGAGATTAATGAGCAGCACGCCATGGTCTGATTTGGTCGTATTCCGAACTGGACCGAGACAAATTATTGCCTTAATAACAGAATGATATCCTAAGACTGAACAGCAGAACCGGTTGAATCTGATTAAGTCCTGACTGTAGTTTCTTTTAGTGAGTGTCTGTCAAGTCATTTAACTTTACACTGGTTTCTGAATATTTTTATAAGTATGTTACACATTCCATAATTAGATATAACCTAGCTACAGTCCAATCTAGCGTTGGCGGGTCGCGCCACAAATTCTGATTTGAGATGTACACGCAAACTCTTTAGGTCCGCAAAGAACATTGTTTTAATTGTTCAACTCACATGAAATTTGCGACTAATTATATGCACACGCAGAATAGCTTAACCTAACATTTGAAACAACGGTTACAATCTAATATTAGATTTGTATTCTTTTTTTATTTCAAAAACTGATAGCAACACGATGGATACAGGACTTTTAATATGACGAATGAAATAGAAATTGCCAATTTTGACGTAAACCTCTGTGACCACCCACTCTCAGTAATGTTGTGGCAGACTATGAAGCTATGAAGTCTGGATGTACATAGTGTGCTTCGACAGTTGCATTACACATTTACACCTTATTACGGATTATACGGAATTCGTCAGTTTGGGTTGTCACTTCGGTTTGTATGTTTGTCCGTGCGTAAGCTTAAGGTGAATATTTAGAGATGGTATCTTGAAACAGATCTATTTGTTTTCTTTATTGCTTCGCCTAACTTTGTGCGTATGCAAAACGGCTTCAGTCAAAACAGTTAAGTTAGCCAACTAGCTAGCTAGCTTGATAAGGTTGGCTAATAAGCAGTAATTTTGTTGTCCAGCTAGCCAGCAAGGTAACTCAGCTCATTTTGAAGTTTTGAACGAATGGCTCTCACTGCTTTTGTCTTGGCAGTATCATGTATGTTGACATTAACATGTGTTAATGGGTGTGATGGTGTAAAGCAATAAGGCGTATCCACCAAGTTGGTTGGTTCTTGATAGCTATTTGGCACTCTTGGTATTTCTTGTTTATTTGGTCTATCTAGACTTGTTGACTCTGGGTAGTTCACTTCCAGCCGTCATCCTTTCGCTAGCTGTATTAGCCAACTATTGACGTGCCTCGAAACAACACCAAGCTAACTTTGCATCATGTATTTAGATTATCATATTTTCCAAATAGTTAATAACTAACTTTCTGATTAATTGGTAAATAGTATAGGATTCTTTCGTTAATTGCGGTACATTTAGCGTTACGATGTTGTCAACCAGAATTACGTTAGTCATGAAAAATGTTTGCCTGTTCTATTTGTGATGGCATTTATGAGTGATCTGTAAAGGTAACAATTGACTCGCTTTTACTGACCGCACTATCGTGACAGAACTGTTAAGCACAAATAGAGTAGCTCTTTTGCTGTCTTGTGTCCTCACCTAGTTTAGCTATGCTAGGTAGCACAACTCTACAACATAAACGCTGCGATAACTAGGTTAGGTGGCCGTATGTCCAGAGAAATGCGAAGGGGATCAACAAGGATTTTACGCATTCTGTATCGCTAATTTTAGTTCCCTCATGTATGCCTCGTTTGTGTAATGCTTCAAGTACTGTCTAATAGTTTGATTGAAGTAGCTTACAAATTTTCAGCTAGTTAACCATGTTTACTCACTTGCATTGCAGAGATGGACAACGTTTCTACAACTTGTGCTTTTGACTCTCAGGTAATCGTTGTTTAAAATTTCTAGATGCATTCATATATCTGTCATTTGTTATTGTCATCAATTTGTATGCCCGTGTGAGTTGTGTTACATTTGCTGAATGCATACTGACTGCTGCACTTGTGGCCAAAAATAGGTTCCATCACTCCTCTGAGCAGTTTTTAGCTTGTCTAGCCAACACCGAAAAGAATTAGCTGTTCTGGATAGCTTGTTTCTTTTTTTTGACGAGTAACTCAGCAGTGTGTGGTGACTTTCGGCCATTTGTCATTGTCGTGATCGAGAGTGAATAGTTCAGCTAATTACACTGATGACTCCGTGTACGCTTGCTTATCAGTCAAAAGCCAGCCCGCTAACTTAGCTAAATTTATCACGGTGTTGTCCAGCTAGCTGAGAGCGGGGGTTAGGGTTCCGTAGTAGACATCAGTACATCTTGATAGCATTCTTCACTTCATGAAATCATAACCCTAAATGACATTTCCTTCGAAAAACACAAGATAATTTTTAGAATGCATTTGGTCTGTAATTTACCCGAGATGATTTTTGGGACTTGACGGTAGCTGGGAAGGTACTTTCTACTTGCCAGTGTAGCTTCTAAGGTTAGTTGGCTAACTGGCTGATTGTCTTCGACGCCATGAAGGACGATGACAGCTACCCTTTACAAGTTATAATTTTACCCTTTTTGGCTTTTGTACAAAATTATTCATATTATATATTCTTTTTGCCTCTTTAAATTATAAATCCGCGAATTTACATGTTAACAGAGTGTATCGTCATTAGTTGCCGTCAGTCAATACATAAAACCAAACAAAGTGATATGACCATGCATGATAAATTAATCTGTTATCTGTCTGGCAAATTCGATAGGGTAAACACAGATTTGCCATCATTTGCTAGTACATAAAAGGAGCAGCCAGTGTTTCTTGACAAGAATCAATCATAAAATTGTTAGTAACCTACTATTTCACAAGCCTGTTTAGGGAATTGTCCAAATAAGAACACATTGTATGGACAAACATACACTGTGTTCAGGAACAGATGGTTTCTTAGCATTGTGCATGTGTTGATTTTTGTAGGGCTACAGTCCAACTTGCAAGAGACAGCGGACAGTGGAAGACTTTAACAAGTTCTGCACCTTTGTGCTGGCATACGCAGGTTATATTCCATATCCTCAAGAGGTGAGTAGTTCTTGTTGTCTCTGTAAATGTGTGTGAGCGTTTGAGAAAAATGGCGCAGACAAGGCAGACGAGACCCAAAGGAGGCTGCTCAAGAAAAAAAGTGGCTCCTCAAGTCCCTTTCTTAACCCTCTTGATATATCAGAGACAAATCAGACCTTAGTCGTATGTTTTTCGTATACTGTTTGTGTTCCTGTGAGAGGTGTATATTAGGTCTGTGAAGAAGTCTTAATGACTTGTGGAAGCTGCAGTTACACTGGGTGTTAAGAGAACCTTGCCTCACAGGATTACACACTAGACCAGGCAGGCTTTCTTCAACTTCAGAGGAGTTATCACACAGTCTTTGGATATTTGCTCCCACCATTGACCCAACCGAGACACAGGGCGCCATGGGAATCTATGTGGAAATCTGTGTTTGGGTCTCACAGCCTCCCACTCTGCGCAACGAGATCTGTTGACACTCTGTTTAATCCACAGAATGGTGGTGGCGCTTCAGGCAGCTGTTCTGCCAAGCTCCGCCACCCACGCTGCCCTGCCACTGCTTCTTCCTCTTCTTCTCCACCCTAGAGGGACCCCCAAACCTCAGCCCTCCCTCCCAGGGTAAGAGGGCCAATCCAGTCTCCTCCATGCTCATCTTAGACCCTGTCTCTAATTGCCATAACTTCACTACCGCAGTGTTCCTTGAGACCTTGCTTCACTTTCAGCTCTTCCCTTAGGCGGAAACGCACAGAGAGAGGACCAAGTGTAGATCATAGTCGTGCGTCATTATGGCAAAAACACGGCAGGAGACCAAGTTAAAACTCAACCAACTTCATCCTTGGGTGCCTTGTCCTCATTCATGTTTTTTGTACATCCTCCCTGTCTTTGTGTTATAATTTGAGTGCGTTTTTTTTCCCCCTGTATATTTCCTGGGATTCTCTTCAGCAAAATCAAAGCAGTTCTTAGTATGCACTGTTCAAATAATCAGATGTATATAGTGTGGTAAGTTCATCTGCTTTTAGTATTTATATGCACTTATTTTGAATACTTTAGCCATTGTGTTGAGTTTTATGAGGGGACTGCAGCTAAGCTGGTGCTGCATAGTGTTTTTTCATAGTGTCATTTGCCTGCCTTGGAGTGAAACTGCTGAATTTTGAGTTGAGGGGAAAGCATTCAAATTGATATTCTACATTCAGAGATATTCACACATTTTTGCCATAAGTTATTTTGCTTTACTCTAAATGATTAAAACCACTAGCCCCATAGGTGTTGGCTACCACTGACGTACCAGTGTGTTTTCATACATCACATGTTTTCTATATAAAAATCCAGACAGGTGCACTATCCCCAGAATACTATTTTGGACTCTCGAATTATTATTTGAAATCCTGACAGGAGTTCAAAAAGTGCAATGTAAAAACTGGTACACTGAGACATGTTCACCTCCCCCCCCTTTGAATCACGGAAATTTCAGTGTTCCCTAAATCCAGTTCTGCTTTGGGTGAATGTTCCCTCATATAGTTTGGGAAGTTCTTTTATATGAGCTGGTCTATAGGCAACTGTGCATCTTTTCTGTGCATCTTCATTGTTCGGGCAGTGTGGGTATGGGTGGACTTTATGGACAGTGATGACTCAGGATAATAGCAGGTGTGAAGTACAGATAGTCCATGTGCTTTCATCCTTTTCACTGAAAACGCAGAACAGTGAACTGAACATAAGACCCTTTTCTCCAGTAGGCTACAAGTAAATGATGTTTTGTGGAACAGTTTGCCTAGTGTGAAGATAATGTACAAGAAGATTGCTCTGATGGTTTAATTTTGACAACACAATATTGTAGAAGTAGTATATGAGAAGTTGCTTTGTAAAAAACTAATAATGGAAAGACCCAGGGAAGTAGTAAGTTCATATTCAAGGTATTATAAAATTTCACTGTGGCTGCTGTGATAAATTGTACAATTAGATCATTATTTGCCAGTGGGATCTCTTTTTGAAGTCCGTGGTTGTTTGGGGGGGGTTCTCTCTACTGATGTGGTTTAGTTCAGGATGGCTGATCTTTATTTACATGTATTTCTTTAGTTGGTTCAAACTAACAATTGTTATAATTTTCAGTCATAGTTGTTCAGCTTATTGCTTTTTTCAGACTGAGTCACAACCTGTTCGTCTTGAGGTCTGCATATAAACCCAGTGTGAAGCACAACAAGTTCCTTATTTGTTGTTAGTCATTGCCATCGTAATGCTGAGATTTTTTTTTCCCCAACCATTCTGCCAGGAAAGTTTCCACCTATTTGTATTATTGCAGACTAATACTGTCAAATACATAGCAAATTTTGAAAAGATGCATTTTGATGAATTTTTAAAAGGCCACGTCATAAAATATCAGAATCTTAAGTGAACCTTTGAATAAATGAAACCTTTGAATAAATAAATAAATAAAATGATGAGGAGGGAATATCCTGCTCATGTCCTTGTCAGTTTTCCCTGAATTTTCTCTGGTTATTGGCTCGAACATGCTGACTATTCTGCATTTAGCAGAACCATTTTAATTCAGAGGTATTGCGCTGATGATTTGCAGTTCATGTGCTTTTTCAGAGTGTGACGATAGATTTACAGCTGAGCAAATCTGGGCCCGGTAAAACAAGCAGATTTATTAACCCCTCGTCCTCTCCATAGGAAACACCACTGAGGAGTAGTTCCAGTCCACCCAACAGTACAGGCAGCACAGCAGACAGTGACGGATGGGACAGTCAGCGTCTGGGTAGCAGCCTCCCCTCACCAGGACAACTGACACAGCCCAAGAGCTGCAAGAGCTTTGCGGGGTTCAAACGACCAGAGGCCAGAGGAAGCGAGGAACCGGAGCCCCACAAACGCCCCAAATCGACCGGCCTCCTCTTAGAGCGCAGGAAGAAAGCCGAGAAGGTAAAGAAGAAGAAAAAGAAACTAAAGAAGAACAAGGATGACGAGTCCGGCGCCCTGGGCACTCCAGTCGCCAAAGTCGAGGGAGACATCCCAGGGGTTGGTCGAGCCATTAAGGAGGAACCGGAGGATTACGTCAACATAGCGGTACCCTGCCCACGATCGCCAGAGACGGAGCGAACGAGTCACCGCTCTCAAAGTTCACTACTGAGCTCAAGCGCCTCTTCGCACGCCGCAGGTTCCGTTGCCTGCAAACAGGAGCCGGCCTCGGAGCCTCCGTGCCGGGAAGACTCGGGGAGCGGAGACAGCGGCGTGAAAGCTGAACCACGGGAGAGGCGCGTACAGCCGGAGGGCGAATCGACAGTGTTGAAGGTGGAGGGCTTTCCTGCCACGAGGACTGTGATCCGACAGGGAAAGCAGGTAGTGTTCCGCGACGAGGACGGCTCGGCGGATGACGAAGACATCATGGTCGACTCAGGTAAACGCTGGAAAACGTTTCACAACTTACATGTCACCTCGCAAGATGTCCCTTTTGAATACGTAGATTTACCACAGAGCGTAGCGAGCGGTGTATTTGAAGTGTGTGTACGCTCATATTTATTTGCCTTCCTCTTCTGTCTCGTAGATGATGACTCATGGGACCTGGTGACATGTTTCTGTATGAAGCCTTTCGCCGGTAGAGCCATGATCGAGTGCAACCAGTGCAACACCTGGATCCACCTGTCCTGTGCCAAAATCCGCAAGTCCAACGTCCCCGAGACATACGTCTGTCAGAGATGTAAAGACTCTAAGTTTGACATTCGGCGTTCCAACCGCTCTCGCGTAGGGTCAAGAAAGCACCTTTTAGACTGATGTTGTCCTGGGCCTTCCACTAATACACAAACTCCACTGAATTCCATGTTTTCCTCTGTCTGTGGAGTATAGTGGTTGTGGACTGAGAAGTAGAAGGGCTCAAAGACTTGTTACTTGTTACTTCACGTGTTTTATTTTGTTATTTTTCTCCCTCCAACCACTTGCATGGGGCAATCAAAACGTGGATAATTCTTATTGCATTAAAGACGGTAGGTTCTCTGACTTGTCATAGAGATTTATTTTTGGCATGGACACCAACAGCTGAAATGGTACATGCATTAACTGTGTCACTAAATGGGAGATGTTTTTCAACAGGAAAGATGGTGGTGGATTGCACTTTGTAAGAATTGGGGAGTAGATTAATCTCCCTCCCCTCAGTACCCAGAAATTTGCAGATGTATCTGAAGAAAAATGTACAGTATATGAAATAAGCATCAGATATATGTGTAGATCCGGGGTGCCAGATTGACACTGTCCTAGGGGCCATTTTCGCAGCAGTATTTGTATAAGAGACGCAGTTATTAATAAATATTTGGCAACTACATGAATCAGAGCAGAGAATTGATTCTCGAGTAAGGTGGTATTTGACATTTTTTTTTTCTTTTACTCAGTTTTACTCAGTGGCATAAGGTATAGGTTAAAAGGTAACCTATGAAAGTTTTATGCAGAAATGTACTGCTGGACACAGAAAAAAAAGAACTGGTTGCTGGCAGATGGCCTCTTGGCCTCTTGTTTGACAGCCCTGATACATATAAATGTTCTGTTCCTTCTTTTACTGCCATTCTCAGATCAAGTCACTTTTCTCCTGTTTGTTTGCATGGGTTTTTTTTTTGTCTCAGACTAATGACTATAAATTGTTTTGATATTGTATGAAATCATTTTTTGTGGTTTTGTTGAAATGTTCAAAGTAACACATTTTGTAAGCTCATAAAATTGACTGTGTAAGAGTTTATGGAACCTGCCGGGTGTCAGCAGCTGATCTGCAGTGGTCTAGTGTGACTGCAGAGTTTTGTCCTGACTGCCAGAGCCTTCTGTTCACATTCTTGTGAAAAATGTACTTTGAAGTAGTTCAAATGGGTAATTGTATGAAACCTTATGGTCATAGTGTTTTGTATTTATGCCAGACAATTGGCTCTTTATGATCAAGCTGAACTCTTTTTTTTTTTTTTTTTTTTTTCCCCCACTAGTCACATTCATACAAGATGACTATCCAGTTGGTGAGGATATTTTTGAATGGAAACCATTTTAAAATCGAGAGAAGTTAAAATTGTTCATGCCCACAGTACTGCTTTGATGTACTCCATAGTATGTGCTGTCAAAATATTTTGTCAGTAGTCCAGCTCTTGACCATTTTTAGCCTGTGTTGAAATTCTTGGTTGTTTAAGATGGCAGAGTATGTTTGACACGTCTACAAATTATAAAAAAAAAAAAAAAACAATGCCTCTTGCAAAGTTTTTCTAATTTTGTGTCTGTGTTCAACATACTCTAAAGGATTAAGATACTGCAAAGCATAGCAATTATTCACTTTAACCATGGAGGTATAGTGACCTTTCTCTAAGTGCTACAAAATTCTACTAAACTTTATTTGTCTTGTTTGATGTTATTTTAGAGTCACAAATCAATCAAATGCATATGTATTTTGTTATCGGAGAGAGAAAAATGACGATACATTAACGGTGTTGGCCAAGTTTTCTGAACAAACCATATTGTGTTTTATGTTGCTTGAGTGTTCTTGATGGTTATGTAACAGGTTTCTTTCTTTCTTTCTTTCTTTTTTTTTTGTTCAGTGCTGTTTAATTTATATGTCCCCAGCCCACCTGATGCACTTACACCTGACACAACACAGGTGTGCAGGCCTTGCGGAGCAAAAGGAGTGGTAGTGCGTTTTTTTTTTTTTTCCCTTTTTCTGTTCGTTGAGCTGGTTATGGTTTACCCACATCAGTAGTCATTTGCATAAAGTTGACTCATTTTGCCTGATCTCAACCCAGTCACTTCAGTCACCAAGTTCTATTGGAGGGAAAAAAAAAAAAGAATTTAGGTACCTTAGTCATGTCTGGTGTGAAAGCAAGGTTTTAAGTTTTGGGATGGGCTACACATGCTCTCACCTCTGTTGTATCAGTGGGAGTATCTCTCAGTGGCCTTAGATTTTGGGCTGGTAACAGTAGTGGGGTGTTAAGCAGGAAACCTGACTCTCCACTGCACAGGCACCTGAGGATTACACGTCTGTCTCTCCTACAGAGGTTGTTCAGAGTCTTTGTGAGTTTTAGGTTGAAGGAGCATGTGTAATAGTGAAAGACAACTCATTTCAGCATTTCACTTCTTTTGTCTCCGACACAAGGATGAGGTCAGTTCACGCTAAACTTGGAATGAATTGAAATTGTATTCACGAACTAAAAAATATCCATTAAAAAATAATAAGTGAATAGAATTTCAGTTTAATTTTCTTAATGTACTGGATTAAAATGGAACTGACCCCAGCCTTGCTCCTATATGTTTATATTAATTGACAAATCATTTACCAGATAATGGATGTTACAGATATCATCAAAGGTTTCTTATACCTTGGGTGCTGCTCATTCCTGTTTGTACTATCATAATGACCGTTTGTGTAGTCTACCATTGAGATGTTGTTTTTAAGCCTGTTCTCTCCTCTCTGGTTCCTTAGAGATGTGTGTGGAGAATAGGTTGTGTTTAATGGGACTTGTAGGAGCACTGGGGCCAGTAAGAGGGCTGTTTCTGTGAAACTGTATATTTTACACTGTTGTAAATAAAGAGCTATTGATGATTAAAAAAAAAAAAAAAACAATACATGACAGAAAACAGTCTTAATTCTTTCTCCCAGACCTTCACAGTGTTTTTGAGTAAGATTGGAACTGTTGGCGATCATCAAACAATACTCAACACACAGACAAGAAAGTAAATTATTTCTTTACTCTTTAATTTTTAAATTACTCATCAGTTTACTACATACCTTCATACTACATGTACAGTAGATTTGTCAAGATCAGTTTACAGTACAGATAGGAATGTGACACTGGACAGGGCTCTTTCAGCTTTAGTAAGAAAATGACCGGATTGACCCAGCCACAGAAACAATGATGAGAAGAAATACACTGAACGACTGATGATGCATGCATGGAAAGTACAAGAGAACTTATTTTGCCCTTTTGATTCAACTTAGTCTCAGTTTCAGCAACTGCGACGTGAGATACAGATTAAATGTAACACAGCTGCAACCACGTCAGACAAGTATGTAAAGGAGAGAGTGAAAAAGGTTTAGGAGTAAAATGGTGTCACATATGTAACGTTCATATGTTCAAGGGTTATTGCACTGACGACAGTTCCTGCGTCACCAGGAATTTGAATTTGTTCTTGAAATATGCCAGGATCCTTTGAAGTACCAAGGCCTGTTATTTATTTATTTTTTTTTGTAATGGATATGTATGAACTAATTAGTCACGTTGGTGAACTGATCTCTTATCTCATTATCTCTTAGAGTATATCTAGTGGTAGTGTTGTACTAGGTTTGAATTCATGGGCAGCTGCCCTCTGTTCATTTCACAGTTGTCACAGACGGTAAGTTAATAATGTCTACAGACACAGAAATTATATATATATATATATATATGTATATATATATATGAATATATACACATTTCTGTATCTACATGTATATATAAACACAATACAAAGAGGAACGAGGTATGGAGTCCAGAACTAATGAACAGAAATGAAAAAAATGAAGAAACAGAACAATGGCACATTAAAATGACACTACATATGGATCAGTACTTTAGCACGACTGACCGGACCCATAAAACTGATGTCTCGGTCTCGTTATAATCTGCATGTATTTGTTTAACATATCAGTTAGTGTTGTATGAACCAATGACCTGTCTGAGGTTTCCTTTAGTTTGCTCTAATGCCTTTTGTGCAATGTTGCTACATTCTCAAAGCCATATATTACAACACAACTCCACTAAACTGAAAAGAGCAGCAAAATAACTGTATTCAAGGCAAACACTCTGGTGCAAACAGTACTGTCCATAATCAAACAGAACATTTTCCGCCTCTAAACATCTTATTATGATTCCTACTGGACGTTTTTGTTTTGTTTTGTTTTTATTTTGTTTACTCCCATGCATAACTATGGCAATATGGCAACTGGATCACAATGAAAAGCTGTGTATGAGTCTCTAATGAGACTCTCGACTCTATAATGAGTCTGTGGTAGAGGGGAACAGAAGAATTATTATTAAAAAAATCTGATGATACAAACCACACCTGCCGCACAATATTGTGTAACAGCCGCTTGATAAGATTAGATTTTTTCTCTGAATGAAAATATAACAATTCAGATTTACTACACCACAATCAGATGGCATGCTTATGAATATGACATCTAGTGTAATTGGACTTTGGAGGTATTCAAATTCAAATTCAAAGTTTGGACTTCTTGGAATTTTTTTTTTTTTTTTTTTAATTGTAACCCACTCTGTTTGCTCATGGTTACATGAGCAGCTTCTGACTTGCACACAGGCTGTATAGGGTCTCAGAGTCAGTACATCTAAAGATCACAGCATTTTGCCATGTGCTTACACCAAAATTCACACAAGTACAGACCACAGTACTCCTTTAACCCTCATACCAATCAATACGAGGGTTAAAGGAGTGCAATATGGTCCTCATGACATCAGCACACACACACACACACACACACACACACACCTGTCAGTGAACAACAACCATACACACCTGAGCCCACACTCCAAATCAATTTGACATGGCTTTAACACTGGATTTCACAAGTGTGCTTGAGATGCGTCCGAGTACCTGGTTATCTTGGATGTCCTACTGGGTTATGGGGGGAAGAAAAAAAACAACAAAAAAAAACAAGGGGAAGATAAAAAGGAGGTTACACATGGTTGACTACATGAGATGAGATCCTGAGGACAGCCTTTCAGACCTCGTCACTTTGACATCCGTCCTTCCCTTTATGTGCATCTGTCCATCACTCCGCTAGCCCGTTCTGCTGAGGGCTCCTAGGTGTCCGCATCTATTCTGTGAGCTGTACCACAAGAGAGACAAAAGACACGAATTTTTCAGTTGCTGGGATCATACAAATTGAATATATAACGGCTTAAAAAGTTAGCAGCGAATTTGCGCTTCCACTCACATTGCTTGGGTATCCTCAGAGCCTCTGTGTCCCCAGACAAGACTTGATGCATCACACCTCGGAACTGATAAAGCAGTTTCAAACTCTTCTCTTCTCCCACACATGGGTCATAGAATCCAGGCAAACCTGCCTGCAGGGCAAACAGGGGAAAAAAAAAAAACACTGGTTATGTTAGTAAGTGAATGCATAGGTATAGGTCATACTGGCTTGAGAATTTCTGTTGACTGCAGACTCATTGCTGTCAGACCAGCTGCACCACACACCTTTGATGCTTCTGTGAGGATGAGCTTGGAGTCTTTTACCAGGCACTGCAGAGGCACTGTCACGTCGATGACCTTTGCCCGTTCATGCTTCTGACTATTATCCGTCACAAACTTGCCATACCAGGCGTTAAGAATAATAAGTCCTGAAAACATAATATCGTTTTAAACTTCTTGCGTAACAGTGCAGTAATATTATCACATGTAACCAAAATATTGATCCATTACAATATTACTGGAGGGAGTGGAAAATAATATGACTTTTTCTTTTTTTTAGGTTTCAGTAAAAATGAAAGCAATGCACCATTTTTATGTTTCCTGATATAGCAATGATTTTGAATAGTTATGCTGTAATGTCTGCAAATCTCACTGATATTTAATTAGATGGTATGGTAACAACAAAATGCAAAATGTAATTGCATCAAAGCTTTTGCTCACCTTGGACTTGTTTGTTATATAACTTGTAAGAGTATTTTAAAAACCCCCAAACAGTTTTTTTATTTTACTCCAGTTTATTTACTATTTACGATGTACTCTTAAATAAGCCAGTCTTAACAAATTGGGTAAAAACATAGTCTTTAATATATCAGCACTTGACTTACCCATTTTAGACTCTTCTGCCTCAATGATTCTCCTCACAGACTCCTGCATCAGCAAAACCTGCAGGTAAAGCCGCTGAATTACGTAAGTGTCTCCACGGGACAACACCCTGTCTTTAAATCCAAATGATCCACCCCCACACACGCACACATTACAGACACGCAGCACATTTCTTCTCCTCCCCTGTTCTTTTTTAGATACAGCGTTTGACTGAAAAAGGATAAAGACCAACACACTAATTTATGTCCTCAACATTGTTAATGTAATAAAACACAAACAAAATAGGTGACTGGATCTTCATCAGGTCTAACTAGTGGAGACATGCCCATACATACAGACAACGACAGTCATCCAATACTCAGTACGTGTCATCATAGTGAATGGGGACAAAAGCGTTTTTTTTTGTGTTTTTTTTTCCTAATATGTCCTCTCTGTGATCCTTTGGCATTGAAGAGGTTGCTAACAACAGGCAAGAAGGTGACAATCAACCAAAAAAGGTGTCACGACAAGTGCTCTTTTGGATATGGGAATAATTTGGACCTAATGGAATATGACATAAACTCGTATCTGTAAATGTTCATTTTGGTTTTAATTGTGACCATTTCTTGTGGACTTTCAACTGTCTCTAATATACGTTTGTTCATTATGCGTATACTAGTACTGTCTTCTTCAGCAGAGGAGCCAGAAATCCTGCTTGTCTATATTATAGTCCCACCTACAACGATGATATAGGCCTGATGAATCAGACGACTGTTGACATCCACGTATGGGCACGCCAACACTTACTCATTAGACTCATAAAGATGCAGCGGGATCAAAAAGGTGTCTATTTTATTTTGTTTGTTTGTTACCCTAAAGGCGTTTGGAGCATAATCAGTGCGCGGGCCTCTATCTTTTTCACTCAGGCTTACAGCTTCTAGCCAAGCAGCTATCAAATAAACTGTGCATATACTTACCACTACAGACACAGATTCTCACACACACTCAGTATTTGCCACGATATTCTCTCTGTAATGCTTGGTGACAAACAGTCAAAAACTGCTATGACACTCACAGCAGATTCTGCCTCCTGCTTCTTCTTGGCAATGTCTGATGCAGAGTCTACTCTCTGCTTCTCCAGTTCTCTG
This sequence comes from Chanos chanos, assembly GCF_902362185.1. NCBI lineage: Eukaryota > Metazoa > Chordata > Actinopteri > Gonorynchiformes > Chanidae > Chanos > Chanos chanos. Next base: position 33,391,531 of record NC_044500.1, read on the forward strand.
TTGGAGGAGAACACAGGAACAAGACTTCATGAGGAAAAGAAGCCAGGACACCAAAATAAATGGGAACCATCAAGCGCAATATCACAAGACAGGTCACAACTGAGTAAAGACGTCACAGGCATTTATGTAAGAGTTATATCTGTAAGCTGCAATCTCGCTGTGCAGAAGAGAGATCCACCCTGCTAATAAACAAACAATCTAAAAAAAAAAAAAATACAGTGCTTGCATATTACTTACTGCTCCTTCTGGGCTCGTACATAAGGTGTAATGATAAGTTTCTGGACAGCTAGGTAGACGACCAGTGGCCCAACAGTGGCGTAGAACACCGCACTGGGCAGTATCTGCTCTGTGAGGTGGATGGGGAAGAGGTAGGTCTGACTTGCTCGGTTCAGCCTGTAAAGACGATCGTTAGCGTAAATCAACAATGTCACATAGAGCTATAAACAGAAGAACAATATCTCTTCAGTGTCTATGAGAGTGCAGCCAATGACATGGACCTGATTTTCAGAGAGACTCCTTGGGGCACGCCGATGCTGACAGTGGCTGCCAGTACGCTGTGTCGGCTAATCTTCCTCTCAGCGCCATACTCCACCACTGTGCCAAAGAACCCAGTCCTACAACACAAACAGTGCATGTAGCTCACTTAAGAAGGCTACACAGAGCTGCATTTAACATTTATGGTATTAGTTCTACGTGACTACTAAGATTTCTAAATTCAATGCTATGAATATGATCCATACTTGACAGAGCCCTTGATCTTGGTCTGGTCATCATCTTGGAATTTGTACTGGTAACTCATCATCAGGTATGAGTGAGGGACGCCGAGCTAAAGAGCAAGGGGAAGATAGACGTGAAACCAGTGACCAAGTCTAACTGGCTTCATTAAAGTTTTTTGCACCAATTATTCACAGTCATTATTCTCTGAGATTGCATCTCTGACCCCGCCCTCCAAAGGCCTCACCTGCAGGGCCAGGGTAAAATGGCTGGTCTTGGTGTCTCTCACAATGCTGGTGGTCATGGCTGACTGGCTGCCCCAGCGCCACTGCAGATAGCCCATAGTGTTCTGGTCAAGGTGCCGAGCCATCATGGTGGTGGCACTAGGCCGTACACCACGGGATGAGAACTGTAAGCCACACTGAGCAGTCACAAAGCTGTGTGACACAGGGCAAACACAAGAGGAGAGAACGGGTTGTTGAACTATGGTTATGCATTTAATCACACTGCAAACCACACTCTGGTCATATGGCATTTATCAAAATAACTACGATACATCAACAAAGGGATTCCCACCAGCGAGCTGTGACATTACGGAACACTTTCATTCCAAAGAGAGGTCCTCGGATGTCCCCTGCGCCAAACTCCAACTGAAAACGTCCACGCAAAAGCAAGATAGGGAACAAAAGAGGATATTAAATCTTTGACCTCTACATATAAATGTAATGATGATAATAATGTGAAGAGAAACTCAGGAGGATCCTACCTCTCCCCAACCCCTTGCCGAGGTGACACGCCGCAGGCAGAGGTTGATATTGCCGCCTCCATTCCCATTGTGCGTGGACAGGGAGCCTGAGAGAACAGCTGTGTCGGTTGTGGTTAAAGGTGCCTGAAAGCCATAAAAAGAGAAAAACCCTTAACTCTGTCCTTTACATCTTACATCCATGCGATTCGCTACTGCAAAAAGAAAACAACCATTTGTGTATGTACTTATCGCTGTAACCTGTATGTCACAAAACATTAAGATGCACTCCTGTTTACCTCTATAGACTGTGATATGTGCATCCTGTTGATCTCAACGTGAGGAAAGCCACCACCGGGCACATCCTCGTAGTCTTCTTCATATCGATCAAACAGGTCAGTGGCATCCACACCCACGCTTATGGTCCCCTGAATGAAGACACACAGGTTTAAGTCTATTTGTTCATAGAAGAGCTGTACCTAAGAGGGTTACCCTTGACAAAGACAGATTTGTGTGAGAAAGAGGAAGAGGAGATTAATGGATGGGAGAAGACAACGGTAAAAAAGCTCCCAGCCGTAACTCGGGATTCTGTCTTTAAATATAGCTCATATGGTTATGGTTAAATAAAGAGTGGTTAGGACAGCCGGTCTTAGATGTGCTGTGAGGGTGTAATTACTGAGAGTACAGCTGGTTCAGCACGCTAAGCTACCTTGGGGTTGGTCCTTTGCTGAAGTCGTCTCTCATCTCGCTCTCTCTGCAGACGCTCATACTCTTCTCTTATCTCTGCTGGTGTCCGCTTCCTTTCCACCACCTACAAAAATAAGAGATGAATAAAAAATTATTCATTTCACTGGTGGAGTAGCACATGAAAATGTAGCATTTTGAATATGAGCAATTACTAAATTTGCATGACTGACACGTACCTCCCAGCCTTCCACCTCTAGGCCTTTCTTCCCAAATATGTCATAAATAGCTCTGGACTGTGGGTCACTGAGAACTGAGCAAAAGTGCATTTTTTTTTTAATATTCAATATTTTGACTTCTGCTCATATTAACTATTGGAAGCCCAAAAAGAAACCATAGTGAATCAAGAGAAAATTTTTTCCTGCATTTCTATCCAGAGAAACCATATACAGTAGCAAACAGCACCAGCTGCAGAAGTACTTGTTCTCGTACCCTCTGTTCTAATGGGCTTACACTTTGACAAAACTTTCCGAACTCCCAAACATTAACTTGCATCTTGATATTTCAGATGATTACAGGAATACTTGTTCTTTTGTTTGCTAGTACAATACGATCCTTTCTCAGTTAATAAGCGCTGCAATCAAGAATATCAGCTGCAAGTATTGGTATGAAATCATGAATAATTACCTTCATATGCCTGGTGCACCTGATTAAATAGCTGCTCAGCCTGTCTCTTCAGTTCAGGGTCCCTGTGCTTGTCAGGGTGGTACAACATGCACAGCCGTCGGTACGAAGCCTTCAGCTCCTCCTGTGTTGCCTGTTGGTATACCCAAAGACCAGGAGGTGTTGAAGGCAAAACAAGGTTTGAATCTTCTTTACAAACGGAGCGTTGGAGCTTTCTTTACAAATGTTTCTCAGTGAACACTTACAGTTAAATATGACGGAATATAAAATTCACCTCTGCTAACGATGGAAAATAACGATGGAAAATAAGCATTAGATCTCCCTGAGGTCAATTCTGTCAATTCGATTACGCTTTATGAAACCGTGTAATATAAAACAAATTATATCAACAGACTAGCAACTTGAGGGGAGTTGAAAGGAGCATAAAGTTAATTCAATATTAATATCACATTTAATTAATTGACTTTCTCTGGCTGTTGCAACTGCAAAGCAAGCAAACTTCACCAAGCACTGATTAAAAAAAGCAAGACCGAACGAAGAGACACGGGCTTGTAATGTGTTATGTCTGTGCTTAGACATTATCCAGAGCACACGCGCGTAGCTCTTGGTTCGTAGAAGGCTTCATTTTGTCATGTATTCTGGTGTTTAGATCAATGCGGGATGTAGCGGCGCATCGATTACAGTTATATAGCTGACCATCAGATCAGAGAAGTGTCATCCGACATTGAAAGCCTCTGCTGAACATTGTGTTGGAGTGGCTAAATAGAACATCCAAAATATACTGAGCCAACTTACTCACAAGCACACTTATTTCCTTACCTCACGTCTGACATTAAGCAAGGAATAATAATCATCGTTGTCCAATTCATTTTCGAAGGCCGCCGCCATGTTTTCACTGCCCTTGGCTCCGCCCCCTGGTTCCACAGTACGGTGACCAGTACAGCGTTATTTGAATTCCACAAGTTTTCCGCCACCGTGTGTCGGGGAGGTTTAGACGCATCCTTCCCAGTGTCAAATAAAACGGAAAAGAGAAAGAGTTACATGTGTAAATAAATGTGTTAATTAGTCAGTGAACTAGAAGTCAGTGCGTGTTTTTTTCGTAAATGTGCCTGGTTCTACTGAACCTCATGTAGGCCTATTCATTTATCCTTATTTAGGCCCGTTCATATTAATTTATATTTTGACTTAATGTATTTCTGATGTTACAATTTTTACACACACACACGTACGGAAAGAGAGCGAGCGAGAGAGAGAGAGAGAGAGAGTTAGAGAGAGAGAGAGACTCGCGGTTATCTCATATCGAAAACTCTCTCTCTCTCTCTCTCTCTATACATATATATATATATATATATATATATATACACACATACATACACACACATACATACACACACATAGCAGTTGCTCAGCTGTTCTGGCGTTTGCAAAACTGAAAATTACATTTCCTTTTTTTAAAATTTGCATTTAGTTGAAGAATCAGACATAAAATCATTAGGGAATATATCATTTGGGGTGTCTTCTTTTTCTATAGTTTCGTTTTTCAATAAAAAAGTGTGCGTGTGTGTCTGAGAGAGAGAGAGAGAGAGAGAGAGAGCTTGCGTGCGCGCGCGCGTCAGTGGAATTCTTCAAGTGGAGTCTTATGTAAGGAGAATATGTTCTTCTTATTAGGACGTTCTCATGAACAGCCATATAACAGATTTATTGACAAGCTTACCATCTTCTGTGATGGCATGTATTTATTTTGATTCAGATAAACGTAGAGAAAAATGCGCTTGGTCGGTAGCATTTGCCACCCGTCTTTCTCCGGAGAGCGGAGCTGTCTTTTCAGCACCACTCTTTTTCAGCACTCAAAAAAGAACAGCGCTCAATAACTCATGCACGAGCATGCAAATTCACTGCACGATCCAAAAACATTTCGTTATCTTGTCAAGATCACTGACGTGTTTTAAATTAAATCGGTGTAACTGATCACAAGCAGTGTTCACGGCCAATTCGAAGCGAAGTGTCCCATCTTCTCTTAAACGGCAACACTGTGTCTTTGGGTATATTTGATGGTGCCCTTCGTCTGAACATAACATTTAAGGTGGAGTTTATTATAGTTAATTTTAACGCTTTCATGTTCAACATCTTCGAGTCTTGTAGCAATTTGATGCTGGTTATTACGAATGGCATCACATTAACTGGAATATGTTCGTGTCATTCTATTCATCGTCAAGTATAACCAGAACTGAGCAAATACGATCGTAGTACGTGAATTTGAAAAATATTGTATTGCAAAATCCGTAAATTTCAAGGGTCTCAAGTCGCATAAGCATTATTGTTTTAAGGATCCTAATGGAACCCTGCAAGACAGGCTACACCAGTCAACGGGAACATTACAAACCTAAATATACAGTTCTACTTTTCAAATAGCACAGTCCTACTGCATTCTATAATTTGAGGGGGCCGAGTCGCTGCGTAACGTCCATTGGTTGTAAGATTTTTTTGAGGTGTCCCTTAATAAAAACTGTCCAATGACATGCCGGGTTGGACGAGGGGGTATATGGATTTTGTGAATTCATGAGGCATCACTGAATACCTATGTCAGTTGTTAGACTTCTGACCAATAGTAGACGTGCATTTATTGGGCTCGCCTTCTCCCTCTCACCCCCTCCTTGAGCTGTCCTCGCCGTGAACGCGCGTGGTACCCCCCGGTCGCGAGGAGGAGGAGGAGGATGTGGCGCGCGGAGGGGAAATGGCTGCCGAAAACAAGCCGGAAGGTAAGAGAGAAATAACTGGATTATTTCTTCATTTTTGACCAGATCAAAATTTATTAGATTTAAGGTTCAGATGAAAAGACGACGGGAGCAAGTGACGTGGAGCCAGTGACATTTTTGCTTTGCCTTATGTTTAACATGAAATTTCAAACGCTGAAACGCTGATGAGATTACGTACAGCCATCCACTCAAAGCAGCTAGCTAGCCATCCCTGAGATAGCGATTAAAAGCAGACACTGAAAATAACAGGAATGGAGTTTGCTAATCAGGTGCATTCATCACTCGCTGTAATAGACGCTATAATGGCATTTTTAGTAACATTATGACACCTCTAATGATTTAACTTAGCAAAAGCCAAGGGTAGAGGAATAAAAATATTTTTTTCTGTATTGAGCTATGCACATAAGCACCAGATGAAATGCTGTGAACGCATGAATTTACTCGGTTTTGATCTGGAGTGGGATTCCTTCACACTGGTACTACTCCGTAGCTGACAAGAGAGGAAATAGCATTTTGAAGTGAAACGCGGTCAACTCTTGTTGTTTTGTTCGCTCTGCGATTTAGAGTAAAGGCGATAAATATAGATTGTGGTGTAGTAATGTTCTTAATTCGTAAGCATTGACTGGAGAACACAAGTCAGAAAAGATGCTGCAATGCTTTGAAAATCCTCATGGTACTGTAAAATGAATATCGTGCCGCTTACTTTCGGAGACTATTATCAAGATCTGCTTTGCCCTTTGGCTCGTGTGTGAAATTAAAACTGAAGTGTAAATGTTGTTAAACCAGAAAATGAAAGTTATTTCCAAAGTGGAACGACAAACATTTCATATTTACGAACAGAGAAGTCGGTAACTTTGTATAGCCTTACTATACTTATGTTATAGAGAGTTTAATTAAGCGGGTTGGTTAAGAGTTCAAGGGGACAGTTAAACGCAGATTAGCGTCTCGTCATTTGAATTAATTAAAACGAATCCACGCATGCAAATGTTTAAGCAAACTCGTCGTTGCACCGCGCGCTTTTAGCCCATAATTTCGTATAACTTCGCATGAACGGCGGAGAAGAAAAAGGAAAATAGTCTACAGTAAATAGTCTTGAGCATAAGAGATTCATGAGTTTATGTACGTTAAGCGTGGTTATAAGGTTAATGTGCCAGTTCGATAAGGATGTTAGTACTGAGATGCACGTATGTACTGTGTGCACATTTAGCGAGGTGCAGCGACTCCAATGACCAATTTCTCTGGAAAGTATAAGGTTGCCCTGAATTATAGTGTTATTTAGTGTAAATCGCCACAAGGTGGAGACAAAGAGAAGTTCAAATGACTATTACACTGTGATCATGAAAACTAGCCTGTTTGAGACGACGCATTTGAATTACTTTAGATCCAGCGCGCGCACGTTTGATTCCATAGCATTGCATACATCCCGAAATATAATAGAATGTCACCTTTATATAAATCAATTAGCGGACTGCTCTGGCGCAGCTTGAAGTTGTGTTCCTTCCACTGAGGTGAATACACGCTGTAACTTCATTGTGGGCTTTAGTTTTTCCTAGAAATAAACTTAGGTTTTGAAGTTATTCCTGTAAAAACAAATTCTCTTGGCACAAAGGCACATCTGTATATGCTTTAACTTTGGTGTTTGTGATGACATTGTAAAATTTGAACTGATAGTGTGTGCAAATAGACATTTTAGGTCTAAGACTTGCAGCCTCATGTTTGTTGGCAAAGAATTGTTCAGTTATCTGTGTTTTGACCAAATGGAACTATAAATTTCATAAGATCCACAAGGAGGCAATATTGAGCTATATAAAGTGCCCCCCCAACCCCCTACACATCCACCTACCCACCCACACATGCACTCACACACATGTATGCACACACACACTGTACATTTTGAGAAGTAACCAAACTATTTTTAAAATCCTGTTGTGTTGCATTACTGTACTGTATTGCTGACTTATAAAGTCATGTGAGGGGACATGGAGCATGTACCATAATGGGGCGCACTTTCCCTTGTACAAATCCTTTATATGTTTGCATACACTGATACGCAGTAATGTGCTACATGTTTACTATGCTGAACTTGCATCATACATACACTGTCCTCTCTGCTAAAGACATGCTGTCTTTTTATAATGACGTTCCCTATCACTGAAGATTTAGCTAGAGAAAATGAGTCAAGAGTTCAGTCTTTGAGGTATAGATGTTTGCATGAAAACAGAGAAGGGCAAGACCACACAGCACACTTCAAACTGTAATACAGTGTTTCCCCAATCTGGACTGATAAAAAAAAAAAAAGCCAAGAGACATTTCACACTATTGCTAGCGATGTGATAGGTCTGTGAAATATTTTCACACACAAGAGACCTTCAACTCTCTGTAAAAACCATTTCCTCTCTTGACCCCTTTCTCCTGAAGTTGTAACACGTATCCACATTGCTGTGTCTCCTGCTGGCGTTCAGGGGCGTCAGATCTGACAATTCAGCATGCTTCTTCCGCACAGGAAAAGAACTCCCGCAGGGTCCACACAAACCTAATGGCAGGTCACGTAGATGAGCAGATGCTTGTACAACTTCCTCTATATCCTTTAAATGTATCAGAAGCGTTTCCTAAAAAAAACTACAGCGGATACAGAGACTCCATACTCTGGCTGCTCTTTCTCACTTTCACGTGCTTCTTGAAGTGAAGTTGTTCACACTGTATCTGATTATTGTTTCTCCACATGCGTATTCTAGCTCATCTCCAGCAGGTCTGTAAAGCTCTTTGCACTGGGAAAGATGTTGGAAAGCCCATGTACTTCCCCGCTGTATACTGAAGTCATGCCCCTGTACAGGTCTAGAGAAACAGTACTGTCTCTTGGTGTGGGATAAAGATATACACCTGGGTGTATTTGATCAATGCTTAACCTTATAAATACGGACAATAACAAACTTATCAGGCACTCATCTCTTTTAGACAACAGTCCAGTGTCTAAGATTGTGCTGTACAGAATCAGCTCTGCAATTTTGCCAAGCTAATTGAATTTAGTGTGGTTGGTATAGATTAAAAGATGGCTTCTCTCTGTCTGTCTCGCTCTCTCTTTTGCTCTCTCTCTCTCTCTCTCTCTCTCTCTCTCTCTCTCTCTCTCTCTCTCTCTCCCTCTGTCGCTCTTGCTCTCTCACTCAGAAAAGGGTCTCACCTGCTTCTCTGGGACCTGTTTTAAAGAATTGATTTCATGGATTGATTCAGCTAACCAGAAGGAGAGGACGCATTGGTGCAGCCACTCTGTCTCCAGTTTTCTCACTATGCCCATTAGAGGAACAGCTCATAGGAAAACGAGCAGTGATATATGCCACTCACTAGATAGGCAGGGAAACACAAAAAGGGTTGAGAACAGAGCACCAGACAGGAAAAGTCCTGGAAGTATAAGCCCTTTTCTTCAACCTGCCAGTGTTCAAAAGGCAAATCTGTTCGTTCTACTGTAGAAAACTTCCACATGTTTCTACATTTGGGTTGTGATTTTATTTATTTATTTATTTATTTATTTATTTATTTATTTATTTATTGTGCATGTTGGGGTGGTTTCGTTTTTCTGAATGATCAAATTATTTAAAACCAATATTACCAATTTACATCCTGGAATTTGCATGTAAATCCAAGTGGATTTCGTGATAGGCTATATCAGATAATCACATAAGCTGCGGCAGTATAATTCTGACTGAGTGTTGTTTGGACTATACAGAGATCCATATTTAAATTAAAGTCAGTCACACCTACACATCTAAAAACAGAAGCAGTTGAGGACTGCAAATGATGCCTTGACCCCAGCTGTGCCTGGCTTGATTGTCAAATCTTTAGCTGACAGATGTGTTGTGGCATTAGCATTTTTTACACACGTATTCTGCTTTTTTTTTCACCTTTTCCATTGTGACCCCTGTAGGACTGAAGAGAATGCGTAATCCGGATCGAATGTACAGAACAGCAGTGGGTTACACCGGCCACGCTCCTCCTAAGGGTGTCAGCGATGACACAGACACCAACAGTAAGAGTGGTTCAGCTCACTAGACATCTCTCATCCAATCCACTCTGCTTCCATCAATTCATACATATTACCTGTGTCCCCCCCCCCCCCACCTCCTTTTCTCTCTCGTTTCATTGTGCGTTCCCACATGCTGTGCAAAAAAATTATGTGATATTCTGACCTGCTGACGTAAGGAGGGATTTTGTAACCACACAGGTGTTTTAGAAGTGGAAATTGGGGAAGGTCACAGTGTTCTAGCCTCCAGACAAATTAACACAATGTCTGAGTGAAAAGTGCATGTTTGAACAATATCTGGGCAATAATGATGTAGTTGTAACTCTCGTGTCCTAGCGCATCGCTAACAGCATCAAAGAGGCGAAACGGTGGGAGCATTATGCGTAAGCCATGTTCAAAGTGAAACTGCTCTCTCTTTGACTGGGTGACTTTTAGTCAGGGTGCAGAGGAGCCCTCTTCCTAGATCAGCTTTAAAAAAAAAAGAAATCGCCTCATTCTCATTCAGCTCCATTACAGATCATGTTTATTCATGCATGGCCACGCAGCTGTGGAACGCACGGCATATTTTTGGAAGCAGCAGCTCATTGTCATGCCTAATCAACACACAGTGCACTCTGAGCACAGCCCCGGAGTTGGCTGCTGCTGTGGGTGTGAGCGAGGGTGTGTTCCTGGTTCACCCCCTTTGCAACGGAGCCACAGAGCACCCCCCCCCCCCACCCCACCCCCGTCTCTTTCTTTCCGTCTAACTCCTTCTCATGTTTGCGCTGAGTGATCAAGGCCATTTCAAAGACCCGGTCGTTTAATGAATGCTCAGAGGCTGTGGCTAAGTAACAGAGGTTCTGTGGCCTGCTTGTTACTGGCTCAACAGTGTAATTAGCGGCTAGACATATACATGCCTGCTCTGTCTCTTGCCATGCTGTCTGCTGGTGGTTAAGCTGTTGTGGCTTAGTGGCTGTCCGTGCAGACCAGAAGGCTGTGGGTTTAAATCCCTTATGGAGATACTATGGTATTAAAATATGTTAGATGGAAATGCTATGTTCTGTATGTACATGGATAAGCCGATGATAGAACTTAATGAGCTAAGCTTGCATTGCCTTCAGCTTAAGAATATAATGCGTAACAGAGAAGCGTATAGTAATATTGTGGTGTAATTAGAATAAGGGGAATTAGAACACACACACACACACACACACGCGTGCATATATGTCTAAATTCTTTGAAGTGGACTTAGGCTAGGCAGTCCTCTATATGGACCCCAAGGCAGCCTGGTTCTTTTGCTTTGTTGAGTCAAGAAAAGCTATAGTTTTGAGTCAGCTAATTGGGAGGATTCCTGGTCCACTGCTCCCCTTCTTTCCCAAGTGGCCAAACATAGGTCTTTTCATTTGACCAGTGAAGGTCCCCAGATGATCTTAGCCTAATTATTAAGGTGCTTGCAGTGTGTGACCGTGATTGTTGTTTTACAATATAGTTAGATGTTGTTTGTTTCTCTTGTGCTATTAGAAGTTCTAATTTAGAATCTGAAAAATATTCTGTAGTACTAACTGCTTGCCGTGAGATACGCTACTGTGATGTAGCTCACTCCTAATTTTTTATTTTATTCATATATTTTCTGGGACAAGTGTTACTAGACAAGAAGAACTTGGCCCCAGGAGGCTTGGTAGCGTCAGCCCTTTTCATACTTCAATGGAAGGATGACAGCGCATTAATTTGCTTGCTCTTGAAGCAAAGCTAATATCCCATTTCTCCCATGTTTTATCAGGCATGCCTTTATTTTCAAAAATGCTGTGGCAATTAAGAGAGAGGCCATTGCCTTGCAGATTCTTTAAATTGGGGGAGATACCATTAATTGAGATACTGTGCATAATCAAAAGATTTATTCATCATGGAGAGAAACAAGTGGTAGTTATGGTCGTCCCTCCAAAGTCAGGAAAGAGGGTAGCGGTTAAGACGCGTTTCACGTCTTGGCAAAGTGCTTCAGTTGCTTGAGATTACCCGCACTCACAATACAGTCTGTCTGTGTCAGACCCATCTTTCCTTGTCATAATTAAAGTTTAAAAGTGGGATGACACACACACAGCTCTACGATTCTTACCACGGGGCATCACAATTACGCCACATCTGTGTTTGCTTTCAAGGAAACTTCACTTTTGCTTGAAGCCTGTCTCATGACATTAGACATAAAGAGGGAGCCATTTCACTCTTGGACTAGAGTGGGGCTGTGCTGGCTAAATGATCTGGTAGTGTTGAATTTGCTAGAAGGGCCGGATTGGTCACGTGATGTCAGAGACTTACTAAAACTTTTATTTAAACAAAAAAGAAAAAAAACTAAACTGCCTCAAATGTCTCACCTCTGTGCTCACTTTCTGTGCACTTACGGCCTGGAGGAAAACATGCAGGCAAAAGAAATGGATTGATTGGGAGAAGTTAAGGAGGAGTTTGTCCTATGAGATGTTGCTAAAGGATCAGCTTTGAGCTCAAGCACAGTTGTGTTTAGCTTGGGGAGAACCGAGGAGAAAAAGAGAACAGAGTCAGAGAGTGCAGCTGAGAAAGTTCGTGATTAGCATTATCTGAAAAGAATTATTCAGTTCTTATTCCATTTGTATTTGTGTGTTTATTGCATGATTGTGTCCGTATATTTGAGCATTTCTCCGTATTTCAGTACTGTTTTGTCTTATTAGCCTACATATGAAGCCTTCTATTTTCCTGTACATGTACGAATCATTTTTTACCACTCAAACAAACAAACGGTTAAACATCAAAGAAAGCACCGTTCTCAGATTTAGAACATGTTTAATATTTCCTGAACAGCGATCAATATCTGATGTTATGTTATGTAACGATTCGCATACGCTACATTACTTTAAAGAGTAAGGTAAATTGTTTGTGTAAGGGAGACATTGTGTACCGGGAGCATATTTGTGTACTCACGCATACGCATCGGTTAATGTTGTGTGTCAGCTTATGAGAAGCCAATGAAAGTTTCCCTTTCCAGAGCGCAGGCAATTTATTTCTATGTTTTATTACTGGACCTTTTTGTTAATGCATGCAATCCCCTGGTACAATACATTCCAGCCTCATTCACAATTAATGTCTGCTTAGGAACTAGATGTCACAAGATAGGTAGCTGATGGATTTTGTACCTATTATTCTAAGTTGTGCTATGCATTTTGATGGAGGAACAGGTCTTAGCCTGGTTAAGATATCTCCTTTAGAATCAGTACGTTTGTCTTCAGCTTGTGCAGAAGAGTCCAGTCGCCTGCTTGACCCAAGTATTTAGCATCAGCAAACGTTTTTTAGTTTACGTAAAACTGCAGCCTCGGTCAGTGATTGATCAAAGTATTAGTAAGTTTGGTCAGAAGAGCGTAAGCTGAAAGGCTTCCTAGCAGAGAGCACTGCATTTGACAAAGACTCTCATTGAGATGACAATCACATTAAATTGGCTGTAATGTGTAAAAGCACTGAGAAATTTAGCATTTAAGCTCCTTGCCTGTAAACAAGATATTCATTACCCAAGTGCCAGATAGCGATCTTCAGAGTGATCTATTGAGAGAGAGAGAGACGGACGGCACAGATGTGGCCACTGATGGAAATGGAAGATGGAGTCAATAAAGGAGCTGTAGTATTAGAGAGAACAATAGGGCAATCACGGCTTTGATTGGTATTGATCTTGGACCCGGGATGGAAAACTGAAATTGAAACTGACCAGATTGACCTGAGGCACATTTGAATGAGAAAAGGGATAAAATAGCATGCCAAATAGTATCCCAAAAGGACTCATTCAGCCTCTGTTTTTTTTTTTTTTTTTGTGGCCTGGCAGCCAAGATAACCCATTCTCATTTTTAAGAGGGCGTGGGTTCATTTGTCACTGTGCAAAATCCCAATGAGCAGTTTTTTGAGTTTGAACTTTATTTGTCAGAGGCATACCTATGCCTTCATTTGTATGCGCATTTTCTAACGCTATATCACAACCTGATGTCATAAAGTCAAAGCATTCGTCATTTGGACGGAACGGACGTCCTGTGGTCAAGACTCTGCGTTTCCAGCCAGGTGGAAGCTATTTGAAATGAAATGTCTGACCAGTTTTACCAGTTTCAGTACCCAACTTCGTATTGCTTATGACAGCAATCTTTGAAAAAATATGAGAAAAGGAGTGTAGCATCTCCAGAGCATAGAGGAAAGAGGACGCTATTGATTTGAGATGTGTTATTGTCTGCCCTCTTTATCTCCCTCTAAAACAAGCTTTGCTTCGCTCTCTGGAGCGATGCCTGCTCAAGCCGCCATGACAGAGAGTCTAAAGAAAGCCCAAAACTGGTGCCGTTTTCGAGTGGCCGATAAGCCTTAGATTAGCACCTGCGTCCATACGCTCCTTAAACACGGGTTAAGGGGGGGGGGGGGGTGTTGGGTGTGTGTGTGTGTGTGTGTGTGTCAGTGAGTGGGGGGGGGGGGTGATGTGTGTGTGTGTGTGTGTGTCAGTGAGTGGGGGGGGGTGATGGGTGTGTGTGTGTCAGTGGGGTGGGGGACAGGGGGTGAGGGTTGAAGCTCAGGTTGGAGTGACATAAGCCAAATGTTGGTGAACCTTGGGTGGTTATCTCCTCAGACACAGAGTCAACAACCTTCAAACCCTGATCTCCTTACGGGAAGTTCTTGATTAGACTTCAGGGGCGAGGATAGACAGAGGGCAGAACAGAGGTATGTCCCCTGAGGAGCAACAAAATGCAAAAAAAAAAAAAAAAAAGGGGAGGGGGAGAGCTAGACTAATCAGACTTAAATGTACTGTACTAATTAAAGCCATAGATTTTAGATTCATTAATGCATCTCTGTCACATCACTTGCCTGATGTGTTGCCAGGATGAAGCTGAATTTATTTTTTGACACTTTAATAGCTCTAATCTGAAAACACACATGACAGAAAAAAAAATGTTCATCGATGGTTGGTGTACACAAAGAATTTGTCCCAATGTCTTTTCAAATCACTTGTGTTATTTTGCAATATTTTACAATGCAATAAAACCTCTGAATAGGCCAATCAGAGATGAAAGATCTGGGTTATAGCTGTGCGCATTCCTTAGGGACCATTTTTAAACTGCATAAAAACTTCAAAATCTAATCATTGTTTATGCAAGCAAGTTAGAAGTCTACCGACAAGCATGCTTTGTGGAGGTATGTAGATAGGCTGCATTCATAGCCTTTTCTTTCCCCCCAAACCTCTCCCTTTGTTCACTTTTGAATATCTGAACGTTTCAAATGAAAACTTTTTTTATCTGTCATGTTTAGAAACGTGAAACAAAAAAAAAATGTCTAATGAAACTGATCCCCTAACTCTGGACATCCTGCCAAAGTATTCTCTTTATTTTTTAGATAATTAATTATGTAAAAATGTTAATAAAAATGAATACACCCTGTGAGAGGTGATATTGTCTATTCCTTTTTGGATGTATGAAGCACATAAATTTTCACTTTATAAATATAAAAAAAAATTGTTATGAAATTCAGCTTTACCAAACCTCCTGTCAGTGTAATCACAGACTGAACAGGGCAGCACATGCTAGACATATGGAGAAGCCCTACTGGGCACTGCAAAGTTGTTCCTCAGAAACATCGTGTGTATGATGTAGCGAAAGGCTTGCAGCTTTCCAGCATAAAAAAAAGTAAAATAATTCATGTAACGGAAATAAAAATAAGTAGCTAAATTATTAAGAGCTTGACTGTATGAAGAGTTGTGAACAAGGAAATGAATAACAGATGTTGTGGTACTACAAATGTTAGCATTGTCATTGTGAAGCTAGAGCTAACTTAGTAACGGCACTAGCAATACTCTTAGCAACTCTGAAGCAAGAAAGGTTTTAAAGGGCAAACTACCATCTCATTAAAAAGACGAAAAAAAAAAAAATCTTGCGTCATTCAGGCTATATGATACATTTGTTTGCTGTGATATCCTAATGCTTTGACAGTAACTTATTATGTTGTTAATGTTGATGTTAGGTTGCACATTAGATCTGTGCCATTTACCAAGAGTTCTTTGTTTGTGTGTCACATGTGACATATCCCGCCCACTCCATAAAAAAACAGATTTCTGTCTGACTTGTGATTAAATCATAGAGTAATCAATTACCTTAATTACCAAAACAGACAATTTTCAAGTCCAATGTCTAGACAAATCCAGTGGACAGTTTCTTAGCTGCGAAATTGTAATGCTCACAGTTTGTGTTTATTTGTTGGTTGGTGGAGGATCACTGCTGGGTTTGATGGACCTCTTCCACTGTATGAAGACACATGGGCTGCTCTCATGGGCTGGGAAAGTCTGGCCCCGGCATGCTTTGCTCGTCCATTGGTACTGGTGTTTCACTGGGTGTCCTGTGTATATGCGTGTGTGAGAGAGTAGCAGTAGCACTGTGCAAAGGGTCAGGTTCTGGACCTTAGGATTTCCTTTCGGGGCGTTATGATAGACAAAGACATATACACATGCTGCCCTTGAAATTTCAAAGGGAAAAAAAAAAGATCTTGCATCCACAGCTCTGTGCTTGCTTCTCTTCTTTAATGAGCATCTTGAAGCTGATGCTGCTAATACCCCAGTTGAGGTAGGATTACTTGAAGAAAAGTCTATCAGCATTCTGATGAATTAAGATGCAGGCCCAGCCTTCTCGATGTCCGCCTGGAACTGCTGTGCAATGAGCCTTCATCTCTGTCACATTAATTTTATTTGAAAAAAATGGGGGAAAAAAATTCCAAATTTCCCTAGACTCTCCTTAATATCTGTGCTGGGAACATTAAGTGTTGCTTCTCTAGCATTTTGTGCTGTCTTTATTATAGAAAGTTTTATAATTAACAGACAGCCAATGTCACTTGAGGATTTTACTTTTTTCATGTTAATGTGAAATGTGACAGTTTTACAAGGTAAAAAAAAAAAAAATAATCAGTTAATAGGAAGGGATCTATAGTGTGTTGCGATTTGCAAATTCAAGGCTTTTCAAACTTTTCATTTTTTGAGGTGGATGGTTATAAGATTAGATTTTCTTAAACATTTCTTGTGAAATAGTTTTTGGTCCCTGGTGAAAATCTCCATTACACAGAAGATGGACAAAAAAAGGAAAAAGAAGCAACAATATATTAGAAGGACCAATAATAATAATAAAAAAAAGCACTTCAACACTATGTCTCCTGTTCACTCTCGAACTGTACCGTACACTATACAATTTTGCCAAGTTTGACTGGGGCGATGCTATGTGCTTCTCAACGTAGACAGTAGACAGTAAACGGGAGATTTAGTTCACCTCCGTTTCGGAAAGTCTGACGGGAAGGGTGCTGAGTCTTTATCCGAACGCTCGACTTGATCAAAAAAGTTTGATGTAAAGTTCTGTGAAGACCAAACTCCTCATGCTTGGATCAAAGAATCATAGTTGCAGTCAAACCGACCTCTGAGCTGATTGAAGTCTACTCCATAATGAGGTTACTAGAAGAAAGAAATAATCAAATTGGCAAATGTCACCCATACCTTATTCACACTCTGCCTTCCAAATGTGTCTTTTGAAGCCATTGTGTTGTCCTTCATTTGAAAATTATGATAGAGCAAAGAGCAGCTCAAGCCCAGATGTAAGCTTAGACAAAATTGCTAAAGTACCTCTAAAAATAAATAAATAAATAAATAAATAAGTTGTCAATAATAATAATAATAAAAAACCTGGACTCTCTCTGTCAGTGCTGACAGTTTAATGGAATATTAGTGAGCTTAAATTAAAAAATGACATCTGCTCGCTGAACGATGGACGTTTTCCATGAATGAGCTTTGTTTTATTATTATTTTTCCCCCCTTGCGTGATTTATGGAACAGAAATCCTTATGGTTTTAGGCTGATCCTGCACGGAAATAGCACATGTGTACGGAGTCATTACAGAAAGCAGATTTGTGGTAATCCTTTGGGAGAACATGAAGGAGAAATGTGTTGTATTTGACTAACCTGAAGAAGAACCTTGCTCAGTAGTTTCTGATAAATATAAAGCATTTCTGTTATTCCAAAGTCCACCTTGCACTGTTTTACCTGTTTCATCTGTCTGGTCAAATTAAGAGATAGAGTCCCAAATCGGAACTGTATCGAAAAACAAACAAACAAGCAAAAAAAAAAAAAAAAATCAATATGTCAGCATATCCTGTCTTGCAAACTTTTCTCCGTTGTGTTTTTTGAACTCGTGCTCACTGTGTGCTGGCTGTGGATGACCATACTACATTTCTCTTCCTTTGATTTAAAAAAAAAAAAAAAAACACAGAGCAGAGCTTTGACAGTTCAGGAAAATTGTTATTTGTTTTTTTATACAGAGGGAACACAGCATGCCTACCAGAAACGTCTGTCTCTTCATTTTTTTTTTTTTTTTTTTTTCAGTGTCTCAGCCTCATTCAGAGTAAAATCCTACTCTTCTCTCGCAAAACTCTCTAGTGGTCAGAGCTGCAGTTTTCCTTTCCCCCTGCCTCACAGCATCTGACACCCTATACCCTCCGCTGGCGTTTTCTCTCTGTGCAGAGACACGCGGTTTACACGCGCTTTGTTGACGTCGGTCTCCTTCTACAGGCTACAGTCTGATACTGACAAAGTTTTTCCTCAGATGAGAAAATACTGCAAGGTAGACCGATGAGAGTTAAGGTGCCTCCATAACCAAAAGCTTAGGTTCAGTCTCTCTGATCTGTGCTGAAACTTTGAAGGGCAGGTTTGATGTGCATTTCTGCTCTGTTTTTCAAAGGCAGGGAAGTAATGAAAATCCCCTCTGATCAGGCGTCGCACACCTTGAGAAAGGCGATGGAGATATAGGAGCAGAGCTTTGGGGTTGAGGCTAAGCGCTGATTGGTATTCATGCGGAG
The DNA here is from genome assembly GCF_902362185.1 of Chanos chanos. Classification (NCBI taxonomy): domain Eukaryota; kingdom Metazoa; phylum Chordata; class Actinopteri; order Gonorynchiformes; family Chanidae; genus Chanos; species Chanos chanos. The sequence goes on from NC_044500.1 coordinate 33,409,973, forward strand.
ACCACACGCCCCTTTGCCTCTGGATCACTTGCTAAATAAGAAATTTGGGGTTTTTTTTAACTATGCCAGCAATATCTGAAGCGTTTGAGGTTCCATCTTCTCAGGATGGATTCATAGCAATAAATGCATAATTGATTAGACCATGCACATGTGCCTGTGTGCCTGTTCACTTAATTGTGTAGCTCTATGGGTGCATAGACACGCTCTCACTTTATCACTCTGAGCGACATACACACACGCACTTAGTATCCAAATCACAGATTCTATTTCTTTATCTTATTTCACAAACATTTTTTTTTCTGTCATATACACCGCCCCACAGATAATTAACTGAGCGTTGTATTGAATGTAGGAAAAGAGGTGCAGCTGCTGTGCATGATGGGTACACAGGCAGAGGAGTGGGAAGAAGAGACAGACGCAGGCTTGCCATGGTTTAGCAGACAGAGATAGGTGCTGTGATTAAAATTTGTTTTAAAGGCATAGTAGTGAGTGTCAGTCTAATTTAAAAAGCTTCTTTCTGTAATGCAGAACAATGAGAGTCAATGGCAGCACTTTGAATCTCTCTGCCAAACCTTTTGCTAATAGAGAGAGAGAGAGAGAAAAAGAGAGAGAAAGTCAGAGAGCAGGAGAGAGAGAGAAAGAGAGAATAAGAGATGGGGTGGGAGAGGAAGCAAAAGGGTCAGTAGAGGAGAGGCAGTGAGATATAAAGACAAGCTTTAATTACTCTGTAAATAAGTTGCTTGCTGTCTTGTTCTTTTATCATCGCTGTTGCACTGGTAGATGGTGCTGGTGTGACTGAAAGCTTCTGTGCTGAGAGGAGACAGAGATACACTTTAGCTACAAAGACTTCTCCTAAGAGGCATTCAATACATAACTACTTTTACATTCAGTTCCTAATCTCAACTACAGTCTCATTAGTAAAAAAAACATGCTAATTTGCACTAGAAGATGAGAACTCTTTGCTAAGTTTCACAAGGCACGGATAGGCGTATACTTGGGATCGTAACAAGATATTTAAATTTCAGTTTCATGAACTCTGAAATCAACCATGAAAATAGTTGTAGAAAGAAAAGAAACCTTTTAAATTTAATATACAAGCAGGGATTTAAAAAAAAAAAAAAGGTCATCACACATATCAGAGGTCGTACTTTTTTTTCTTTTTCTTTTCTAATTCTCTGCTGAAAGATTCAAAACATCGACCTAAGAGCCATCATATTCAATGAGAGAGCTTAAATGAAATGGGTAGTGGGAACGTGTGAGTCATGCAGTGGAGTTTTGAAAACAGAGGAGATGATGGCCTTATCATACATCCTCCTCTACTGCCTGGTACTCTCAGGCTTTGGATAGAGGAACTTGAATTATTTACATAGCGGGTAAGTTCATACACAGTTAAAGCACAAACAGTACCTACTGGTTTCTAGTGTAAGAGTTTGAACGGTGCAGTCATCAGAACCCCTTCATGTGGCTCTGGCCCTCCCGGCTATCTCCTCGCTTTAATACCTGGGCGCCGTTGCTAAGCGCGGTCTCAACAGACGCCGCACGTTCTTCAACCCCAGAGCTGAACACTCAACGTCTGTATGTTCTGACTGGAGGACATACTCCCCAGTCCCTCCCGTTCTCCGTCTTTCCCTCTTTTTCTCTCTCTCTTTTTCTCTGACTTTCTTTTTTTTTTTATTCATAAGAAGGCTCGGCACGCCATGTGGAACTGCCTTCTCCCTGCGGGCTAAACATAGAGTTCCTTAAGAAGCGAAAGCCCTTGATGCAAATGGTTATCAATAACCTTGAAATGCTTTTGCTCTGTTTCCCAATTTGTTTGTTATGTATTTGAGTGCACACTACAGCATGATGAAAAAGAAGGAGAAAAAAAAAAAAAGAAAGAAAAACCCTCTAGAGCTTTCACTGAAAACAAATTCATGGCGTACGGTGTTGAGTGCCCTTAGAAACCCTCTGCCCCTTGATATGTACAATAACATATGCTTTTTACATGTCATTTTACTTGTATCATGATTTGCTGCTGCTTCACCTTGTATAGTTTCTTTGACACGAAATGTCAGTGATTTCTTTACAGTATATCCTAAGAACTGTGCTAAGATCTGCTCGAAATTCAGTAGTATTCCAAGAAAAAGGCTCCTAATGTTGGATTTAAAGATGTTTTGACTGAAACAATCTAACTCCAGAGAAGATAATATCAGTGGTTTTGTATTTATACTCTGCTGGAAAGCTAGAGTCTTGTGTATAGAGAGAGATTAAAGATGCTACTTAGGTGTTAGAGAAAAAAAAACACTCTTTGTACATGATACAAGTTTGCCAAACTGTTTCTGATGTTACCTCTTCTTTTCTTTCTAGATGAACATGGACATCTGAAAATCTATCTGCCCAAAAAGCTCCTTGAATGTCTGCCAAAATGCTCCTCCCTGCCTAAGGAGAGACACCGATGGAACACCAATGAGGTAAGGAGCTCCCTCCAGTGGTCTCACCCCAGTGACAAAACCTTAACTGTCCTCGCACACTTTCCCCACACAACTCCATCTTCCATCACATGAGTGAGAGAAAGGGCCGACTGTTGTTATTTTTTGTGACACTTTTTAAAATAGAAGTCTTGTTAGACAAGTCACGTGTTTCTGACTAGAAAGGAACGTGCTGTTTTAATGTTTATTTTTTTATCCATCCACCCATCTGTCTGTCTGTGTAGATAGATAGATAGATAGATAAGTCTATATGTAGGCAGATATTCATCAGTTCATAATGCTGCTCAGCACTGAACACTTTCACACATTTTCTGAGAACTCTATGTAAAACGACCTAGTAAAAATGGTAGGTTAGTTAAAATTCAGATGGATTACAATGCCATAGACAAAAACTACATACCTGATTTGTGGCGGCCGTCATGGGTCACAGATGAATTCAAGACAATGAAAATTATTGTGGCACACACAACTGGTGTCAAATTAATCATCAGCTCTGATTGAGGGTGGGTGAAATATGTCAACACTCTTTCAGTGCTACTTTAAATCAGCACTTTAAATCAAATGTACTGTGTGCACAACAATTTTAAAAGCTTTGCTAAAGGAAGATGTTACTACATTTACTATATCATTTAACATCTGTAAGACACAGAATTGATTGTTAGATTTGGAAGTATCTCAAAGAAATCTGAAGCTGGAAAGTTCTGCAGGGAAATTCATTTTCTCTCTCTCTCTCTCTCACTCGCGCGCACACACACACACACTCACACACTCTCTCACACACACACTCACACACACACACACACACACACACACACACACACACACACACACAAGCAAACAAAAAAACTGTTTTACTAATTTAGACTGAAATCTGTGAACCTTTTTAGCCAACGGAATCATGATCCTTGCCAAATCTAAATGAAAAGCGCCCTTTAATCTCTGTAGGATGGTAAATGGAGTGGAGGGGCATGCAGCATACCGTTAAGTATCCTGGGATTGACACAAACAAGACCAGGAGGTAAAAAAAAAAAAAAAAATGTGCGTCCTCCCACTTTAACTCAATTTCATCCCAACTTCACTGCTGCCACAGTTTATGAGAAACAAAATCAGTGATGTCTCCTTGTTTTGCCAGTAAAAGTTTATTTATGGATTATACTTGAAAAGTCAGTTTGAAGTGTGAATGCAGGGAGTTTGCCTTTGTGTGCTGAGCAGGGCTTTGTGAAGCAGGTGCCGGGACGATGGCGCAAAGACACAGACGCGTCTCCCCCCTTTCAGACCCCACAGTGTGTCCTCGGTGTTGGGAAGTCAACAGTATAGCTGTCCCTGTGTGCGTTCCATCAAAGCCCCCCCAATTTCTTAGTTTTCTCTATGTCTCTATTCTCAAAGAATGCCAAAGAAAGTTTATTGAATGTTCCTCCAGATCGTTTCATTTTCCTCAACCCTTTATAGTCTGTGTTCTCCTGCCGTCATAGGATCATGTACTATAGAATGTCAGAGGAGGTGAGAGATTTACTGAAAAACAGTTTGTAAAAGAGGAGTCGAACCTACTATAGGTGCAATGCAGAGAACCGAGCAGCACCGAAAACTCATCAAGAGGTCTCTCCTATAGCTCAGATTGCAAAACTTATTCTAGTGGTGGAGAAACTAACTTTAGTATCGGTAAGGGAAGTTAAAACTACCATAAATATGGGACTCTAACACAGTCTCTCCACTCACTCATATCTACCTTCATGGTGCAAGACGCAGGCCATTTACCATGGGTGAGGTCTGCTGTGAGGGCTGTTCAGGAAGGAGTAAATGAAGTACCATGTGTTGGATAAGTAGGAGATTCCATGTACCAGTCTGATAACAAAGTGCGAGGGAGGGAGGAAAGTTTGAGAAATGAAAAAAAAAAATGGAGTGAACCCAGAATTGGAGTTTAACTTGAGGGAGAGTTAGAAATATACACCAGAGAAAATATTTTATGAAAGTACACTCCAAGCACAAAAATGCAAAGCTGAAAACAACCTCACCAACATTTCCTCTGCTGTTTTTTTTTTTATTTTTTTATTTTTTTTATTTATTTATTTTTTTTTCCGGTGAGTGGTAGACGACATCAGCCAAGCGTGTTTGTTGTTCTCATTAGAACGCTGTCCTCCTCCACATCAGCCTACATATGAAACTCACATTTGACCATCAGGCATTTCGTAGGGTCCAATTAGACACACCATGCGCTGGAGCCCTTTTCATGTCATATGTGTGGTTACTCAGAGTCACTCAATTCAGCATTCAAAAAAATGACTCATAGTGGCCTGTAAGAGAACCAGATACGAGGTAAGCGATGATGAGATCACTTCCTTCGGGCTGAGATTGGGAGCTCTCTCTCTGAAAGGCCTTGGAATCGGCTGGGCCCTATGTCCGACACGCTTCAGCGAGACGACCTCCATTCCCTGCCTTGGGTTCTGCTACGATTACCATCTCCTCTCTGTTCCTCATCTCTCTGCTCTTGAAGGACGTCACATGGGGCAGGAAAATAATCCTTCATCCCCCTGAAGATCAAACAAACCTTACCCTTGAGCTGCTTTTATGGCGAGAGCCCTTGGATGGAGTATAGGGTTTGACTCTCTGGGCAACGCTCTAACCGTAAAGTACATTCCCTCAGTGATACCGATAACCCTCAATCCATCGTCCACACCCTCACAGGAAAGGGAATCAAACCAGCTCCTGCCGCCATGGCTCTTTGTCAGCCAGGTAACTTCAATGAAAACAGTTGATGGAGAATTCTTTAAGATGTGAAGCAGAGAGAGAGAGTACACAGCAGGGGTTGAAGATGTGGCTTGTGCGGGGGTTAACTGAAGTGGTCCAGCTGACTGTTTGGAAAGAGGAGCTTACAGTGTGATGCATACACATGGCTGTTAATGAGTGGCTGTATTTAATAAACAACGGTGACTAGTTCCTGCTCCAGCCAGTGCATCGCTATCGTACTCAGAACAAAAAAACTCCATAATGGGAAACAAATTTTATTATCCAGACGAGGATACAGAGAGAGGGAGAGAGAGAGAGAGGAGAAATGGAGGGAGAGGGTGAGAGTTTGCCTCAGAAGACAATTGTCCCAAATCAGTTGGAGCTGACCTCTGGAGGGTGACTGAGTGTGACTGTATATAGCTTTTCGTTCTCTTGCCGAGCCTTCCGGGAAACGATCCTTATTGAGGGTAATGACACGAACGTCTATTAAGTTGAAAAATACACATTCCTGAGTGATCACGCAGAAAAAAGGAAATCTAAGAGAGTCGCAGAAAAAAAAGAAAAAAAAAATCTCGTAATGATAATGGTGTCTGTGATAAAGATGAGCGGAGAGTGAACACTGGGGATGGCAAAAAGTCAATTGCTGTCTTTATCTCTTTGTCCCTCTCTCAATCTTTCAACTGAGGTGTCTACACACCTCCTGCTGTTCATTTTAAATACCCTCAAAAGAATGTTTTTGAAAATTCTCCCTTGCTTTTTCTTTATCCTCTGTTGGATGCCTCTTATGATTATAATGATGTAATTGTAGCAACTGTTGCAGACAATAAAAAAAAAAAATATATATATATATATATATATATATATATATATATATATAGAGAGAGAGAGAGAGAGAGAGAGAGAGAGAGAGAGAGAGAGAGAGAGAGAGAGAGAGAGAGAGGTAAAGATAAAGATATATATATATATATATATATATATATATATATATATATAAAACAGATATATAGATATGTATATATCCTCACTGCTTTGGTCAACCAGAGTTGCCCTGAATTCATGCCGTGACTCATTCTGAAATCAGAAATTATATTGTATAGCACTCATTTGTAATGCCACTAACAAGTTGCGTGGAGCATAAAGCACGATACAGATCGTTGAACTTCTGCTGGATTTGGAATATATGGGCTCAAAGTTGACACAACACTAAGGCAGGGGTAAGTCTTGCAGAAGACACACTGCTGTATTCCGAGGCGTGCTTCGCTAAATGATTTTGTCTAAAAGCAATTTAGAAGGATTCTCATGGCTAAATATGCCGCTAATACGGCGTGGTTATTACTTATTGACAAAACGTCCTTCAGCGCTGTTGCTATTTTCTGCCGAGCCTGCCCATTGCAATCGCTCCAGAGCCCCCCTGTGCTGAGAGAGACGTGATCTGATTGTGGGAATAAACTTGACTATCGGAGACCGGCCCTTTCTTTTATTCTTCGATATTCAGCCCGGAGACCTGGAGGTCGTCTCGTCGTTTGACCCGTCGGAGGTCTTCGTTAGCCGAGCTGTTTCTGATTCATTTCCCATTGTCTGAGAGATGATTTTGTAAAATAAAAGAAGCGTATCAGACAAGCACGTAAAGTCATAATCCTTTCAAACGTGTGTACGGAACGGTCCATGCATGGAGAGCGTCTCTCGACTGAAAAATGTTGAGGAGGATGCTTAGAAAGCTTACAACATAATCACGTAAAGCAGGAATGCGGTGACAACCGATTCCAACGGGGACTGTTTCCAGTGCTACTGGAAATCACGATAAGCTCAATGGGTCCTAATTCAGCGTGCATAGATGGAAACATATCTGGAATGTTTTTTTTCTTGTTTGACACTTTAATGCGTGTGTTGTTTTGTTTTTTTGTTTTTTTTTTTATCTCAAAACATCTTTGAATAAGTGCAATAGAAAGTTGTCTTTTTTTGTATTTGAGAGAATTGCTGTGTTTGCTTCCGTGACAAAGTTTTGAAGCAGACAGTTTGAAGTTTTAACTGAAGTCTCTGTCGCACACTACCGTAGACCTCGTCCCACTGTCGCCCTTTTATTCTGTTTCAGTCTCTCCACCTCGCTCTCACTCACGCTGGCTTGTTCTCTATCTCTCTAAACTCCTCTAGTTTAAAATAATATGGATGTCAGCATACTGCCTGTCCAGTATTACTCTTCTGCTCTGTACCCAGGTTCTCATTGCTCTGTTCTAATGTGACTTGGCACTACTGTGCTCCTCTGGGTTTGCTCCTTTTCTGCCTTGCCTGGGTTTCTCTTCAAATAATCAAGGGAAACAGATGCTGTTGGTATGCTGACCCCACCAGGGATGCTGGGAAATTTAGCCGGTGTTTGTTTTTCGTAGACCTCAAACTTTGAGGGGACCTTATGCTTTGAGATTTCTTTTGAGCCAATTCCACTTTTCTCTCCCTGGCCAGAGTATTAAAAATGCATTGAAATAAGCCGTATCAATGTTGAATTTTGAATTTCATTCACAAGTTTTGCTCTTCATATTTCGTTAAACAAAATGTTTAACTGTAGAGATGGACTGTTTGTTTGTGTATCAGAATAGTTTGGTGTTGCATGTACACGTAGTCCCATCCTGAGCCGACCTTTGACCAGACATCTCTGTGCACTTTTGCTCAAATCTAGCTTGTTAGGTGGAAATCTCTGGATTCCCTGTGGAGACGCTTTAGCCCAGCTTGGTATCCCTGGGATTACAGCTTCCGTGTAAGGATTAGCATGATGCTGATTAGGTTGATTTAATTCTTCAAGCCAAAAGTACCAGACACTTGATGTTTAAAGATTTATTTTAATACGTTTCCTCCTCATGTGGAAACAAATTAAATAGACCTTTTCTCCTGTCAATGTAGGAATGAGTTTGTCTCTCCTGCATCCTGGAGCTCGGAGAGTTTCTTTTTAAAATTGAGCTGAAGAGCAAATTCTCCAATTAAAACAAACAAAAATTATTTATTATACATTTATTTCCTTCTTGCACCTTTGAGCCGGGAATATATCACTGGAGCCATTGTAATTAAGGATGACTCTACACGGCAAATGTTTGTGGAAATGTTGTTGAGCCTCATAGGGGTGATAGGGGAAAAGGAAAGGTCATGATGTTTTGTTTGTGTAAAGAGAGAGGCTTTGGGGCTCTGCTCTGATTTGTGAAGGTGTCTGGCTCATGCTCGGAATAGTAATATGGTGAGATGCTGCTGTCAGCGTCCCTTCAAGTGTATCTGCTGCTCCATCAGATGATGTGAAGGGCTGGCATAAGCTTTGACAGATAAGTTAAATGAAAGTGAAATTCAATATGGATTCGGAACTCCCCTTAATTCGCAAATAAACAAGCTCATCCTTTTGCCAAACTGAGAATTTAAAGACTACAGTTCATGATTTGTCTGTTCTTAAATCAGCAATTGTTCCGAACAGGGCAAGAAATACTTCCCCTGTCGGTCTATGAAGTATAAACTACAGCATTTCTCACTTTCAGTAAAACCATTAACTCCGTATCAACACTCTAGCATTAGCATTTGCGAGCCCTGAGAGGGAGATTGCTGAAAGTGCGTGCATTCAGTTCTGTAATTTCTAGGAATCTGTCTAGGAGTCTGTGGCAGTCCTGTACCTGTAACTCAAATCTTCTGTTTTTCCTCCTTTATACAAATAAGACAATGTGTACATACAGAAATGTACTCACCATAAAGATAACATATTTCTCTCTATATATAATATTTCCGCCTTAAAGGGACAGATTTACTGGAGGTTTCTGTATGTTTAAAGGCTTGTGCAGATAAAATAGATGATTGGCTTGAGTCACAGATTTTTGTTATAGATAGATAGATAGATAGATAGATAGATAGAAAGTGTACCATGAGGCAAGTAGTTTGATTTGCAGGTCTAATGTGATTTGCTAAGCTTTAAGATCAAAATTAGAGAACTAACTGAGTAAGAAGACATCACCATAAAGATCATGGCATAAAGTCAAGACCTTGTTCAGCACCTGTATTTGCCTTTTTCAAATGCCAAAGGCAATTTAATATCTCTGCACATGCAAATTAGCAGCTGTTATTAGTCCTCCTAGTAGATCTGACCCAAAAGTGTAAGGTTTTTTGGGAAGACTTACAGGGTCCAATCAGATGCATGGTGGTATTAGCTTGAGATTAGGTGAGCGAGGAGATTTTTTTAAAGATAACGGTAAATTAATTTTATAAGACAGTCTGTTATGCTCCACAATAATCTTTTATTTTATTTTTATTTAAGGTAGATAGAGGAACACATTTGGCATAAGCATTGATAACAAGTTTAAAGCTACGTTGTAGACTACCCTTATTTCAAACAAACACGAGTAAGGTGTAAATCTGTTTTGCATCTTACACAGGTATTCTAGTTTCTCTTGATCCTGCTGGTCAGAATGATCAGGTTGGCTGGTATGGCTGATCATCCATCTTTTCTCTTCACCCCACCCCACTATCTCATCACCTCCACGGGGTAGTCCTGTGTGAGACTGTGCCCTGCCAGCACCCCCTTCGATTTTTTTTTCTTTCTTTCTTTTTTTTTTTTTTCTTTTACTGCCTTTCCCCTTCTCCAGTTCCATGTCTCCCTCGATCTTTCCATCTCCCCCCTTTTTGCCTGGTGTGTCTCGCGTTCACTGAGGTGTAAAATTATTCAGGGATAGAGGGATAGATTTCTCCCTGTTGAATTGAACCGCTGGGTAAGGCTTTTGTGCCAGCCCATTGTAATTGACTGTCGCTTTATTTACTGGATGTGAGTGGATGGAGGGTGAGCACAAACTCTAGATTGCTGCTTGTGGTTCTATTCCATTTATTTATTTATTTTCATGTGTGGCTTAGTGGTGTTTGTGAAATAGAGCTTATTTACATGATTGTGACTGTTAATGCCACAGAACTCTGGATCATAGACTGGCGGTGCCATCTTAATCCGTGCGTGGCAAACGCGTTATTTCACTGAATGGGATCAATCAGCCAACACCTCCACTTTATATTATATCTGCAGACCATATTTCTTGTTTCCTCTCTTTTCTTATATGGGAGGAAAAGTGCCTCTCATTCACGCTCTTCATGATTGGCGTTTGTTGGATCCAATTAATCATTCCCCCTGTAGTTTCCTTTCCTGCTGGCTTCTTGGAGAAAACACAAGCCCCGGTCATGTCCTCTAGACAGAAATCAACACAAGGGGGCTATGAGGATGTTGAAAGGGTTTGCTCCCCTTTGAGGTGTTGACAAATGGCTTTTGATTGGCAGGATATCAAATTGTTAAAACGTATGTCAGTTAATGGGTTTTCATACCTTTCAACTCACCACCTCAGAGCATTTGTTGACAGCTTTTTCAATTCAAAAAGACATGTATGGAGAAATCAAGAGTACTATGAAAGGGCTGATAATTATATGCATTCAATATATTCAATGCTCTCACTGTGTGTTTTGGCCTCCTCATATCGCTCGTGACCCATTAGGTCTCATTTCCCTTTCTACTCACATACATTGAGTAATCCATCATATGGCCAAGAACTATTTGTGACAGTATATGGGTGGTGAGAGAGCCTGTCAAGTTTCATCATGTTTCACTGTGCAAGTCAATAAACAGGTCCATGAATGCGTACATTTCTTAAGATGAAGATTTTATTGTCCATCTGCTTTATGACATGTTGTGTTGATGGATTGCATTGTGTTGCCAAGGAGATAGCACTCGCTTATTGTTGTGAGTGCCCCGCGAGGAAGAGCAGGTCAGCTAGAGGAGCTCCTGTAAACCGCTCTAGAGAGTTTGTGAGGACTAAGGGATTTAGAGAAAGAACGAGAGAGTGCGAGAAGTAGAGCGCGTTGACCTGAATGATGTACGTTCTTCTTCTTCTCATTCATCTTTTCCTTTCATTCAATCCTATTGTCGCTCCCTTTCTCATATTTAGAGGATGGCCAGGGTAAATGTCCTTGAGAGAGAGAGAGAGAGACAGAGAGAGAGAGGAGAGAAGCAGACAGGTATTCTCCCTTTTGCCTCTCTGGAGACGTGCCCATCTTTGGCAACGTCTGTGATGGGCAGCAGCAGACTGGATTGTCAGACACTGTTTCCTTTGGCACTGGCTTTCTGGGCCTGTATCAGATAAGTAGAGATTTAATTGTCATACTTTGGCCCGAGGGACTGGAACTGGATGGCCCTCTGAATGTCCTTGAACATGTGTAAAAGAATCAGTCTCCTATAGGTCTTCAGTCTCACTGCTTTGTTGCTACTGCTGAGGTCTACCGTTTAGAAATAAACCGAAAAATAATAACTGGTGTGGCCTCATTGCAGTATATAAGAACAAGTATCAGTGTGTATGTTTTAACATGCTAATGCAATTTAGACAAAGAACAGAGTAAAAATATAGGAAAAACCATGGATGCCATGAAGTTTTGTCTTTCACTCTGCCGAACTCCATTGTATTCACTGAGTAGTGAGGTTCTTCTCTTTTTTTTTTTTCGTGAGTTTTATGAAAGTCATCATTTCTCCAGGTCCACAGAACATGTTCAGCTGACAGCCACGGGCCTGCTCTCCATAAAGAGATCTCTGTTAGCAGATAGCAGGTGCCCTGTCCACAACCAGCTCTTTTCTCTGCTTAGCATTTATGAGATCTGCAAATCATAGACCAGACCAGCTTTTGGCAGCATGACAAGACTGAACAGACTGGAGGCTAACAGGCCTGTCACTCGGTGCTGGTTTGGTCCGACAAAGGCCTGTCAGAGAATGCACAAGCTGCTGTTCAGAGGTAACAGGACAACGGAGTCAACTTTTTTTCTATTATTATTACTCTCATGCTTTGAGTAAGACATCGACCAAGAGCGTCAGAAGATGGAGACTAAGTGTGTCAAGGTTGGATCAAATGAATTTTGCTCTGAGAGAGCTGAATGAGATATGCGAGTGAGATACAAACCAACAAAGGCAAAAGATCACATGTAGTGTCGTGGTCATGACATGAGAATGTTCCAGCAAATAAAATAAAAAAAAATAACTTCAAAGGCGACTTCTCAACTTGGCAGGTTCGCATGGTTCAAATCCATGCGTTCCTGTTAGGATTCGCATGTAAACACAAAAACATAATATTAAAACGAACAAGAGTTCTGTGAATGCCAAATGAAATATAGCAGGCATAAAAAATATGGAAATTGAAACCCTTGAACATATTGTCTGGGTTTCAAAGGACTTCAGTATCAGTGTTCAGTGTCAAGCCCTTCAGTGGGTTCATTTTTTACACAGTTCCCCCTCAGGAGCTGTGGACAAACTCATAGAAATGTAGTATGTACTGAACCTGATGGGTTGAACACTTTTAAAACTGACTAATATTCTTAGAGCACTATCCTGTCGGAAGGACAACCGCAATGGGGTGTGTTCATCAAATGACTACACATTGACATCCTAATTCAGTTTGATTGTGAAAATCTGTAGTTTGAGTGGTTTGCCTGTGTGTGCACTAACAAGATTTTTTTGTTTTGTTTTGTTTCTGTGCTGCCACTGATTGCTGGTGGTGTGTAACTTGCCCTGTGTTGGTGAATCAAGCTTTAAAAGGGGATTCCTCTTAAAGTCTTGAATATTGCGGTCACAAAGTATATAATGTAATTATGGAATGTAAAGTGATGGCATTATCGTGCATTTTATGAGGACAAAAAGATAGGTCCCTCGGGCTTAATTGCAATCTAATGCGAAGGACTTAAGCCAGCACCCTTGACCCATAATCAAATCCCTTTAAATAAGTGATTCAGAGGGATAATCTTTGCCCCCCCCCCATCCCCATTCTGGATGCTGGTGTCTTCATTTGTTACTTTTGGTCCCAGGGCCATGAGGGGATGTTTGAGATGGAAACAGATTAGCCTTGAAAGACTGAGTGTTATCTTCATTGTGTTAAACATTTAAACATGTAAATAAGAGGTACTCAGGTTGTTCCGTTACTTAGGTGTTAATTTGCGTCTGGACCAACTGGATCAAGTGTTGCAAACAACACAACTGACCACGCTCTGGGAGGGCGACTAGGACACGATCTAGTCTGTATCATCACGGGCCAGTGAATCCTCGGGGCGTCTCTGAAGTGGCAGGCAGATCTAGGGGAAATAGTGTGGGCCTCCAGACATGCTACATTGTGGTCCAGATGTTTGGAAATTGGGCAAAGAGAAGCAGTGCCTGACTTTGCATCATGTATTGGAAGACTGATGTTTTAGTCTTCCGCTCTTACTGACTCAAGAGCTATGCCATGACAGGGACTTGGAATAGCACAGGGAATTGCTGCTTCCAAATCAGGTGAAAAATGATGATAAGTTTTGTTTTGTTTTTTTTGTTTCGTTTTTTCTTTATGTTTTTTCAAGAAAGCACCTTTCCTAATTTAGATGTGTAGTTCTTCATTCTGGATTTATCTTACCCTATTCAATAACAGTTCTTAACCCGCGGCCTTTGGCTCTTTGTGCTAGCCTGGGCCTGCTGAGTCATGGGGAAACTCATTTTATATTCCTGTCTCACAGCGCTGGTCAAATATTTTTTTTTGGCTACCTAACATCCTTGATGAAGCTTTGCACTCCTATGAATATGGAACTGTAACTCTTGGCATACCTTATCCTCTATAACCCTATGTCATTTGCGCTAATCACAAAAAAGTTGTCGCGCGTGTTGTTTTTGTAGACATGAAATCCAGTCATTTTGTTTTTTGGTTTTCTGTTTTGTTTTGTTTTTTTTCTCGTTCTGCGTTTGACCCACAAAGCGTGTTTCAGGGAGCAGCTGTAGCCAGTTGGTGAAAAGAGCGAGCTGCACTATAGGGTGAAGCACGGTGTGGGTGAGAACATTTTCATGCCTTCTGCCTCTACATAATGCCTCCTCTCCCCTCTCCATCTTCCCTTTCTGCTGTCCTTTAGCAGAACCTTGAGGCTTCATTAAAATTCTGCTGAGCATCCTTCAATGCGCACACACACACACATACACACACACACACACACACACACACACACACACTTGCTCTCTCCACTAATACACACACACACACACACACCCTTTGTAATGTATACATTTGAGAGGAAATTCACAGCTACTGTGGCTCCTCCACCGCCGGGCATTTCTCAAAGTCATGTTTACATAATTAGTGCGTGTTCCGAGTGCCTCAGCGATTTCAAACAATGAAAAGGTTAGTATTATTCTCCACCGTGGGCCTGGGGATAGCTGCCGCTGGGCAGGAGGAAAGGGGGATAGGTAGAGAGCGTTAGCTGGCCTGAAGCTCTCCCCCATTGTAGACTTGATATTCTGCCAGAGTGCCGCTCGTCTGAAGAACCAGTAGGACTCAAATAAACTTTTCCACCTGTGGTAGCAGTACTGTTTCCACAATGCAATGCCTGGGGCTGCCTATGTGCAGTCTGCCCATTGATCCGTGACGGCTAAATATGTGATCTCGATGAGTCGGGATCACAGGCCACTGAAGAGGCTTGGGAGGTGTGTTTGACTCTGTGTCTGTGTCAGAGCCGATGTCTGCCAGCTTCTCTCACAGCAATTAGGGGAGAAAATAAATCCATTAACTTGGTTGGATGAAAAAAAATCGCATCTCTCTGTCAGTTATGCTGGGACTGCCAAGCAACAGTGCAGCTACCCCATGACACCTGAGAAATATGGCCAAGCCTCAGGTTGAGTGTGCTCTATGCCATGCGGAAAACAGACTGGGGTGACCCATTCTCTCTCTCTCTCTCTCTTTTTTTTTTTTTTTCTCTCTGCAGCGCACGGGGAAGAAAAAAAAAATACTGTTTTCCCTCACAACAAGTACCCAGTTTTTCACCGCTCTTAATTACCACAAACTGACTTCACTTATCAAGTCAGCGCAGTGCATGAATCATTACTGTAACTCTTCTCAGGATTCAGAGGCCTCTGGTTTTTGAAAATGGATTTACGGGAGCCAATGCGCTGCCCCGACTAAGGCTTGCCTGTGACATTTCAAGTGGAGATATGTGAAACTCTGTGACACCCCGCGTGCTGTTTGGGGGACTGAAGACAGTGCTGGTGACAGATAATGGCAGCTTGTTTACATGAGGCTTAGTCACAGGCTGCTCTCCCATGCCGCCTGCCGTGGACATAGTACAGTGACAGTGAAACATGGAATAAAGACATGCACCAACCCTCAGTTTTATTCAGCTTCACATGAGTCATTCGATGAGCAGCTTTCTTTTTAAGGGAAGAATAACAAGTTGTTCTTTTTGTATGCGTTGGCTTATGTTTCAAATATATCCCTAAATTCCTCAGAAATGACAATTGCCCTTTGAATGCATACACTTGTGGTTTAATTACTACAGTGATTATTAACCATCACTTACTTAGGGATGCATCCTTAGCAGTGGTCAGAAATGTCAAATGGATTAGACTAATAAAATCAATTCATGGATGGTTAAACAGTAACATTCATTTACGAAGGAATAAGACCGTAAGAAGAACTATTCTTCACTATAAGAGGAACCTTGTGTTGTTATTCTCTCCAACCTGTATGTTTTGCCACAGCATGAAGACAGCTACACACTGAATTTTGTGCGAGGTGGGCAGATAAACCATTAATCCATCTGTGCGTGGATTTGCCCCCATTCATCATTGTATACCCACAGAAATCCCAGTAATCATATTAGTCGAGACAAAATGGATATTCGTATGCTCATGGACATTTTTATTCACAGGAGGGAGAGCTGGTTTAGAGATCTATCGACCAAGCAATGGAGGAAGGAGCATAAAATGCTCGCGGTTCTGAAGTCTTACGTTCACATAAACATGTTCCTGGTATCCATATGTGTTCCTCTGCATCGAACGTATGCTTAAAAAGTGTAGCAAACTGGAGGACGTTATCCGGAAAGCCTTGGTGCAGCTGTTGCTGTGGTGATGGTGAATGTATCCAGGCCTTTAGGAAATTAATGGTGTGCGTCTTCCTTCCACGCTCAGCCAAATCCCAGGACTGAGCCCACCGCTCTTCTTAATGCACTGACTCCCATTCACACCATTCGTCAGTGTGTCTCCGGCTCTAAATTATTCAGCTCTCTTTTGCTCCAGCAATAAAAACTTTACTCTTTTTTTGATCATTATTATCATCTTAAAGAGAGGCCCACTGAGCCCCCACCCAACCCCCCACCCCCCCACCCCCCCATTTCTGTTTGGTTTGCGGCCACGTTCGATCAATATCAGTTGTACAAGCTGCCAATGAGGAGGATGAATTCCCCTGTCTAATTACAGAGATGGGCTGTGGTAGACCCCATGTTAGTGTGTTTACTTGCACGTTTATTTTTAATCCTGGCACTGGTGTCTGAAATCTCTGGTGGCTAGAGGCCTGCCGGTAGCAATAACTCCTCCAAAAGATAAACAAAAGCCTTATGCTTGTGGCACTGTCCAAAAAACTGTTGCTCTCATTTACCAGAATAAATTGTATTTTTTTTTTTTTTTTTTTTTTTTTTAAACTGAGGGCACACATAGCAAAAAAAAGCCCCACAGGGCTTCTTTCTCACACTTCTCTATGTGTAATTTATTGTCCTTTATTTTTAATCATCCCTTGTTCTTTATGCTTTCAGAAATATTTCATGTGTTTTGAGATCGCCAAGTAATAATTGCTAATTAGTCCTTCAGGCTTCTGAAGAGACCAAGTTTCCCTCACTCAGTCATTTTGAGGCTGTGTATGTGTATGGCATGAAGACATTTGGAGAATGAGTCTCCCTCTCTCTCTCTCTCTCTCTCTCTCTCTCACTCAGACAAATATATTATCATCTCATCAGAGGGTATCAAACAAAGTGCAGGAGTGTAACGATTATGATCTGCTCCTTTCAGCAAACTTAAACATTGGAAAATTGTTGTACCACTGCTTTTGTCAGGGTTTTGTTTGATTTCGTGTTACTTTTTTTTTTTTGGGCTCTACTCTTCTGGACTTGAGTGATCCGGTACGCGTGCCCCCGTGGCTTACCTTTGCAAATCATATATGCTTAAGTCTCATGGAGAGATTCAGCACCTCAGGAATGAATGTAGAGTTGACAGAGGAAGGCTTCCAGGATGTAGCAGGGCTCCGGATGAACCTTGATCCAAATTCCCCCCTTGGCCAAACCGCACATCCACAGATGAAAGCCAAATATATCTCTGATATGTTGATCAAAGCTGTCCGATACAAGACACCAAAGCAGCACCTGGAATTCCAATGGAGAGATGTTTTATTATGATTCACAAAAGGATCTGAGTCACACCTATGTAAACACTCACCCGAGGAGTTTATGCGTTGCTCAGTGATCTGAGAACAATGCAAAGTGATCCTCTCCCTTTGGTGTTTGTATATTACTGTGAGTAATTGAACTAATTAGGAGACATTGGAGAACTAGGCCTTGTAGTGAGTACTACCATCATACCTTTTAATGGTAGCAATGCCTCTGGGGCTACCTCTACTCAAAGTCATCAAAGTTCCACAGTTCCGTGATTGGACTAGCATTACCGTGTAATATTTGGTCACCAGGTGCTTGAACCCAAATTAGAGTTCATCATTTTTGCTCATTAGCCGGGCTCTTTTGACTTTTCATTCTACTCGTCCAATATTGACCCTTTTATTTGAGCACCTGGCCATTTTAAACACATCACTTTTCAAGCACAAAGTCAACGTCCTTACCACTGAACTCTGATAATGCGGTTCCACTTGGCCATGTCCGAGAACGGCGACGCGTGAATTTTCCTCAAGGCACTTGTGAAGAAATTCTGGTTTCTCACCTTCACATGGGTCGTGAGATAAATCTCACATCTGCTGTTAGTATGCGTCCACACGACAACCTCTCATAGTTAGAGGAAGATGTGAACAGCACGTGCCCTTAGTCTTAAAAGATGACATGTTAGTAGCGCCAGCCGCGTCTTGTTCGTGGGCATACTCCATTAAAAGAGCGAGTAAAACAGACGGCGTGGTGTCACGTCGGTCATAGACATTACGTGCTGTGGAGTGCGGCTGGAAGACTCTGCTGGGAAGTCACACAAGTTGCCTCTTACGCATGCTAATTTGCTTGGCCGGACCATTGTGTTGACCACGAGCATTTCAACGTGCCGCAGACTGAACTGATCTCTGTGAGCCGATGTAAGTGCCCTCTATTCCAAACGATGAGCACGTTTAGAAATTCACTCAAGTGGAAAAGCCCTGGAAGAGTTCTTCAAAACAGCTATGTTTTGTCTACATTTCTTGAGGTGTTCTTTTTTTCCCTCAAGATGCTCTTTTTTTTCCCCTTTCCTCCTAAGAAGCACAAACTGGTAATTCTTCCACTTCCATTTTATACTGAACTCCATTTGCAATGTACTGCCTTGCACCATATTGAGGGATATCACCCTGAGGCTCAACACTGCACCTGTCTGATAGCAGCCAGATCTCATTACTCTACACACAGCCTCGAAAACACCAGTGCAGCCGCAGAGAGGTCTGTATTCTACACAGAAAAATAAAAGAAACGGCAAGAACAACAACAACAACAACAAAAAGTTCAGCTCTCAGACACCATCAACCCTCTGCTAGAGGGAGTTGAGGATTTTAAAGCTAATGTAAATGCACTACAGGCACACATCTCAACTCTGTAACAGTTGTCAAATTGCTTGTCACTGACTTTATGGTCACAGAGTCTAAAACCTGTAAACTGCAGACTGTGGTTGCTAACGTTAAGGAATTAGGAATTGAGGAGTAAGTTCTGTGTTTGTGTGTGTGGGGCATTATGGTGCCTACATTACACCCCATAGCTTGCTGGAAACATTATTTTCTATGTCCAGCGTACATATTTAAGATGGGTGATTGTGACACTAACAACAGCTTGTACAGATTTACTTTTGATGAATATAAGAGAGAATGGTTCATTTGACGATACATATCTGAATTCACATCTTCCTCCAGTCCGCTGCTATCAGACTCTGCCTTCAGAATGACTTGTATTTTGACTTCAGTAACCAGCCTGTATGCACTGCCTCAGAAGTCTCTGTCCCCAGGGCTCTCAGGCTCCCTCAGACAGGAAAAGCCCTTGATGTGAAAAACAAATAGCAGCTCCCTTCACCCCTTGGCCAAAGGTGGCAGAGTGCAGACAGAGTGAAATATCCACTGCTCAGAGTCAAATCAGCTGCCCGACAGCAAGCTATGAGGCAGAAATCACATCTTCACCTCCTGTGAAGGGGGGAGAGGGGGAGGGGGTCAGAGGCAGAGGGAGAAAAGAGTGGGAATATTGGCTACCCTGAGGCAACGGACAAACACGAATAACCTTCAAGATAGTTGTGGATCAGCCAGTCTGTCAGGGAGCCTCGGCGGCAAAAATTCAGAGGGGCATGTTAATGAAAAGACGTGGTGATATGTACACTGTCGAAGGTACACTGTTAGCAAAGGGCGTATCTGATCTCTTCATCTAAGATACATATATATATATATTTTTTAAAGGATAACACAGTGTGTTTTTTTTTTTCCTTTTGATAGCATCATGAATAAAACAGGGAGCACGTAATCCTAGGATCTGCATGTGAAAACGTGTGTTTGTGTAAGAAGTAAGATCTTATTAATCAGCCATCGCGCTGCACGCTCGTGCGCCGTCGTGTCGATGCTGCTCTCGCTGGCACACACAGTGCCTCCCATCCAAAGCTGTGAGATTAACGCGACCTGTAAACTTGTGTCACTGAATAATCCCACTGAGTCATTTTACATCTGAGTAATTTTTTGACAAGAGTACACTGATAGCATCATCTTAAACCATGAAGACTCTGGCCTACAGATTAAAAAAAAAAAAAAAAAAAAAGAACATTTGTATCATAAGCTTTGCATCACAATGCAGTTGTATCACTCATACATTTTAAAGTCTGTTCTACTCTCTAATATTTTTATTCAGCACTAAATGCTTAGATCGGTTTGTGTGGTGCCTGCCAGCTACAGACAATAGTTCATTTTCCTAAGCGGAACTGAACAAAACAGAACGGGGTTAGAAATACTTGAACTAAAGATCAGACACATCCTGTATTGCGCATGATGTTTATTTCATATGAGGAGACCTGGGCCATACCTTTTGAGTGGACAGTCCACTGATTTAGAATATTAGTCAAAGCACAAACAAGTCCCTCCTTCCACAAATTTGGAGCTTAATTAAACAAAGCTTGATTTTTTGCCGAGCATTCATTTCTCCATGAGAGATGGCGTCGAGCTGCATTAGTGTGCCTCGCAAAGAGGAATCTGAGAGTAATAACTCAGAAAATAGAGTAATTAGCACAAGCAGCTGTAACACAATGACCCCTATTCATCAAAGCGATTTACTCCTGGGTGCAGTTTGAAGCAATCTCTCTTTGCCTGGAGGGAATACTTAGCAGGTATTTTTTTTTTATGAAGAGGAGAGGGATAAAGACGATGAACTCTCTCTCTGCCCTGCCTTGTGTCTTTAAAGACCCCATGGCAAGAGGTAGGACTGGAGATGGTAGCAAGACGCTAACTCAGAGGTCAGGCGGCAAAGTTTAGACAAGGAGGGGTAATTATCTACCCCAAGGAGACAGAGGGGTAAAGCGTGGGCTTGCACTAATTGGGATGGTTCATACACGTAGAATTCTTGGATGATTGGGGGATTATGCTGAGTAAAGGACGGAAAAAGCAAAGTTCAAAGCTCGTTTAAACGTGCGGTTGAGGAGGCAGACGATACCGGAAGGAACGCTAATGAGTGTCTACACAAGCTTTCTCTGGAAGAAATAAAACAATAACACACAGGCAACAGTAATCCTATTTGAGATATCCAGGAGAAAATTCCCTCCACGTGTGATAAAATGAATGTCAGTGTTGGATAAATCAATCAGATGTCCTCTATAGATGTTCAAGCTCATGTTTTTACCTCCGCTCCTCCTTCTAAATCTGTGAAAATGATGTGGAACCCTCTCAGCCTATTAAGACCTTCAGTATTCACAGCACATGTAGAGATAACGCACGACACCTGAGACTTCACTCACACCTGATTCTGTGCTGCATGTTAACACACAATCTGTTTATCCAGTTGAGTGATAGGATGCCATCGTGTTGGATGAACGAGTTGTCTAGCTCTTTGTCTTTGCCATCCCCTTCAGCCCGCAGTCAAAATCGAATCCTCATACCAGGATTTCTTGAACAGAGAGATAAGGTGCTTATCTGACTCAATCACCATTTACTCTTGATCGGAAAATCAATGGCCTCATGTTTTTTATGTACCTTTACTGTTTCAAATGTGCCACTTGAATAGTGTGTTTTGTGTGATCAACCTCTCTTAAGTGGACATTATCTGCTTTGTTGAATGACTGTTGATATCTTGTCCAAGCATTTCATTTAAATACCTTTAGCATCTTTATGGGCGCTCTGAAGATTTGTTTGTGTTGTTGAGGCTGAAGAATACAAATGTTTGTGATCAGCCTTTATTTTGTTGCATAGCATTTTCCTTTTTGCACCACAGAGTTCGTCAGCTTTCACCTCACGTTTTGTGGCTTGGGTCGCGCGCGCCCTATAGACCCGTCTGAGTTACTGTGATTAGTACTGAATTTAACAGCTTTCCAAAAAAAAAAAAAAACCCTTGAAATATATTCTTTCTTAAAATCCAGAGAGTGTCGTAGAAAAATCTGGTAGATATAGAGGTGGTCGCTCAGCATTACAACCTCTTCTATCTATCTGTCATGGTTGTCAAAGTTTCACGAAAAATTACATTGTGTGTGTTACATTGTGTGTGTGTGGTTGTGTCTCTCTCTCTCTCTCTCCCATGGCCTGATACAGTGGCATTTTTTTCTGTACTCACAGCCAATTTTTTGAAACTATTAATGCATATTTATTCTGCCATGCGTGCAGATAAAACAAAAATGTGAAAATATGCCCACCTCCCGATTCCGTACATATATCTTTGCTGTCAGGACATGGGTAAGCAGTATTTTAATGAAGTGTCTCATCTGAAGTGGTAATAATGAGTTTGGCAGGGATCTGTGGGGGAGCTTCAGGAACAGAATGAATTGCCATCCTTTCCTTTTTTGCACGCTGATGCGTACACAGTCTATTGATTGCAATTCAAAGAGGGTGATGACAACCGTTAATCAGTGCCAAGGTGTAGAGATTAGTATCTTTAAATGGAATAGTAGGGATTGGATCCAGGCTTAACTAACTTTATCAATTTTACAGCTTTGTTTTTTGTTTGTTTGTTTGTTTGTCTTGCATACATGGAGAGGATTACACCGAAAAGTAAAGTTGTTGACCGAAGAATCATCCGTCTTGGTGATGGCGAGGTGTCAGCGTGATGTCAGTGCATTGTCCTTGTCAGTGTATAGGAATCAGATTTTACATTCTCCAGTTTCTTCACTGTGTCCTTTTGACTTGGGTTTAGAAGAGATGCACGGTATTGAAAGAAGAGGTTATGAAGAAACTCAACGGGGTCTATACATTTGACATGACCTGCTCTGAACGTTGACCTCTCACTACCATCCATCACAATAACATGGTGAATGTGCTATACTTGTCACGGTTGTCATGTTGCTATGAGACATTTGGCCATTTGTCATTTCGCTGAATTTCACGGCGCACCTTATGTCACTGCTGGCCAAAGAATTCATTCATTTTCCAGAATATTACACACATTCGTCTTTTACTTTCATGTTTTTTTTTGGTTTGTTTGTTTGTTTTTATTTGAGTGACAGTTTATTAGTATGTCTGTTGTAATGCGAAGTCCGTAGTATTATTTGATGGGGAAACTCAAAATGCCTGAGTAAGTTCATTCAAAAAACACTGGAAAAAAATCAAGTGATTTTTGCCTCTAACCACAAAAAACAATTTGTCCTTGATACTGCCCATTAATTTGCTCAAACTTTTGGGGTATAATTTGCTGTGAATTTGACATGATAGTCACTGAGGGGTGTTGAGTTTAGCTGTGCCAGTATCCATTGTCCAGGACAAGGTAGGAGGTCATCAATCAAACATCAGTGACTTTTTATTTCCCCAGCACATTTTGTACTCAAAATGACCCCCCCCCCCCTTCCCCACCCCACCCCCACCCTTAGGACACAATCACAGACCGAACATTTAGAGCAACCTCTATCATGTAAATGGATCAGGCTCTTCACTTTAGATCGCCCTAACAACGAGAGCTGCTTAAAAAAAAAAAAAAGAAAGAAAGAAAAAAAAAAAACCTCTCCCGTGATGGTTAGGTATGGAGCCTTTTCCTTCTGTCTCCCTGTAAGCTAAGCCTCACATAAAAGACACACAAACACTCCCACACACTTCAAAAAGACGGATCTGAAGTGACCTTTTCATGATATGTGTTCATAGACGGAAACACACACTCCCTCCTCTCTTGTGCCCCCCCCCCCCCCCCCTCTCTCTCTCTCTCTCTCTCTCTCCCCCTCCCCGTTACACACACGCGCACACATGCACACACACACGTACACATACACACAGGCACAGATCTAAAGTGACCTTTTCATTATACATGCTCACGGATGGTGTGTGCTGTAAGCCTCGTATGCATTGAGATCATCAGCTTTAATTGAAGCGTTTGCTGGAGCATGTAACCTCAAGTGTGAATTGGCCTTGATAAAAATAACAAGTCAGAAAGCACCTTTGCCCCTGCTGTATATGAAAAGGGCTGGATAGATGCTTTGGGAACTGTCATTTCATGGCAGCCAGGCTCTACCTGATGTCGAACTGGGCTTTGAGGACAGTGTTTGCCTGGTGAGTAAGGCCACAGTGGGGATCTCAGATAGTTTTGCCTGTAGCCTACACCATCTGGCCTTCAGAGTTGGTCGTGGGAGCAGTTCCCTCTACAGGCCTAGCCAGTCCTTTACTCCCCTAAGTCTCTCCTCCCAACCACCTGGTCCCACCTGGAGCTCCACTACAGCTGCTGCTGCTGTTGCTGAGAGCATGCATGCCTCAGTCATGTTTACCTGCTCTTCACTCTTCAATGAGAGTTTTTTTCTCTCCCCCTGAGTGTGTGTTTTTGTGTTTACGTGGGCGTATGCCTGAACAAATTGTGGAGTTTCTATCACAGTGATAGCTACCTCTGATTGTATGGAGGCTGTCTTGTTGCTATATGACAGTTATCATTTGAACGAGAGCTTTTTCCTTTGATTGGATTGACAGGACAGTACTTGATGGTTGTTTACAAGGTATTTGTTGTATGAGGAAATGAAATTCAGCACCATACTAAATGTCAGTGAAACAACACTCATCTTTGAAACTTCACAATATTGCACACACACCTTTCGCCTCACCTTTTTTCCACAAACACATAATAGTTTCATGGATTTTGTGCTCAGCTTTGGAAGTTCTTGTTTCTTTAATAATACCATTGGCTAGTTGGTGGACTACAAATGAGCTAATTCTCTTTCCTTTTATTCCTTACGGAACTTCAACATGGAAATCTAATCAGAAAACATGAGAAGCTGTGTATAAGATTGCTTCTGAAGATGGATTTTATGTCTCAGAGACTGTGAAATAGTCACCAGTCTCAGATGGAACATCTTTTACCCCAGAAAAGGTCTAGTGTGTGATGTTTCTCCACATTTAACAAGAGTTATCATGGTTGGAAAGACATCATTAGTAAGGGGGCGCGTGCTTAGATGATGAGCTGTCAAAGGACAAGTGAACTCATGAGTCTCATTTTCCCTTCCTCTTTCTCGTTCCCCAATTATCTTCTGAGGGCAAATGCAAAAAAAAAATAAAAAAAATAATGGAGGCTGCATTTAAGAGGAGAAGGGCCTGAGTAAGGGAACTTGCTAAATGCTCTCTTCCCTCTGCTGTCAGGCTTGATTCTTGAGTTCCAATATTATTATTTCTATTTTTGTTCTCTACACGGGCAGACTATTTATCATGTGGTTTGTAATTTGACACAAAACAATGTTAACCCCAGAAGAAATTGCAAACATGAAATATTAAAGCTTTCTCACTGGCATTGTGGGGATCTTGAAGTAGAGCTAGGTGTCTGTAGGTGACCTGCAGTTGTATAGGGGAGATGTCTTAGCAGGCAGTTATGGTGTAAAAACATTTTTCCACTGATTTATTTATTTGTCCTCTGAAGTGAGGATTTGCTTGTTACATGCAGGGAGAATCTCCTCATTTTACAAAGTTACATGCTTAGATTTTCAGTAAAAATTTGGGCAAAAAAACAAGGCAAAAGTTTTATCTTTGACGCATCCGTCGAGACATTATATGTATAGGTATAGCTGTGATGAATAATATTTATACAAATGAAGATTTGTATAAATATTAATATAGCCATGTAGGTTCAATCAGCATTTAAATTCATAGCTGTATAGCCTACATGCTGAGATGTGTTTGCTTGATTAATGGCTAAGCCCTTTCCACCTGCCCCTCATATGTCCAGATGTCACCCTGGATTACCCGTTACCTAAAGAGTGAATATTTATAATGCACATCTACCTAGTTTTCCTTCAGTTTTTTTTCCAGTTTTCCTCTGCCCTCGGAACAGCATAAATTATAATTGGACCAAGGAATTGTAAAATGTGGGTTAGCATTCATGCGTAGATTTGGAAATTATAATTTCCCAACACTAATTAAGCAATTGCACATTAAGAAATCCCATGTTTCTCCAAGTCTGTATATTGAAACTCCACCTCCACAGTTCTCACTGAGCAAAATAAAATTACACAAACATGAAGGAAGGGAATTTACATTTTCATGATGGACAACCCTAGTGGTTATCTTTTTGAGTCGCCCACTTTTTCATCTAAAACATCAGTGGTTTATCACCAAGTAAATGGGATGAGTAGGCTAAATGTTTGCCTCACATAGTGCTAGGGGGGAAGCGAGATGCGTGTTCATAAAGCCTTAGTAAATCTGGCCCTAATCTTCCCACTTGTGACTCTCACAGACACTGATGCAGGCCAACAGTGTGTCAGCACTAATGGCTGTTCTGAAGAATCCGTGATTATGGAGACTGTTGCAAAAGAGGACTTTGTTCATCGCTTTCTCCGCTCTGATGGCTTAAACGCCTTTCGGTACAAGCATGTGGAGTGTGGCTCTTCAAACCATCATCTCTCCTCTGCCCATGACATACGTGGCTCCAGTTATTTTGGGGTACCGCCCTGAGCTGTACCTTGCTTCAAAGGAGAGCGGAGATGCTTTGTATTTATTTATTCATTCTTTCTTTCTGTATTTATTATTCATTTGTTCTGCCTCACCCCCTCAGACAGGCTACGGTTTGCAGGGTGTCACTGGGCAAAGAGGAGGAGTCTCTCTACCTTTCACACTAGGCTTTTGGACCATGCATTTTTAAGCCTTTGGGCTGTGAAACCAGATGTTTTACAAGAGTGACTTTAAAGATCATGCTGTGTGTACTTTGGGGGTATTTTCAAATTTATATTCTCGGCTTCTGTCAAAAAGAAAAAAGAGGTCAAGTTCTGCATATAGTTAGGATAAGCATGAGAGAACTAAACTTATCACTCAAAGACTTAATTGAAAAAATGAAAACTTTTTTTCACCAGATCTTTTTGTTGCTAATATGCTCATTGAAGAGTTCAGCATTTCATGTGCCTGATGCAATTGTGTATATATTTACGTAAGCATCTGTGACCTCCACTGTTATTTTAGTGTTGTTTTTGGTTGCTTTTTTGGGGGGTCCTTTCAGAAATGAAGATTTCAAATTGGCCAATTCTAGAAATAGGAACACCGGAAAAGGTCATCCTTGTTGTTGTGTCAGTGAGGGACATATGACTGATTGGAGCGGTCCAAGGGTGGCAGTCTCTTTGAGAGAGTCCCTGACAGGAAAACAATGAGAATGCTAAAAGTCATGGAGTATTGTTGAAAAAAAAAAAAAGGTGCAGGGCTGACATAGTCCAAAGACAGCCTGAGAGCCAGCATTTAGGGAACAGGGGAAGTGGGAACTGGAGAGGAGACAACTCTTTGAGGCTGCACTCAGTGCAGTCTAAATTCACCTATGCCAGAATTGTGGAAAACATCGTTGTTTTGGGGCATTACTGTAAAATGCCCCCCCCCCCCCCCCCCCCCCCCCATCCCTCATCACTCAGTCTCTTCTCAGGTTTACTCCAATAGAGAGAGAGAGAGAGAGAGAGAGAGAGAGGAACAACGTTCATCATCTGTGCCGTTTTTGCGTCTGCAGGGCTAAAACAATATAAATAACGCAGCCCCTGAAGGATTGGTGTGCTCCGCTCTGACAGCGAGATGGAGTATTGATTCTCGGCACGGTGCTAAAATTGCCTGCCTCCCAGCCTCCAAACACACATGTTGGCAGCTTTCTGAGCAAAGTGTGAGGCATGCCCTAAAACCCAAGAATGGTTTCACTGATAGCCATTAACAAACAAAGAAAAAAAATTATTTAGAGAGACCTGTGGTCAGAAACAGAGTTAAAAAACTGTGCAGCTGACTGTGGCAAATCCTTGTACAAGCTCCTCCTTGCAAGCTGGTCAAAGGAGTTCATTTTTTATTTGCAGGCCCTGTTGTTGTCTTGAAAACTTATTTCTACCCTGTCCTTAGTATGATTCACAGGCAATGACCTGAGCTCTTTTCATAACCAATTCTAATTTGGAAAATGGATGTGATGCTGTCGATTGGATGATGTTGGATGAATGATTTTTACATGATTAAAAAACTCTAAGACAAGTTTGCATTACTTCGCCGCTACATTAATAAAGCACAGGAGGTGATTGGACTCCACAATGAGTGGTGCTGCAAATCATGCAACTTCGGTCTTGAACTGATCATCCGTCTTGCCCTCCACACTACATCACAAGACCACTGGCAGTCCTCCGTTTTACTGTGACAAGCTTGGAGTTTGGGCATGAGCTGTTCTCTTTCCTCATCTGCTGCCACGGCAGAGATTTTCAGGCCTTCTTTTAGAGGTCAGGGGGCCGTGCTGATCTGAGGTTCTTTTTCTTTTCTTTTTTTTTTTTTTTCTTTTTATTATGGGTAAGTTAGCATTTAGGCGAAAAGAAAAAAAAGAACAGGAGATAAAAGGAATTCTATGAGTTCATGATAATAAAGACTCTTAATTTCACCAAGAGAGCATTTTTCCCTAAGGTAATGGTTAAACGGCATTGTAAGTCTGGTACAGTTATTCGCCTTATTATACAACTGGTTCACTCCCAAGCTTGATAGCCTTTGCTTATGCCGTAAGTGAAGGGTATGGATTTCCTTTTTTTTTCTATTACACTGAATAATGTATTCATCAAATGGAATTTAAACTGTATGTTGGGATAAAAAAAAAAGCATTGTATTGCGCTACTTGGTGTAAACAAAAAAGTGCAACCTCCTTTCCTATTGTTATACTATACTGGCTTTTTTTTTTTTTAACCTTGATCTATTACGTTGTATTGTCTTAATTTTTGGGTAGGGTAAAGGTTATGCTTAATGAGCAGCTAGGAGACATATATAGTGGTGATTTAATACAATAATAATGAAGTACATTCGCAAGACTTGCAAAGGTACACTGAGTGGCCCCTGTATTATGTTTGCCTTCCTTATAATTGGCAGTTCCTCCATATACTTTCACAGAAATCTGAATTTGTCAAGATATGGACTAGGGATGTCACGATATACCGGTATTGATGATAATCATGATATTTAAAAAAATAAATATTGATACCATGTTAACAATACACATATGATAATATTGTAAACTTGAGATGCCTTTCCGCGAGAAAATGCGAATGTGATTGTGCCGCAGCATCATCAAATCGTAAGTGTAGAAATACTCGATCTGTCTTCAACTAAAGTGTAGTGACAGAGCAAAAGACCACTGAATCCAACTATCGACTGCCGCTGTGTGCATTCCCCCGTTGTAGCAGTAGAGACCTACAACTGTCCCTATTCATTTTCAGTGATCAGGCTATGTACATTCAGCAAGCACATTAATAACTAAAAAACAAATAGTATTGTTAAAACCGAAACACATTAAGAGAGTTCCATTACATTGGTTTAACAGTACATTACATCACCTCGGGTTGCTGCTTGCCTGATGCTAAAGCGTTCTTACAAAATACCAACATACATGTCAACGAATCATTACATCAGGAGCTAAACAATTGTTTAGTCCAGGTCACCCCCGGTTAAATTCTCAATGGGAAACTGAATGATTGAAAATGGCAATAAAAAAAAAATGAGTGGACTGATAAATTAGCTGTATACAAGCACACTACTAGGTATTAGGATGGTAGGATGGACCTGTTACCGGTGGAATGGTATCAGTATCGTGAAAACTGCGGAAGTAGAAGAGCAAGGTCCCTGCAAGTGATTTTGTTTCAGTTGACACTGTATTGATGGCAGATGTTAGGCCTTGGAGATCTTTTATTTATTTTGTTTATCAGTTCATCTGGTTGCCTTTTCACTATCCATTAAGAAGTGTAATTGTTCTTTTCGTACGCTTTTGTACAGTAATGGTTACAGACTCTCACTACACTCATATGTAATTCATTTGCCAAAAAAGAGATAAAACACACAATAAACAAATTTAAAGATGAATTTCACTGATAGCATTATTATTATTATTATTATATTATTATTATGTTCACATTTTATATAGATATTGCGATAATATAGTTATCGTGAATTCTTTTGGCCACGATAATCGTGTAGTGAAAATCTGATATCGTGACAGACTCTACCAGATTGGCACTGCAGTTTGTTGACTCCATTGCTTCATACATTTGGTCTATTGGTGGACTTCTATTCTGAATAGCCCCTTTCATTTGATCCTAAAAATGCTCAGTCGGACTGGAGCTCGGGTGCCCGGAGTAGTCACCTCAGAAAGCTGAATTTACTTTCACATTTCTGGAACCTTTCCTAGACAGTCTAAAGCTTGTGTAATGATGCATGACCCTGTTGAAAGATCCCATTTGCTATTATGTAGAATACTGTTAATAAGACGCACCTGATCAACAACAGTGTTTAGAAATCTGAATATTTTCAAATGTCAGTGAAATGTTTCTCCACTTCCATCAAGAGACCCAGTGTGCCTGAGGAAAGAACATCCCACATCATCACACTGTCAACACTTAATTTAAAGAATGGGAGTAAACTTTACAGTGTCATTGCATCAATTCACTCTAACCAATATCTAAAATATTCTTTAAAAGAAAGTTCCTTGTACAAAAACTAAAGAAGTAAGTGACTGGAAAATGTTACATAAGAACAGAAACAGAACACTAGAGTTAATACCTAGTATCACATATTGGTTTATTTTCAAATATATTTTAATTCAGCGAATATTCAAAGTAAAACTGTGGAACTGTTTCCTCTAATTTGCAATGGATAAGAACTTTGTATTGCTTCGTGGAAATGTTTTAGACGTGTTTCTATTATTTGGGTATCATTTCAGTGAGCCATGCATATGACCGAGTGAGCGAGTAGTGTACTGTATATTCACAGGGCCAAAGAAAGACAAGGCTAAATCTCAGCCATTCATTCAGGATCATTTCAAAGTGTTTCCTGACAGTATCTGCATATTGGTCTTTGATGATAAGCTCAGGAATGTTCTTGTGAAAATGAAAGGAGGAGGGGAATTTTAATAGAAAAAAAAGGAAAAAACATCAAATGGCTTTTAGGCAGGGCGTTTGTCTTCTCCTGAGCACGGGAGCCCAGTTGCATGACCTAAAGTGGCGCTCTTAAGTGACAGGCCACTATGCTCCTTCAAGCGACAAGCACAAAACCACAATCACTTTAAATCCACACTCGCATCGCTTTTAGGATTTAGGACTCTTTCATATCCTCCCCTAGTGACAGTTTGTGCTCTGAAAGGGCAGGACAAGTGACAGAGCCTCTGAATCTGCCTTTTGTGAGAGTCTCTTTGTCAAAGGATTGCCTCCTTCATGGCCTCAGCTTCTTTACATTGCTGGTGTGCCTCGGAGAATATCCAGGACAGGTCTTAGCTAATTTATATTTTACTCAGCTTTTGCTCAGTTATGGAAGTGTCTTTCGTTCAAGGAATTCATATCATCATTTATAGACATGATAAAGGTAGATGACCTCAAAACTATTGTCACTCATATACATTGATCAGAGATGGCAAAAGTTATGGACTTATTCAGTCTTACATAAATTCACAAATCTTACTTATTGGTGGTAGTTGAAGAGGTCTCTCACTTCTTTGATGGCTGTGATGATTGTAGTCCTTGCAGATACCATAGACCTCAGTTATTCTTTGAAACTTATTTGAGAATCGAACATGTATTCAGAAGAGCAGGGTCATCTCTGTTCTTAGCCTGTGACTGTCTTAATTTGGAACATTTGACATTGTCCTCTGAGGTGATATTTCTAGAGTGGCCTGGTTAGATCAGTCTTTGAAGGGATATCCATGGTTAGGCTGATCTCTAAATCATTGCGTATTTGTTCTTACTTACATTTAAAGAAAGATTTCTAAACTAAATACAGTGATGCCGTAACATATACCTCCACTTTGACCTATTTGTTTAATGTTTATAGGCCCCACCCTACCCCTCAAAAAATACTGAGCTTATGTCAAAGGAAATGAAACACAAACAACCTCAAAAACACAAAGATAAACCCACCAAACGTTTCGAATTATCAACATCTCCCTTGAGGGTTATGTTCACAGCAAAGCAGAGATCTGGAAGAATGCTTGTAGGAAAATAAATAAATCTGACCTTGGTATTGTACAACAGTAAGCAGTATTGATGAGCTATTTAAACTGAATTTCCCTGTGGACGAGTTATTGTGTCCGTATGTTGCCATACGTTGAGCGAACAGCGCAGGCTAAAATGAGCTTCTCTTGACATCATGCTAGACCCTCACTGATGAATGTTCACGTCATCTCTGATTCACAGACTGTGTTTGTAAAAGTCGTACTAATAAAATCACACAGACATTGGTTGCTGGGTAAGTGGGTGAGGGATTTGAACTTGCACACCATTAAAATGAGCTCTTAGAGAGAAGACACATAAGGGGTCTATAAGCACCGGAGAGACTTTTGTATCTCATTTGGAGTGTCTGACCGCTGTCAAGGAGTCATTTGTCTTCAAAGATTGCCTCAGTTTTAATGGATTGGTGCACTACCTCTTTTCATTTCTTACTATCTCTGTGCTGGATCAAAGTCCAGTTTAAACACACACTGTTCTTCACTGAAATGAGATGGACAGTACAATGCATGACCTAGCACAAAATGCCATTTGTAGTCATTAAGAGATGACTCTACATTTGTCTTTCTCCTCGTTCATCCTTCATCCTTCCGTTTTCTGAATATGCTGATTGTGAATCAGAAGTTGAGAGTTCATGCAGTCACATCCTTCGTCGTGCACATTGTTGACACTGACGTGGGGCCTGGCTCATTTTAGATAACCATTTTAACACATCGTAATAATTTTCTCCTTACGATTTCTGAGCTTATTTACACTTCAGAACATTATTACCGTTCAAAATATTGTATATACACCCTTAATGAGTGTCGGAAGATGAGATTCCTTCATCATTAAACAAGGAAAATTTCTGTTGAACAGGCAAGAACAATAGATTGCTTTTGTTAGCACTTCTGTCTAAGCGTATGAAACCTTCGCAATTACGGGTAGAAACAGTTGTAATTATGGTGTGGACATTTATCTTTTTGTATCCATTAATGGCCTCTGTCTATCGTTGAGGAACACTTGTAGTCTACTGAGCGGGAGACATTATTGTGGCCGTTACTCACCCCAGCAGTCCTGTAAACACTATCTCATTGCGTTGATGGCTTTTTTGCTGTTGCCATGGCTATGACAAAACGTCCTTAAAAAATATGCAGGGCACAAAAAAAAAATGCCAGCATGCAGGTCTCTCTTTTTTTTTTTTTGCAGTTTTATTGTTCCATACCAGTTTGCTCGTTTGTGAGTGTGTGTGTGTGTGTGTGTGTGTGTGTGTGTGTATACAGAGGGGCGGAGGAAGGGTCATGCATATTTTAGCTGCTGCAAGTGTTCATTTGCATTCATCTCCACGCTGAGCCTAAAATCAAAGGGCTGACCGGGGCTGGGAGGTGGGCTGTTTCTGAGCACAGGCCGTTTGTTTTTCCTCAGTGGCTAGAGATGAATGGGCAGATACTAATCTACATGGGAAGATAAGAAACCAACCACAATTAAAAACACATTAAAAAACAAAATAATCATGAGCAGAAAAACATTTCCAGCCAAGTACAATAATTACATCAAGCAGAGTATTCCCTGTCGGAGGACCATTTCCTGATTAGTCGTGAAGATAGTTTCTGGTAATTTTATTTGGTTTGAAGCATTTGAAAAAAGGGCCTTATTTGTCGAATAAGTGAATTTTTGATGTGTTTTCTAAATGCTACATTGAAAAAAAATAAAAAATTAAAAAAACAAACAATAAAAAGAAGCAGCCATTTTATTTATGAAAATATTCATTTAATCTCAAAGGCACATCAAACTAAATCAAAGCACCGTGTACAACATGGAGAGGACAAATAAATTACAATTACGGTTTAAATGTTTTGTTTCAAAATCAGGTCTTCTAATGGTAAACCTTTATCTGACTAAACTTTTCGTGGGGAAATTAAGATCATTGAACAAGCTTTTTTTTTTTTTTTGTTTTTAATATACTGTTTCAATCGTCTTGAATGATGATTGGGCCTATTTATTGCAAGACATATTTTCTTAAGACCGTAAAACAAACACCCTGTGAGCGTCGTTGCTCGTTTTAATGACTGTGGAGTTTTGCTCTAGTTATGAAACAGTACATTCCCCATGTTCACTGTTTCCTAAGAGTCGCTGTATTTACTCTTTTTTTTTTCTTGTATTTTTGTTTCCCTCAGAGACTTCAGAGCAGCAGCCATATTGGTTTTCCAGTTTATGTTGAACTTGACCTCTGAACCCTGAACTTCATAACCTTGGTAACCATTTCATTTTTTATTTCCTTCATTATTAATTCTCCATTATCACTTTCTTTTTCTTTTTATTCCCATGTGCTGATTGTCATCTTGTCCTTAATCTATATGTCAGTCTTTATTTTTGATGTGTACCACCATATAATCATGTTGAAATTTTCATTTTAATGCTGTGTTTGCTTAATTTTTGCTTTTTCCCCATTGCATAATAAACATTATGTGTGTGAAAGTAATCTCATGTCCATCAAGACGTTTCTGTCATTTTTTCATAATGCATTTTTACCATGCTTTTAAGCATGGGCCACAGTAGAACTAATGTAAAACAGTAACAAAATGCCTGTAGTATTTCAAATATTGTAATACAGACAACATAATTTGACGTGTGTAGGTACACAATTAACAGTGCTAGGACTAACATTACTAACGTAAACAGGTCTGGGAATGGGCCAGTGAACAGGGAGACAGTAACCTGACAAGGTTAAAGCTTGGCAACCATTGTCAACTTTTAGTAACAGAAGGCACAGAAGGCTTGCTCCTGAGATGGCAGTGAGTTTTCTCCACTGGCTCATTCATATCCGTCTATCTCAGCTCGCTAAATCCTCAAAAGCCGATGTCCCGTCGGACGTTGTCTGAATTGGTTCTTGCATAAACCTAAAAGTTGTCCTCCAGGCCCACGTTAACAAGTCCCTGGTAGTTCTGACCTCCAGACTCTAGCCTGTCTCCACCACAATGCTCCTCTGACCACAATCAAAGCGAGACCACAATCACGAATGGTGGTTTTTCGCCCTTGACTGCTTTTGTTCGCTCAAGATGCGCGGGCCGCATGACAAGTGACTGTCTGTGAACTGCTCTGATGGGGAATGTGTTTGATCTTCTCCCTAATCAGCATGCCTGCTGACATGAGCTCTCCCCACTCAACCTGATACAGACATGGGCAACAGGAGAGACCCACCATTAGCTTATTTGCACTGGGACATGTATCATATCCTATTTTACCACACCATGCATTACAGTCCTGTAATATATAGCTCCTGGGTTCAATAACATACCTTATATACATCATACATTTGCCTTTTTGTTTTTTTCAAAATTCATGAGCTCATTTTTCAAGTGTTTTTCATAAACAGGCACAGAAAGCGGACTTCAGGGAAAGGTAATATGTAAATGTGAATGTAAATAAAGGTATATCATATACGAGGGTAATAGGCTTAACAGTATGGACAAAACCTACATCGCATCTCTGTATTAAAACATCCATAACCCCATGGCAAACGCGAAAAGCCTCATCCATGATGAGGTAGACCGGAAACATTAGAGCGCTTCAGCAGGTTTCAACAACTCCTCGAACATTTCAAGCCTGTGTGATATATTATTTAACAAAGTATCATCATCTCTTTCCTCTCTCTTTCCTCTGGTAGTTTTAGAAGCTCTACAGTGTCCGTGTGACGTGCATGTACTTACAATTGCCATCAATTAGTCCTGTATATTAAAGTTCTGCTCTGCTGCAACGTTACAACTCGCAAGCGTAAAGATGCTGTCAGTGGTGATGCAGCGCTCATTTGTGAGATAAGGTAAAACAAATTGTTCCATTGTTTGAAGCTGCGGCACTAGCGCAGATAGGTTTCAAATGGAACTTGTCACTGAGGGAATACCAAGCACCTCAGACAATAGATCAGACGAATCCATCTCCGGCTCTACTCTCAGGTGAGAGCCTTAGCATTCTGCCTAAACCACTAATACTGCCCTCACAGACTCCGAGTCCTCTGTGCAGAGCCTTTATATAAGCCATACATAGAACACAGGACTAAGCCTTTGGGTCTTTGTGACTTGAGGTGTGACTGATGTCCCCTTTCCTATTTTTACATCCCAGCGGGACAGGACTGTATAGTGTTTAGGACACAAGTCAGATAGTTTTGATAACAATGCTCTGTACTGTACATGATCCTATCTGCCTCTTACCTGCATCCTTAGAGGAGCATCTTAAAGCCTCATTCATCTTTGCTGTATGAGCCACACTGGCATGTAATGCTTTTGTGTTTGCTCTCTCAGGGGAAGATGGATTTAATAAATCTTTGTGAGACGCTGCTTGTCTTATCACTTGAAAGTAGCTTCCCTAAACTACCAGTAGGAAGGGAAACAAATAAGTTTTAAATAAGCCATGGTCAATAACAGAGATATTTAAAGGAAGAGAAGTATATTTTTGTCTCCAAGGCAACAACAGCATTAAAAGTACTTTACTGGAAAGCTGCAAGAGAACCATTCAGAAGCCTCAGTCATTCTTAGGAGTCAAACAATATGGATGTGAAAGGAATCAACAGAATAACAGAAAAATGTGTTTTAAAATTAGTGTTATTCGCTAACTTACCTAAATCTAAAAAGTCTTATTCTTATAGTATTGCTAATTGCAGATATGAATTCAGCGTGGGCTGGGAGAAGATGGAATTGTGAACGGTGAAATGAATACAGAATGACTAATCACAGAGAAGTGCATCTTCACTGAAGCCTTCCCCGATCTTGACAAACATTGAAGTCATTAAGATGAAAATAATTAATAAAAATAATAATTCATTTTCAGTGCTGCCATCCTACAACATTTTAGTAATTTATTCATTTTTTAACTCATCAGTGCACACAACAGAGGCCTATTTTGAG
The DNA here is from genome assembly GCF_902362185.1 of Chanos chanos. Taxonomy (NCBI): domain Eukaryota; kingdom Metazoa; phylum Chordata; class Actinopteri; order Gonorynchiformes; family Chanidae; genus Chanos; species Chanos chanos. Next base: position 33,446,626 of record NC_044500.1, read on the forward strand.
CGACATGTGCCCACTCAATAAAATGATTGGGAATATCTTATTGAGATATTTCTTGATTTTAATTTAAAATCATATAAGTGTATACAGTTTGGAAACAGACTTGAGAAATAAACACGATAAGGGAAAGGGAGTAGCTGTTATTTTACAGAGGAACGCCAAACAAGAATTGACATATCTGGACCACTGCAAAATGCATGCCCTTCATTACAGCCACAGAGTAAATTAGCTTAATCTCATATTCTCACATTTTCTGTTTATTTTGCTCTGTGCGTCATATAATCCTTAACCTAATTTACCAAATGAGAAGTGCAACTGCTGATTTTAAGGCCAGGAAAGGTCTAAAACAGAAGCTTCCTAAATCCTGGTACGTGTATCAAACATGTACTAGTCTTGTAAGGAAGTGATAACATCCTCATAGCAAAACAAGACCAAGCTGATAACTTTTGCCTGCAGAAATAGATGTACCATATGAACGGGATGTGTTTTCATGTATGTGATGGCTGTAAAGGGACACTTCTACTCGGTATAAGGAAAGGGTAATTCAGTTCAATAAACGTACTTCACTACAGTGTCAGAGAGTAGATGTGTTCATTTCAGATGGGATATTCCTTTTGAAATAGAGACTCAACTCTTACTTTAATATGTGTTGGTATCTAAAACGTTCTTTATCAGACCCTTGATTTTTATTTTTATGTGTTTTTCATGAAAAAAAAAGCATTTTCCATAATGTCCTAAAACTCACTCGGTCTACTTTGGTTTATTGTGCTATTAACAGTGCTGGCAGTGTCATTTCCAAATAAATGATTTTTAAAATGTCAAATAGGTAAAAAAAAAAAAAATTCTTACCAATGAAGGGTCTTCTATATGGTGTAATTTTGATGATTCTGATCACATGCATCCTCAAAAGAGAAGCTTGAACTATCAGCCTCTAAGATGTAAATCTCTTTTTTTCAGTCAGGCCATGAAAGTTGCGTACTGATATACTCACTGGCTTTCAAAAAGTAAATGGTAAAAAAAAACAAAACACACACATCAGTAAATATTAAGCTTCTTAAATAATGTATCAAAAAAAATTGTGTTGACAGTTTAACTACAAGGAGGCAATTGTGAAAATGGACCCATATGTCAACCACCCCTTTAAAGAGACGTCAACATTCATTGTAACATGACAGTAATAATGCCGGCAGATGTGAATAAGAGTACGGACATATGGAGGCATTATGAAATATGGTGTCATGAAACCTCAAAAAGCATTAATTAAGATATGATAGGATATTTAAATAATTTACTCAGTGTTGACTTGAATGTTTAAAATATTGCCGGAGATAAAGCTCGAATATCATATGATGTTCGTATGTGGTGAAATGCTTTGCAAATGCATGGGTGAATGTTAAAAGCTGTGGGAATATTTCAGCCGACTATTTCAGCTTTTACAGCTTCCGACTCTCATAAACAGACCATGTTGTTAGTTTTCCCACATGTCTGGGAGGGCTGTTCAAATTGTACTTAACCATCTTAAATTCAATGTGAAAACATGACAATATATTGAGGAGAGGCACTGAAATATGCATGAATTCAGTCATGCTAGGAATTGTATGGTGGTACAGAGACAAGAAAAGTGGGAAAACAAATATTAGAATGAGATTTCCCAGCATGCAATATGATTGCTCCTGATGAAGAACCTTGCCTGGGTCATTGAGCTCCATCCGCTCCCAAACAAAGTATGTATGAAGTCTGCTACCCACGCTACAGCTGAACAAGTTTGCCAAATATGAAATATTTATTTTCTCCGCAAAAAAAAAAAAAAAAAAACGAGATCTTGTTCATATGTGCTTGGTTTGTCCTTGTGAAATCTCAGAACCTTCAATGCTACTTATAATCTATGCACATCAAAGATGCTCTTTATTCTAAAGCTTGAGTAATCTTTACAAATGGCAGTCATGTTCAATCATTGATGCAGATGAAGATTTAATAAAGGCGCCATCTGATCAGAGAATCCTCATTAAAACTCACATTGTTACCAGTGAAACAATGTTTCAATCATAATTGTTTTTTTTTTCTTTAACAATCCCATAGTTCATGTATTACTAAGAAATACACAGTCAATAAACTGTCCTCTCCCATGCTGGCTTGTTTTAGTTTGCCACTGGGGCTCCCGTAGGCAACATGATGAGGTGTCAGTCAGCTTAAAGGAATATTTCAGCGCGGTGATCCATCTGTCACAAAGCTCTCTTCTCCTCCGTACATTAATGGTGCAGATTTCTTACCAGTGCTTTTTTTTTTTTTTTTTTCTATCAGACCAAATTGCCATTCCACACCAGACTAAGGGAGGAAGGGAGTCTTAAAGATTGAATCAATAAGCGCAATGGACACCTATCTCTACAAAATAAAAAATAATTATATAAATAAATAAATAAAAAAAGTGGAGCTGGTTACCTGGGGACCCTTTCATTTAGACAGACTCAGAGGCATGCCAGGATTAATATGCCTTGCCTATTAGGTTGCATATTGAAGCCCCCCCCCCCTCCTCCTCTGACAGGACTGGCCCCACTGAAGCACAGATCATTTTTAAAGCGCTTCATTATTTTACTCTCCAACCTCTCTCCTTTCTCCATTGATTTAATTAGGTGCAAACTGAAGCTGTGTGTTTAAGTTGTTCCATGATCTCCATTACGTATGCCGTACGCATTGTGTACATCATTTAGTAATCTGTGCCACGTTGACTTTCTTTATCGACCGCGTCGGGTTAGGCTAAGGAAAAGACCATCATCTTAGTCCTGCGACCATGATATAGTGCAGTAATGTAGAATAATGTATAGGTCTTTTGGCAGATTAAACTACTCTTTCACAGAATGAATGTGTGCGCTGAGCCAGGATGATGGTTGGGGGGGGTAGGGTCGTGGGGTTAAGGTCTTTTGAAAACGTGACATTCAGACAGTGAGAACACTTGAGACAAAACAGCAATGATGCATTTGCTGGACGCTACTTGAGCTGGTTTTCAGACAGCAGTTAGCCAGCTTGTCTTGTCTGGTCTACCGTAAATATCGGAGACGTTATGGTCTCCGACTGTAATGGGAAAAGCTATGGTGGTAGAGGTTTTCTCGAGTTGTCTGTATATGCGTGAACATAGCGTCTTGACATGAATAGTAGGAGAGGGTGTGCTTACAGAAGAAGAAGCGTAAGGAGCTTTAGTCTGTACAGTCTGTTGGCAGAGTCTCCAAAATGCTGAGTGAAATGAAATAAGGTAATCAGTTTGGGCCGCATTTAATCTAATCCCCCCTGTGGTGCCCTATCGATTTGAGTTTGGACTCCTGATTTTCCTGAGTGGAGGAACACTGTAAAGGTCAGATTCTGAAAGCTATAAAATGTATCCCAGCAGTCTAAAAATAAGTTTCACTTCAGTCCCAATTAATATGACATAGAATGTGCTTTCAACAAATTAGGGAGTGTACGACAATACTGACTGGTCAGGTAATTATTTGTGTACTGTACATTCATTCAGTGTTCACAGCACACCATTAACTACTCCCATAGAAACATGTACATTTGGATGACTTTCTACCCGATGGCAGAACTCTAGCCAATCCATCTATTTGGAACTGTGATCTTACAGGGAAAAAATCATAAAGTTCTTAGTGTCTCTCCTTGTTAAGGAGACAATTATTTGACTCATTAAAAGTGTGAAACAAAACAGTACTTTCATAAATCATTCCACTTGCTTTAAGAGCTATCATAGACTGACCTACATGAAATTACGTCTCTCTCTGTGTATCCACCTGTCATCACATACTAATTAAAAGCCAGTGAGGGGTACCACGGAGGCATAATTGATTATGTGTTTTGATGGCCCCAATATCTTTGCTTGTCAGAGCTTCTTGGAGTTGTCAAGTTTTGTGTGACTATTAATGTGTTTGTTTTTAGAAGGTTGGGGGGGGAGGGGGTAAAAGAAGAAAGAAAGACAGTGAAAGAGTGAGAGAGAGAGAGAGAGACAAAGAGGGCAAGAGGAAGACAGAGAGAGAGGAATTCTGTGGCAGGACACGGAGTGAGAGCTGGGCCAATATAAAACCTCATTACTGTAGTGTCATGGAAAATGTGTGCACTTAACGCTCCATTGAGCAGCAGTTTTGCTGGATAAGCACCGCTCTTGTTTGGCCCCTTTTTAAGGGCTGCTTCATTAAGAAGAGGGCCCTTTCAAACACAATCCCATCCCTCTTCTACAGGTAACAGTCTCCAGCCTTCCACCTAAGAAACTCTTCAGCCTGAGCTTGCCTGGCGTGTGTGGAACATCTTAGCAATTCATTTATTTATGTTTATCAAAATCATTTATTTTCTTTTAATTGATTTTTAGTCATCTATATGTCTACTGCTGATGTTAGCTGTAAAAGAATTTTAGAATGGATGCCCTTACAACCAAGTTAAGTCTGTCTTGCTTGTCTAAAAACACAAAGGTAAATTAACTTGAAAAGATCAATGCAAATTGTTGCCAATATTTTTCACACCCGATTTTTTTTACCGTCCAAAATGTCTTGAAATCATTTCAAACTCTCGGATGCCAGTTTGTCCTTCAGCTACGCGCCTAACGCTGTGTTTGTACAGTTGGCTTCTGGTTGTCTCACCACTCTGATGATCCTCATATGAAAATCTGCGTTTATGCAATTGTATTTCATCATTTTGTCCGTTACATTGGCTGCTTGTGGAAAGGGATTGAGCTGCAAAGAGACGCTTATTCCCTGCCCCTCTGAAAAATGGAATCCTTTATTGAAAAGCAACAAAGGGACGAGCTCATAAATGTATGCATTCCACGAGCCTCGGTGGCAAGGTGCAGGAATGGTCACCACAGCTTGTAGTGTGACATTATCATTTCATGTCTGAGAAGGCCGACTCTGAGGAAAAATAACACAGAAAATCAGCAGAGGCATCCTTGAATACCAAATATGGGTTTGCTTGCCAGTGCAAGCACAAAAACAAACAGTGTAACCAGGCTACCGTTAAAAAAACAAGTCCTTGCATAAAATTTGCACCAATAAAAGCTGCTAGATGCAGAAAAACAAGAAAAAAAAAACTCAGTAAAATAAATGTTATATATATATATATATATAATCAGTTTGTAATCATTATGTAGCCCCTTGAAAAGTGGCTAACACCTCTCTAATTAGATGATGTACAAGTTTTCTTCCAAACATCATGTTTTCTTGCCCTCTCATTTATCTGCAGTTTTATCGTAGCTCAGTGCAGTTATTGGGTTACACTCCACACGACGGGCTATGTCTCTGACAGGTACAAACTGTAGGGCTGGATCAAGCCTAAACGAGTTGTTAGCACTTTCAGTGCTGCACTGAAAAGCTTCCTGCTGAATTTTTCCACAGGCTTTCAGTGTTGCTTTAATTTAAGATGGAGATACCTTTTTTTTTTTGTTTAAACATCTGAAGTGTGTTATGTTGAGAGGTCACAGGCTTGCTTCTAGAGGAATGTTGGGCTTCTACACAAAATAACATTGCTAATACATGAAATGAAAAATAACTTAAGACTTCTATAATTATACAGTCTGCTAACTCTCGGATTTTGATTGAGCGTTTTTTCCTTCTGCCCTTAAAAAAGGGGGGGGGGGGGGGATCAAAGTTTTTGGATTACTTTGTAAGATTCACTTTAGCACAGCTATTCTGAATTCTCTTGCTTCTTTGGTTTTGGCAGATAATAGATCGATTGGACTTCTTGAACACTGCTTGTGTGGTCCATATGCCAAACCTTTTGTGAGTAAACGATATGCATAATAATGTGGAATTTGCACTGAATTCAACAAACTAAGTGGAATGTATAACATGAGATTTCTGCGAATTCTTTATGGATCGTTGTAATTCATGCGTCTCAGAGCTCAGTGAGCTTCCTTCAGTTGCTATGCGCTGACCTAATGTTTTTTTGTTTTTTTTTAACCAATGACAATCATTTATCTCCATGAACAGTTCTATATCAAGGCAGAAGGGAAACTGTCTTGTTAATGAATGTCTTGATTTTTCTTTTACTTTTAGGTGCATTTAAAAGAAGAAAGGAAACCCCTTTAAAATTTAAACTTTCAGAGTACACTGCACAAATGAGAGAGAAAAAAAAACATGCATTTATGGCTGACATTCTGTGGTGTGTTTTTGCTTGGTTTGTGCATTTTTGGAGCTTAATAGGTAATTGAGACTTTTCACTTGTAATATGGACCCTTAAATGTTCCATATGCCTGAACTGAATATGGCTTTGGCAGTTGAGATTAGCAATCGTGTACTTAGTTTTTGTAGATAAAACCCTGCCTCTGCCGTAAATTGTATTACTGGCTGCGGGATGTTGTTCCCTAATTGGATCCTTGTAATTGGGCTGGAGGAGCTAAACAGCCAGATTGCTGTTTGTTTATACCTTTTCACATATTAGTGACGTGCAGCGACTCCTCAAACAGGCTGAGGGTCGCGAGCATCCCGCCAAGGTTTAATTAGTCACTCATTTCTAGCATATGCCTCAGTAGTGCACCAACCCAATTATTTATGAGTAACTCAACTTGTCCCAACTGGTGGCTCATTCGAGGCCATACAAGGTCTCTGAGCATATAGTGGACACTTGAAGATGTATGTGTGTGTGTGTGTGTGTGTGTGTGTGTGTGTGTGTGTGTGTGTGTGGTTGGGGGGGTTTGATAACTTTCAAAAGATAAAAGCGTTGTCCTTGAATCAAGGACTGCTTTGCTGCCAAGTGTCTGTCAGAGCTCTCAAAATCTTTGCAAGTGTGAGGAAATTGCTGTATTGTTAACTATCAGCCAAAGATCTAAAGAATTTGGTAAAGAGGCATCCCATAATCTGAAAATAAGAGGGACAAATCGGTTAGGGGTCACAGAGTTAAGAGAATGGTAGGACAAGTCTTCTGGAACATTCTTGAATATTGCTTTTATACTTAATGTAGTAAAATGTAAATGGATCGCAGTTCCACCGAATTAGAATTTTTGGCGTAGCCATCTAAACCCCTCATCTGTGTGTCTGACCCGCCTTTCTTACAAATCAAATTTTTCACTCTAAACGGTCCCCCTGCTGTCCACAAATAAATTTGTTTAAGCAGTGTACCAAGCTGTGACATGGCCCCATGACAGCAAAGCTACATTTGATGCGTTAGGTCTGAACTTTTAGTAGTGTATATAGCCCGTGATCATGGGGGGATGATTATTGGACCTGATGGGTTCCAGTCAAGTGTGTTTAGAGACGGAGTCATCTCTCCACAGCCTCCGCTGAGTCTCAGCATGAGGCATTCAGCCAGTTTTCCCGCTAGAATGGGTGGACGCCCCTTGGAGCCCTGGGATTGCTGTCTGGAGGGAACTCAGCTTCCAGTTGGCAGCAGTCATTGCTCTTTTGTGTATAGAACTGCCCGAACTTAATCGAAGGGGTGTGCATAATTTCCAAACTGATATCTCTCAACGTGTGGCTAATTGCTCCCACTCTCTCATGGGATGGACAGATCCGCTTAACCTTGACCGACTTTCGGCATCGGCTTGAACTAGTGCTGGGCAGGGCAAAAGAGGACATTTCTTAGGAATTCCTTTTCAAAAACGGCTCCCAATATACATAATAAATGGATTGCGTAACATATTTAACCTCGATAAACAAACGGATAATACCCTATTTTTAAAGAGTTTGTAGTAAAGTGGAAGAAAGAAGAGGACTGGGGAAAAAAATCATCCAACCAGTCAACCAAAGCCAGCTATTGTATTTTGACCTGATACAGTTGCCCAGAAACTGTCATCTCAGTAAGGTCAATACAAAATATGGATTTTGGACAGTGCCTTTTTATAATTTTTGGGAGGGGTGTTCTTTTTGTCTTCTGTGGCCCCAGTCTGATGTTTCTCTCAGTGGCCCTTGAGTCAGAGGCCAGGCGCTGTTGGAGCCAAAAGCAAGGGAGAGTGGCTCTGACACTGACAAAGCTATCGGAGGCCACCGCCATCCGTCATCGGCAACGGTTTAGCATGAGCCATTGCACAGTCCAAAAGGCTTCAGTGAACCTTATCGCCAGGGAAACCTCTCAATAACTTATTCATGATTTGCAACGCAATTTCAAGACTCCTGTTTCACTTGGCAAAGTGCTTGACATTGACAAAACATTCAAGGAATGCTTAAGTTGTGTTGCAGGTGCTCTGGATGGCGCTGAATATCCATCTCTGGAAAGTCGTAGCACGTTAACGGTGAAGAGGCGTTCGCTGGACATAATGGGTGTTACAAGCTTGGCAGTGAACATTTCAAAACCTATAGACTCTGTCATCAGATGCCATCATTACACATTAAATTAAATGACCCCAGCTGTCTGGGTCAGGCTGAATGCTTAAAGGATGGTAATATCCAAATATGAACGACAGAACAATGAATGACAGAACTTCGTCTCCTGGAAGGCTTGTTCTCTACAAAGACTACCATGCCCCCATACCATACATCAGCCTGAATATTGGTAGCAGTGGTGTAGACTAATACAGCATGCAAACAGAGACACCACAAGGCTTTATTGCAGCCAATTACTTTTCTTGGAAATTATCTTTGGAAGTTGAAGGCGTCTAGGGCAAAAAAACAATACCCTGCAAGGTATGTCTAACAGTGGATCTGTTAGAGCCACTGCTATCGTGCCAATGATGGTCTATTTGAATATGTGAGTCTGACCCTTTTCTGTGCATCAGACCAGCCAGAGACTCTGAGGGCTACCCATTAACACTGCTCTTTTTTCAGCTTTCCAGAGGGCCATGCTGAGTGAAAGACAGAGAACGAGAGAGTAAAAGAGAGAGAGAGAGAGATGGAGAGCACCAGCTGTGTGCTCCAAACTCATTTAGTTCAGAGACTGTGATGGTTTCTCATTGAATTCCCTGCCCTGCCTTAGAACTGTCACTCTCCCCCAAGCAATGCAGGATTTGACAGGATGCAGAGACTCATTTTTATCTCCAAACACAAGTTTCCTTTTCATTGCCACTCTCTTTCCCCTCCCTCTCCCCTGAGCACTTGCGTTGCTTTTCAGTCCGCCTGCCTTGCCATGGCACACTATGTCCTTTTTTTTTCTCTTTTTTTTTTTCAGGAGCGAGGCCATTTTGGGAATGATTGGTGTAAGGATATATTCACTAGTTTACGTTTACTCTGTGGTGTTTGCTTTGCATTCAGAGAGCTCCCACGGTGCCAATCATACTGTACCATACACCTGAGACCGTGCCACTTTTTTCCCCTTTCGTTCTTCTCCTTCACCTGTCGCCCATGAGTCTCCTGTGACTCGCGCTCAAAAGAATGCCTTTGCCGCCATGCTCCGCCCTCCTTGTGTCCCAGCCCCTCCCAAGTGCAACACATCTGACTGTTCTGCTTCCACACTGGGATACCAGCCCCACCCCTTCCACCCTCAGCCGCAGCCCTTGTTGTTGCGAATCTTCCGGACTATCTGCAGACTGAATTCTCTGGGGTGCCACTTACTGAGGTATATGAGATCCTGTCTTCCCCCTGGCCTTGTCTCCATTCTCTGTCAGGGTTTATGTAGTCTGCTGGGAGAGGGCACCCAGGATTAGCTCTGCTAAGGTTCTGTAGGACCTCTGTATTCAGGGCACCACCAGCGGTACATCCTCCTATCCATCCGGGAGAAAATTCTTTCTTGTAGCTACTGCTGTTCAACATGAAGCATTTTAACCTGTGCGTTTGACAGAAAAAAAATTCCTTTCGTTTTCTTCTTATAGAATGCTACTTTTTTATCTTGGTTCATTCAGTTTAATTAGCTGTACTATTAAAATAGAGGGGAGATGGGCTTAAGAAAGAAATTGTGAAAATATTGTGCTGATTAATGTGTACTTTGTAGAATTCTATGTTTCTAAAATGCACCTCACGAAAATGATCTTTAGTCCTAACAAATTCTCCTAATTACTTGCTTGCAAGGTGTGCATGGTTACACAATGTTGTTATGGAAACACCAGATTCTGTTCTGTTTCCAGGGAACAATTGACCTGAGCCAGGTGCTTGAGGGCACTTCCTCATGCATCACTGCATAGTCACCAGAAAGTCATAGTGTGTGGGCATTTATGGATCAAGAAAGATATTTTTAGCACCAGAGACAGATACATATGAGAGATAAAAGAAATACGGATAGCAGCTAACGATTCATTGGATTTATTCGTGCAAATAGCTACCCCAACAAATGAAGAAAAAAAAAATCCTGTTTCCAAAAAAAAAAAAAAAAAAAAAAAATTCCCCTCCATGAATAGTTAACAGGGGTCTGCCAGGGACAACGTAGCAGAGTGAACAGTCAAACTGGCCTACTAACAAGCTCTCCCTTTCCATCCATTTGCTCTCTCATCTTGCTCTCTCTGGGCCTCCATTATATATGAGTCTTCCTATGAAAAAGTCATAAACGGCAGGAATCGTCTCTCTCTCTCCGTGAAAACCTGTGCTTCACTGCTTGGCATGCAGATTAATTACAGGCAGCTGTCATCCATTTTCACTGATTAATAGCTGAAGTGGGACGCTCCCATTACAAGAGAGTTTGTCCGGCTGCTGAGTGCATACAAACGCAAGAGCATTGAGAGCCCATTGGCTGTCTATGATTCAGGTACTTTTGTCCCACAGGAGAATGGGTATGCAGAAGCAACGGTCTATTGAGAAGAAACCTCAAGAGGTTTGTTAGCCACGGGAGGGGGTGTCTGGAATATTCTTTAAAACCACTGTCTGTGTCAGATAGATACAGAGTTACTGCGCAGTCTGCATTGTAAAAACCACAGCAGCTTAAAGCTAAAGTCAGCAACAGTATTGTTTTAAAAGTTTTAAAAGCAAGGAAAAAAAACAAAAAAAAAAACACAAAACTTATTTCTCCAAATAGCCCACATAGTATTTTTCTTTTGTCTGGAGCACTCACAACTAACAATGCATTCAAGTGCAACAAAATACTTGTGCCTCAAAACTAATTGGGGGGGTGGGGGTGGATATTCAGAGCCTTCCTCAGCATATTGGCTCACCCTATCTGCTGACCAAAGTTTGCAGCTTCCTCCATTCTGCTCATAGCGTGTAGGCCTCACTCAGAATATCTGTACTGCAGTCTCAGCAATTTTCCAGAGACTCCATGTTGGCTCTGGGGTTCAGTCCTGTGGATGGTCTCCACTGAGCTTGAGCTTGCAGGATTCTTAAATGAGGGGCACTCGCCCAGTTTTCATTAGATAAGGCAGCAATGAGGGGAATATATGAATGACAATTAAAGACATCCTCTGGTATGTTTTAATGATGATTTCCGAGCCAAGACCCAACAGTGCATGTGAATGCGAGCTGCTTTAAATAGATTGGCGGATTAAGTGTTGACTGATCAGGCTTTTGGTTTGCACTGTTTAAAAAAAAAACCTACGGTCTGTAATGATTTTGAATGTGATTTATATATAAAATTGGCTTGTGATATGATGAAGTCTAACTTCTTTGTCCTCTTTTTTTTTTTTAAAGATAGAAAAGTACCATGGTTTGTGCCAGTCTACCTAATATATAGCATTAGATGTTTTTTTTTAACTTGAGGTTTGAACTTGCTCTGTAAGCGTTGTAAAAATGTCTCCAACTGCAACCAAACACCATGAGCATTACTCAATCTGGGTGTTTCAAATTACCAGTGTTTTTTATCTTGTTGTTGTCGTTGTTGTTGTTGTTTTGCTTGCTATATGTGAGCTCCTACACCTTTCTTAGTATTTTGTGAAACTGAAAATAAAATTGGGTACACCGGTGTACCTCATTTCAAAGTGACCAAAATAAAAAATTGACCGTAGCAACATCAGGATTCACGCTTCCTGCTTTATCAGCACCAGTGCGTTTTAGACTTATTTACTTTTCTTGTTCTCTGAGCCTTAGATTCCTTTGTGTTAATAATACCTGCATTTTCACGTTATGTAAATTTCAGTGCAGAGGAATAAACAAGGTGTTCTAGAAAATGAAATTACTTTGAACTTTCATGTTTCCCACTGCTTAGATCCCCTTTTCTCTCTAACATAGTCAAAGAAATTGGCTGTTTTTGTTTTCCTCATGGTATATGCTTTCTATCTGCTAATCACACAGAGTGCAGCGAGACTCATGAATTAGCATGGCACTGCACTGAGGAATAACTAGCATATTTGTTAGGGCTTTACAAGCATATGTGTGTGGACATACGGTTTTCTAAACAATGAAAGAGCAAGGGACATGGCTCAAGTATATATTATATTCTTTATGGTGTGTCACATAGTACAACTAATTTAATCCTTGTTTAGCTTTTTTTTGTTTGTTTATTTTCCTGTGGTGGAACGGGCAATGTTCCTTCAGTAGCTCTTTTGCTCTTTTGCTCTGTGCCGTAGTGTAATATTTTGTAGGCATACGCTGTGTCAAATATTGTCTAAGAAACACTGTGGAAAATAAAGGAGAGAACATTTGTAGAACTAAGGGACGGTGTTCAAATTCGAAAAGCTATATGAGAGGAATAAGAGCGCCACTGTAGTCTTCCTTAAAGAGACCTGTGAGATTCCGTCTGCCACACTTGTTATTCCTTTGTTGGAAGTAAACGGGAAATAGCAGTTTGCAGTAGCAATGAATTTGAGAGGAAACTGCTTAGAAATCATTACCGTAATTCATTAGTCTCTGGATTGTGAGACAAGAAGGAGGAAAAACAGTTTTAATTGCTGATGTGGTATAAACATTTAAGAGCACATTAATGGTGCAAGCATTTCTATGTCAGGACCATTAAAAGATGTGCTTTCTGCGTTTATTTCTGTCAGACCTGAAAGCAGAGGGATTAATGGTGCCCTGCTGTGACTGAATAGAAGTAAACAGGCTGTGCGTGTCTGCCGACTTTTCTTAACTTAAGCTCATCCAGACTGCAGTTCTGCCGATATAGACTTGTACTTCAAGGCATATCGCTCTTTCACAATAGCAAACATCCACACACATTCGCACGCTCTCATGCACGAGCTGGACTTGAGCAGAGAGAATCCCAACCTTGACAAAAGCAAGCCAGACAGTAACTTCTGCTTGGCTTAGAGGTTACTCTAATCGCCTTGACTAGGCCTATAACTAGGCTCTGCTTTGTTACAGAATTGGAATATGAGCACAGCACTAAAACGGTGAAAGACTGGCAACCGGGTTCACACGGCTGCCTGCTGCCTTCCTTTCAGGCGCCGGACCAGATAAATGAAGTTTCCAACCAGGCTTGTGTGCCTCCACTCATTTCTGTTTATTATGCATTAACGCTCAGAGCTTCCAATACGCTGTTATCAAATGCCGCGAACCCTCTCTCTCTCTGATCAGTCATCAACACACACACACACACACACACACCAGGACCTCCTCCTCTTTCTTCTGTGTTCAAATTTACTGTCCCTCCCTCAACGTCATTTGCTTTACAAGGGAACGTGGCCTCGTCAGGACTCAGAAATATCATACTTTCGCCCCCTCCCCCGCTGTCCCCTTTATTTGACTTCTCTAAAGAGTTTGACTGAACTAAATGGTGATGTAACCTAAATAACTTTGTTAGCAAAGTCACAATCCTTTCCCATTTTCACTCTTTTTGTTTACCTAATCTGTCTTGAATCATTGGAGTATGTGGTTATTGTTGCCTTCTCATCAGTCTGCTTCGTTGAGGATGATGCATGGGACATATTGAAGCATTTGCTTCAGTCTTTGGCAATCTCCCTCTTTCTGTGTGCACACAAATCCCTCTCTGTGCTCACTGTTCTTTAAATAACTCCGAAGTCAATGTGGAGCCAGAGAAATCGTGATCTGCTGGGAATATGAGGACACTCCATATGCCTACACACAGCCCCATCCCCTTTGCTTCACCACACCAGAGTCATCTCTCTCTTTTCTTGCGTGCATACCTATGGACATGACGATCGGTGTGTGTATGTGTGTGCATGCGTGTGCATGCATGTGTATGTGACCGAGCGTGCGTGCGTGCGTGTGTGTGTGTGTGTGTGTGTGTGCACATGCACATGCATGTGTTTGTTTGTCTTTGCATGGTTTCTTGTGTGTGTGTATCTGTATGCGCATGTATGTTGCGTGTGTGTGTGTGTGTGTGTGTGTGTGTGTGTGTGTGTGAGTGTGCGCGCCCCCGTGTGTGTGTGTGTGTAGAGGGAGTGCCAGTGGCACTGTTGGGCATAAACCGCAGCTCAGGGTTGAGTGCGAGGTAAATGGAGCACACAGGGCTGAAATTCAGCCAGGACTGGAAGGCTAACAACACAGCCAGTAAAACTCAGAGTGTATTTATGCAGGTGCCTGAGATGTAAACTGCTTTGCTTTCTTTTTTATCATGTCTCAGAATGTCACTGGCTGCTCACTACTTTGTTGTTGTAATTGGTGGTAGACTGGTATATGATGTGATGTTAGGTAGATTTCTACATGAACAGGTCAAGTGTATCAATAGTGACTTTTTAGACATTTACTTATGAATTAGATGTTGACATTTTAAATGATAGTAACTAAGAGATGACAAAAAACACAGTGGAAGCAGTGGTGTAATAGGAAATGCAAGGAGAATATCTAGTTTATGGATGATGGCGACTTTGTCTTGCTTTCCCTACCTCCAGTTTCCAGAAATGACAGTCTATTGACTGACATTTACAGATTTTTGCCCAACAGGAACAGTGCTAAACTTAAAATCTTTCACCTTCCCCACATGCGCTTCCTTCTGTTTCATTTGACCCAAATCAAAATATAGGCTCCAGTATAACAAACCCAGAGCAATAAAGAGTTTATCCACAGATAGAAACTATAACAGTGGCACATTTCATTTAATGTAGAGAGACTTAAGGCTAAATAGCGTTTACAAGTCATCCGTTTACATGGTGGTTTTCCATTACAAATCTGAAAAGATGAAAAAGAGTATGACTATCCATCACTCCCTTGTTTAACTATTATTATTATTTTTTTTTTTTACTATGTTAAAGGACTGATGTTGCACTGACACTGATGTTTAGCTTGAACTGGCCAAGAAAATCTCTTGATATATGTTTTTTTTTTTCTGTAACGATAGCAATACCAAATACTAGTGTTTTACAATGACTAGGGTTTATTATAGACAGTACAAAAGAGTCTGAGTGTGTGTACGATGAGAGCGGAGGGAACTTTAGAGATGAAAATACTTTTCTGAAGGAAGAGTACGACTAGCAGCGATGACCCATCCACACGGGCTTTAAGGTCATAGGTAATTTGTTGAATTGTTGTCATGTTTTCTGTAAATGGATTGAATCGTAAATCGTCGACCGGATCGCGGCTTCCACCCCGTGACCTTGTGGTCAGCTGTGATCAGTTGAACCTTATGCTGAGTGGTGTCAAGTGTAAAGTCCAGACATCTTGATAAATGAAAGCAGAGACATGATAAAGCTTTCTGAGAATTCTAGCTGAGTTTCACAGACTCTCCATCCCCCTGTCCCCAGAGAGCTATTTTTACTATTAAAGATCCTGCAGCTCTTCCTGTGGCCCTCAGCTGCATGGCGACTCTTACACGCGTAACTGGGTTAGCGCTCTCCCATCACAGAGTTGCACTGGAAGGCAGGGGGAGACGAGGGGAGGGGTTAGGAAAAGGGAAGGCGGCCGTCTACCCGGTTAAACTTGTCATGGCACACGGCCCCACCAGCCCCTGGGGGCAGGAGGAAGTTGTGTTTGCAAATGCCCCGCTGTCCCTTCGTTGAGTCCGCTGGGAACCGGAGTGACACAGCAGAGCTGTGTCATCAAACCAGAGCTGTGGAGTTCCTTTGAAGAGACATGAAAAAAAGGAAAGAGAGAGAGAGAGAGGGAAAGTGGTAATGTGACTTTGCTCATGCAGCAAGCCTCCCTTAGAAGAGCAGAGGAATGAAGAGGGAAGCTAGCATAAAAGCAAAAAAAAAGATGAATTAATGGAACCAGAGTTCCAAATATGAAACAAGAAAAGCAAAGAGTAGGTGGAGATGGACTCTGTCCTTCATTCAAGCGTCAGCCAAACAACACCACCCAGCATTACATTTTGACAGATATAAATTGTCAGCGTGTGTTCATCCATAAAATTATACAACCATTTACTCTGAGTTGCATTTTCTGGTGGTGTTGTGACGTGAAAGAAACTAATTTCATCTCATAACACTGAAAAGGTATTCATTATACAAACAATAGAGTATTTAATCCTTCTTTTGTCATATTGGAACAATGTGAATTGGTGAATGCTTTGATAGTTAAATGCACACCACTATAAGTTTCACTGCCACAAGATTACAATTTCAACATCAGAAAACAAATGACTTCAAGTAAGGCTTTTAATGTGCAGACATGGCATCACCATTTGCCCTACGCACCTGATAAAAAGACTTTTTTTTTTTTTTACTGTTTTTCTTTTTTTATCTTTAATAATTAAGCTCTGTATACAAATTTTTCATTAGTTGTACTATTTTTGTGTCTATAGTAAACAGATAAAATAATTTTTGACTTGTCTTTTTTTTTGTTTTTAATGAGCCCTGGTTTGATGACAAAAGAAAAATGAATTGTCTTCAGATTGCATCACTGACTGTAAGATGTCTTTGCACGTACATTTGAAGAAGTAAGAAACTGACTACATCTGAAGCGTATCATAATATCAAATATCAAAGAGTATAAAGAAAAAGCGTAAAAGCCGTCTCAAAGTGTAGACATTCAGTTTTCAGTGCCATTATGAGTAGATTCATACGAATGAGTCAGTGACAGGCTTATGGGGACATATGTGACTCACTGGAGCCACACTGAGCAGAACAGATCCAGAGAAAGAATTGCTAGGCAGGCAGTTTAAATAGCCCACAGGTGTCACTGTATATTTTTAACCTTACATAACAAATTACAGAGATTCGTGGTTGAGGACAATAATGGTGCATTTTACCTAAAAGTCTACAGTAATAAACCTTTATTTTGTTGGCATTTTGCGAATTCAACAAAAAAGTACTTGAGACTTCAGCATCACGTATTGACGCGTGATGCTGACACAATGTACGTCTGGTAGGATTTTGGTGTCATATTGGATTACTTAAATTGTGTATTTAAAACAATGCAGTTTAAAATAGCCAGGCACACAGAAATTTTATACATCGGTTCCTTTCTGTAAAATTTTAAAATAAAACGCTTAATGAAAATCACCAATGTCTCAGATAACTCGAATACTCAGAGGCAGCTCTTTCAGTGTATTGTGAACTATAGCTGTGCCTGTGTTGACTGGGGAGTTTGTTGTAAATATCAGTGTGTGTGTGTATGTGTTTGTGTGTTTGTGTGTGTGTGTGTGTGTGTGTGTGTGCGTGCGTGCCTGTGTGTGCTCTTACACATGTTACACAGGTTTTGATTAAGAGTTTGTTGTAAATATGTTTGTACTGAGCTTGAGAAAGGCAAACAGAAGGGAAGAGAGACACTATCTCTATATTGTTCTCTGTAATAGTAATGTCCCAGTAACATTAGATTCTGCAGCGCAAGGTTCTGGGGTGGTGGAGAACACGAATTTCCCTGTGTGGGTTTGTGTGACTCAGCGCAGAACTCTGACTGCTCATAGGCACTGAAGGAAACTCATGGGGTGGCCCAGGATACGCATTTGTTCTGGCCTATTTTTATGTAAGTCCATGCAGTTATGCTTTTCATTGGAGGACTGAGGGCTAGTGCTCCATAAGCTCTATGAAAATGAATCACTGTGTGTTGTATGTGTCACTCTGTTTAATGACACAGTGTAGAGTAGAGCTTTGGAACAAGAATCAAATGAATCACAGCAACGCCTGCTGTATACCGCAGGAAGCCTTGCTCCTATTAATGAAACAAAGATGTTTAATGTTAGATCTGATGTTTTGCCCTCATTGGACAGAATATCATAAAGAGAGAGAAAGAGGGAGAGAAAAAGCAGAAGGTCTGAGTGCTGTCAAACTGCATCCATTTCCCCTGGAACGTACTCAGGCACACAGAGATTTTTTTTTTTTTTTTTACTCCTTTTTTCTCATTTAGAAGAAAAACTCTTAATTGGCCAAGGTCAAGGGTTCAAAAAAGTCTTCCAACTGGAACAGGGAGAGACTCCTTTGGTGCAGAGAGAGAGAGAGAGAGAGAGAGAGACGTCACAACATTCCATTGGAAGACAAACTTGGCAAATAAACTCTGAGAACAGCAGAGCGTGCCAGGGACTGACACACTCAAAACAGCGCTGCTGCCAAGCCACAAAGCCAAGACGTATGTGCAGCCACTTACCTGACGACCTGGAAAAGCTACTTTTAGCCAACAAAGTTTGTTGATCTTTGTTTGTGGAGTATGTGTGCACAAAAGTGCAGCATGAAGCATTCTGCTGTATTATTCCAAGGGCTTAGGAGGTGTCTTTCCTATTAAGTTTAAAAGAACCCAAAGCAGGTGAGAAAGCGGTTTGAAAAGCCCCCCTCAAAAAAAAAAAGTTTAAGAATTGTTTGGGTTTGACTCATGAGTATGCATGTGAAGGTAACTGCGAGGCGTCTGGGAGAAGAGTTGTGCATTCATAGCCTGTGCTCCGTCACCTTATTCTCCCACTGTCCTCAAGAGAGTCTCCCCTTTAAAACCAACTAGGTTAAGGAGGGCTTCTGAAAGGCTACAGTCCATGGGTCCTGCTTTTCTCCTTTCGTCTCAGCACTGATAAATTCTCTTTGACTTTCCCTCTGACTCTCACACTCAGACGTGTTATCCTCAGGAGCACTTTAGTTAGAAAGAGATTACATAAATGTCATCAGAGTTCCTCAAAAGCCTAAAGTTGTGTCCCCACACTGAAAGACTGGTGTATTCTGAGTCTGAGCTCTGAGAGAGGTTCATTTAGCATACATGGCCCAAGCCATGCTGACAAAAGGGATTTTTTGTTGCAGTTCCTTCTGAAAATAACCATCGCCTTTAAATATTTAGGGTTAAATGTTTATTGCTATAAAAAGAAAACAAAAAAAAAAAAGTCATGCACCCCACACAGTTCATTTTTGAGAAGGTCACCCCTCTCTTTTTCGAAACAAAGATAGATAGGAGAATGTTGAAGTACTTACTGTTAATTAGTAGGGGATTAATAAATTTGTGTCTGTACGTGTGTGCACAGCTGAGTATTTCTCTGGAATAGCATAACTATTTTCATTTTTTGAAACCATAAATGTAAATGAAATTCAGTCGATACATGTCGTAGTAAACTGAGATACGTCTCACTATCTTTTGGAGACGGTCACACAAAAGAAGATTGTAAGTTTGGCTACTTACCCAAGTGTCTCTCCAGACAGGACATCGGATTTTATTTGCATTTTTTCTTGAGCAGAAAATGTATTCTGACTCCCTTTTCCCAACAGTTTACCCCTACTGTATCCCTGGGACTGTGGTGTGGTGCTACAATCAACCATCCATGCTGCTCATTAATCTTCATTTTCATTATAATAAATTGTTTTCCCAAGAGCACTAAACTCAAGTCTGTCATGTTGGATGCTTATTTTATTAGTGGTTAATATCAGCCAGACTTGAACTCTAATCTTAGATGAAAATAGAATGAAATGAAATAAACCAAGTTATCCAGTGCAGCAAATGATTGCATCTTAAATGGAAACAGGAGAATAGGTTCCATTTGAATTTTTACAATTAGCCCCTGATAATGAAGTGGTCTTTGGGCAACTTATTTACTAACTGACTGAAATTGGATTTTGTTGCACAAAAATACCTAATTAAAAGGACATGTCTGCTGTTGCCTCCCAAAGGACGAACACTTCCACTCCTACCAGCCTCTGCTCATTCTCCTGTCCCTCTCTCTTTCATCTTCATCCCCCTCTCTGCTCCTTCTGTTGTTTTTTTTTTTTTCCTACTGCTCTGTTTGTTTGGGTTTTTTTTTTTTTCTTTTTCTCTTAGCCCTCCTTTTTTGTGTCTCCATTTTTTTCCTCCTTCTGCTCTTTCCATTGCCCTTCTGGTTCATTTGTGGGAATCTTATCAGCTCATCCTCTCTGTACTCTGCCTCATATCTGTGTATCCGCTTCAGCCCTCCTCCACCTCTCTCGCTTGGCTTTCTTTTAACCTTCTGTCTGTCTGTCAGTCTGACCTTGACAGCTTTCCCCG
Source organism: Chanos chanos (assembly GCF_902362185.1). Taxonomy (NCBI): domain Eukaryota; kingdom Metazoa; phylum Chordata; class Actinopteri; order Gonorynchiformes; family Chanidae; genus Chanos; species Chanos chanos. Next base: position 33,466,647 of record NC_044500.1, read on the forward strand.
GCCGTTTCTTAGGAGACGATGTTCAGGGCCAGCCAATGGTCTTCTCCTCCGTTCTCCTCTCCCCATCCTCAGCCTCTCTCAGCCTCTCTCTGTGTCTTCACACATACGCATGGTGATACTTTAAACTGCACCGCAAATTTGCATTTATGAAGAACCAGATTAAAAAAAAAAAAAAGTTAAAATCTGGAAAATTCCAGAGCAGTCCGGTTGTTATGATGGGGAGGTGAATCTAGTCACTCGTATGCCTGTAGAGGTTTTAGCAGGAGGACTTTGACATGGGGGTGTCATCGTGTATAGATTTATTTTATATCACACCAGTGTTTACCAGTAAATCTTTTCAAATTTCAGCGATGGCCATCGAATCGTCAGCGGCAGCTCATTAGTATTCCAGAAACATCTATAAAATCTCCATAAAGCAAGGCTTTGCTGAGGCAGTAAAAAGTTTATTTTCAGCTGAGAGGGTAATGATTGCACTGTTTTTATCTCTGTGACTGCTTGGTTGCATTTTTCCAAAATTGGATCAAGCAAGTTACGTGTTTTTTGTTTTTTTTTCCCCGGAGTCAGAATTTCAATTAGCTTCATGGCATATTCTCACATTTGTGATGCTATAAATTAACATCAATTACAGCCTTGTCCATTTAAGATCCCTCTTCACTCTGAGCTTACCTCCACAATGCTGAACTAAATGGGAACATTTTGTTTTCTGATCATTTATGTACCATAAAGATCTTTCAAAATGCTCCAGTTGCATTTTCTTCATTTTTTTCACTCAGATAAAATGCATACATATAATTTACATATGGTGCAATACACAATATGTACCTTCATTCTGTACAAACTGAATACCAACATAGGGAAATAAAGTCATTGACTTGTGTGGAATATCTGGCGTTTTTAGAAACAATGAGGTTAATTAATAGGTATGCTCATTATATCGCTGATATTTGACATTTTTGTGAGGTAAATGATGTACAGTGTGAGTGGAGTCTCAGACGTCTCTAACTGTCATACTCAATCAATTCTGATGATGATTAAACATCTAAATGCAGTGATGCAGCTTCATTCATTACACAGAAGTCAAGGCAGGATGTCTGAGAGAGGCTAAAGAATGGAGCAGGCTCTAAACTGCATCAAGACTTGTCATGTTACTCAGACTTACACAGACTGCCATTGAAACCATTAATTCATTATCAGTCAACTTAAAGTTGAGACTTGGCATGGCATCTCTCTCTCTCTCTCTCTCTCTCTCTCTCTCTCTCTCTCTCTCTCTCTCTCTCTCTCGCTCTCTCTCTCTCTCTATATATGTATATATATATTATAAATCAATAAAATAGGACCTACCTGATGGAACTATCTAACATTTACTGATGGAACCATCTAACATGTTCTTAGGCCTTAGAAAAGAGGCAAGAATGAAAGGAGAATAGTTAGGGTCATACTGTAAATGGTATATGAGTACAGCTCTGAACAACAAATGGAGTTGCCATTTCATCTGATGTCTACCTCTCCCTCTCTGTCTTTCATAGTCCCACATAATTTCCCATTATAATCTCCACACCCACATTTGGTGGTGGTTTTAATGAACACAGGGTAGTTTGGACAAGGGTAATGGTGGCAGTGCTGCCCCTGGCAAGGACATGGCCATACTTTACCTCATGAAGTCCAGTCATTACAGTCATGAAAGCCAGACAATGATTAGCTTTTATTTTTTGTTTGCTTCCTCTAATAGGTCCAGACCAAAAAAAAAAGAAAGGAAAAGAAAAGAAAAGAAAAGAAAGTAGTGCAGCAACCTGTCTTTCTGCGTGGTACGGTAACACTGTAGAAATACGGAAGAGGGGAAAGGATAGAAAAGTATATGGGAACTAGACAGAGGGCAGCTAAGACAGAATAAGTCAGAGAGATAGAGTGAGGTCATCCCTTATTTAGATGTGCCCTGCAGAGTCCAACCACAATTAAATTGATTCATATATTTCATAATGCAATTAATATTGTATTGCGTTTAATCAAAAATGCATATCTGTTTCACCTCTTACCACCATGCTGAGTAGATCCAGTATGCATGGTGCTGAAGCTTTGCGTTAAAATATGCAGAAGTGCTGTTGAGAGATTAAAACACCCTCATTAGAGTGCCTGGACTCTGTGGAGGTTACTGTGTTCCTCACCACCTGGTACCAGACCTTATTTTAGCCCAGAGCACTGATTAACATTGGGCTATGCATAACACAAAAGTCTTAAAGCAGGCTTTTTTTTTTTCATGGTTTTTGCATGTTGTAAAAAGACCAACCACAGTAACATTACTGAAGGACGAGGCTAACATGACAGTTAAGAGAAAGACAGTGGATCTCACACTTTTAGTTTGCCTGATGAAAATCAAGTGTATTCGGGTGTGACTTTGATTGTTTCTGTGTGCAAATATAAGTAGATGTATAGGGATGTTTAAGTGTATGTATAGCATTTGTGTGTTTTCTGTTTGCATTTCTGTTAAGGCTCCTGTCTATATTCTAGTGCGTGTATGGGTTTGAGATGCATTAATAATTGATACCACCTGCCCTCTAGGGACTTATTTAATTAGAGAGACTTTTGAAAACTGCTACCTTTACCACTATTCAAAGACATGAGTGTTTGTGAGGACATCCAATCTATACACCACTTTAGGTCGACTATAGATTTCGAGAGGCACAGCAAAGGAGTGAGTCGGGTGGAATTCAGGCAAATTTCAGCTTCCCTTAAACGCACTTGAACATTTCATCATAACAACGGCAAGTTACACAAACTGACCTCATTTCACACATTAGATTCACATATAATATCACTTACATGTTTTGAAAAAGATTTTCTAACAGCCAGTTTTGATGGCAGTTTGGTATTCTCTCAATGCCTCTAGATTAACATAATGAAAATCACAAGAGCT